>NW_006399850.1:5921945-5958328 GCF_000299155.1 Elephantulus edwardii | reverse complement strand
TTGTAAGAAGAGTCTGGTCCTTGGAGAAGGACATCATGCTGGGGACGGTGGAGGGACAGCGCAGAAGGGGAAGGCCCTCTTTGAGGTGGATTGATTTGGTGACTGGGGTTATCGAGATGGGAGTGCAAGAGACAGTGCGATTGGCACAGGACAGAGCAGAGTTTAGGACTGTTATGCATAGGGTCGCTATGAGTTGCTAGCGACTCGACGGCACATAAAAACAACAACAACAACAACAACAACAACAACGTGGCTTTAGGATATTTCTACTACAGCACCAGGAATAATATTCATTAAGAAATCTATACTGCCTATAGACTGAAAGTGTTTCAGAAACTGACCTTGGAGTAATATATTTCGTCAGCTATTTCATAGAATTAATAAAATACGTTTTCTCAGTTTTTGGGTAGTAACTCACTCTACAGTAACTTTGTACAAAATACATTTTTTGTGTGTGTGAAAGAAAGGGGCATTAAAAAAATCGAACACCATTTTTGAAAGGGGTACATGTGACTGAGCAGTATATGCTGAAGTGTTCTTCAGGGACTTAATGTTTTATCTGTCTCTTTGGTGCCTTCAAATGGAGAGGACAAAATAGACCCCAATCCCAGTCTGTCTGAGTTAAACATATTTAATAGGTTTTGAGTAGCAGAGACTTTTGATCTTTATAGAGAAATCAATATGGTGCTCCTTTAGTGGCTTCTTTTTAATGCAAAGTAAAGAACTTTCAATTGTCAGAATTTTCATTTAGAAAGAAAATGGAGAAAAATGGTCACGGCAGAAGGCAGAAGGTGAGAATTCTGTTGCAAGGATAGTTTTTAAGACTTTTTTTTTTCATAGCTGTATAAAGTTGTCTCCCAATCATGTCTGCATAGAGGGAATCTATAGTTCTGAGGTGTAAAGGTTATTCTGGGGTTCTCATGTTCTTTTCATTGTTCTACCTTTGTTTTTCTTCTTTTTTCCCCCAAATAGGCTTTTCATAATTCCTCCCCCTTCACTCTCTAGCACAGAATTTTCAATGTAATTTATTCAAAGTGTGTCTCCTTTCTGAGCAGAACAGACACCAAAGTGATGTCTCTCTTGAACTATGTTTACACGAGATCAGAATAACTGAAAATTGAAAAAATATTGCAACTACCTCATGCCAAACAACAACAAAGAATTCCTGATTAGAAAGCTGCTTAGATTCCTCTCCTATAATAAAATGGAAAAAAAATCCGGATTTATTTTAATAATATTTTCCTCAATTCACTATTCCCATGATAATATAATCAGCAATGTCAGACTGCCAGTTTAGTAATTCAAAGGTTGTTTCCATTAATTAGTTTTACAACTGGATGGCTTGACTCTCTCTCTGCCATATGAAAACTAGCAGAGATGAATATGTTGTGTTTCACAAAATAAATAACTCTGCTAAGTTTGAAAAATGGAATCAATTTGTCTTCTCTCTTTCAGAGGCAGATGCAAGATGACAGCTAAATGAGTGATCAGTCTATTTAAGAGGAAAATGTATATCAATATTGCGAACCACTGCCATTGAACACACATACATAATTTGATAGGCTGACATACTTCTGTAGGCAAGTGATATAAAAGCAGCTAAAATTATGATAATCTTGATCTATGGTGAGGCACTTTGAGGCCTTGATCATTCATTCTTCTGTGTGCTGGAGAGAATTAGAAATTACCTCTGGGGAAAGTTTTGGCTTTGTCCTTGGGCACATTCTTAGTTTTCTATTCAGAATTATTTCAGAGGCAGAGTTCTTTTTCTCAGGCTGGGTGCTGTTAAAAGCCTTAGAGACTAGATTCAGTGCAAGTCTTAACGAGGCATTGTGTATATAAACTCAGCCCCTGCTCACCATTCTCTTGTTGTTGTTGGTAGGTGCCATCGAGTTCAGTATGACTCACAGTGAGCCTGTGAACAACAGATCTGAACCCTGTTCAATCCTGTGCCATCTTCACAATTAGAGCCCATTGTGGCAGGCAGTCACTGTGTCAATCCATCTGGTCAAGGGTCTTCCTTTCCTTTGTCCACCCCCTACTCTATCAGGCATCATGTACCTTTCCAAAGAATAGCCCCTCCTAGTAACATGTTCAAAGTATGTGAGATGAAGACTCATTGTCCTTGCCTCTCAAGAACACTCTGTCTGCACCCTCTTTAAAACATCTTTGTTGGTTCTTTTGGCAGTCCATGGGATGTTCAGCACTTTTCTTCATCTCAAAGGCATCAATTCTTCTTCTCTCGTCCCTATTCATTGTCCAGCTCTCTGAGAAGTCCCTAGCTGCAGATTATTCCCAGTGCAATGCCTCTCCTTATTTCCTGACTGCTGGTACCAAGGGAACTGTGGATCCAAGAAAGATAAAGTTGTTGACAGTTTCAATTTCTTCTCCATCCACCATGATATTGCCTATAGGTCCAGTGGTAAGATTCTTTATTTTATTGACATTGAGATGTAATCCATATTGAAGGCTGCATTCCTTGATCCTCTGCAACAAGTATTTCAAGCCCTCCTTACTTTCAGCATGCAAGGTTGTGTAATCTGTATAATGTAGGTTATTGATAAGTCTCCCTCCAAATCTGATGCCACATTTCTTCTCATAGAATGAAGCCCCTTGGATAAATTGCTCAGCATACAGATTGAATAGGTATACAACCCTGACACACTCCCTTCCTAATTCTAAACCATGTAGTGTTTCCTTGCTCTGTTTGCACAAAAGCCTCCTGACTCGGGTATAGGTTCTGCATGAGCATAATCAAGTGCTCTGGGATTCCCATTCTTCTCCATGTCAGCCACAGCTTGTTATGATTCATACAGTCAAATAAATAGCTTTGTATAGTCAATAAAGCACAAATAGACATTCTGGTATTCTTTACTTTTAGTCAGGACCTATCTGATATCAGCAATGGTATCCCTGGTGCCACAGCCTCTTCTAAATCCTGCTTAAACTTCTGATGCTTCCTCCCTATGTACTGTTCTAGCTGTTTTTTAATGATCTTCAGCAGTATTTTGCTTGTATGTGATATTAATGATGTTCTATAGTTTTCACTTTCTGTTGGATCACCTTTCTTGGGAATGGGAACAAATATGGACCTCTTCCAATCTGTTGGCCAGACAGCCGTCCTCCAAATTTCCTGGCATAGTGCATCCTGGTGAGTGCATCCAAGGCTCATTTGTTGTTAATTGAAACAAATATATAGGCATCTTATTGATTCTTGGGGCCTTATTTTTTGCCAATGCCTTCAATGTAATTTTCACTTCCTCCTTCATCACCATTGGGTCCTGCTCATATGATACTTCATGAAATTTTTCAGTGTCAATCAGTTCTTTTTGGTACAGTGATTCTGTATATTCCCTCCATCTTCTTTTGAAGATTTCTGGGTCATTCAATATACTGTCTGTAACATCTTTTAATATTGAGACTTGAGGTTTAAATTTGTCTTTCAGTTCTCTCAGCTTGAGAAATGCAGAAGCAAGTTCTTCCCCTTTTATTCTCCAATTCTAACTCTCTGCCCATTCCATTATATTACTTTTCTTTGTTCTCTTGAGCTTCCCTTTGAAATCTGTTCAGGTCTTTCACTTCGGCATATTTTCTAGTGAAATTTTTAGAGTCTCTTCTGACATCCATCTTGATTTTTTCTTTCTCTCCAGTCTTTGCAATAACCTTTTACTTTCCTCATGGATGATATCCTTGATATTATTCCACAACTTACCTGTTCTTCAATCACTGGTGTTCAATGCCTCAAATCTATTCCCAAGATGATCTTGAAATTCAAATGGCATAGATTCAAGATTATGTCTTGGTTCTTGTGGATTTATTTTAATTTTCTTTAGCCTCAATTTGAACTTGGCAAGAGTAAATTGATAGTCTGATCCACAGTCCACCCATGGTCTAGTTTTGACTGCCGATACTGAGCTTCTCCAATTATTTCCTCCACAAATGTAGTCAATTTGATTCCTATAGAGTCCCTCAGGTAAGATCTATGTGTAAAGGTATCAGTTGCATCTTCTAGGAAAGGTATTTACAGTGAATAAATCACTGAAAAACAAAATTCAGTAATTCTATTTTCAGCCTCATTTCTGTCACCAGTCCCTTATTTTCCAACTACTATTCCTTTTTCAATGTCTCCAACTTTGGCATTCCAGTCACCAATTATCATTAATGTATCTTGATTGCATGTTCAGTCAGTTTTGGACTGCAAGATTTGGTAAAAATGATCAATTTCTTCCTCTTGGGCTCTAAATGTAGGAATTTATATTTGAATAATAGTTGTAATAAAAGATCTTAGTTGGATGTTTATGGATAATATCCTATAACTCACAACATTCTATTTCAAGATAGAACTTAAAATTGACTTTTGGACTATGAATGCAATACCATTCATCTTCAGTTTTAATTTCCATTGTAGTAAACCATATGACTATCTGATTGAAAGTGGCCAAAGGTGGTCCATTTTACCTCATTAATGCCTAGTATGTTGATGTTTATGCATTCCACTTCATTTTTTTACAATTTCCAGTTTTCCAACATTCAGGCTACATGCATTCTATGTTAAATTTGTTAAATGATGTTTGTCATTGCTTTTTTTGGGTCATTTCCACTGACTTCCAATGTGGACTGTACCATTATGTTACTATGACTGTCCTCATTTCTCTAATATTTCATAGGGTTTTCAAGGGTATTTAAGGGTATTTAAGAAGTGGATGGCCAATTCTGCTTCCTGATCTGTCTTAATCTGGGAGCTGTATTAAAACTGGATAACCCTTATATAATTTGGCACACCAGTGATGTAGCTTTCACAGCAACCTACAAGTTATATCAGTACAGCAAAATGACAGACAATTGCTGTACCAATGAGAATAATGTTCTCCACAAACACAACAAACTGCCGATTTAGTTTGTAACTCTAATAGCAAATCAGTCTTGACAGCAGGCCCAGCTGACTTTTAATCACAAAGACCCACCTATCCGGTCCTGATTGGTTTAAATAAGAGGCTTCCAGTCAACGACTTGATTGTTAATGAAATAAAAAAGACAAAACAGCTTATACCTGATTATTAATGAAATGAAAACAACCAAACACCTTACCTTGATTTTTAATTAAATCAAGACAACTTACCATCTAGAATCCAACTGCTTCAAACAAGAGACTCCAAACCAGAGGCTTTTCTCTTACTCAACACCTATTAATGGAAATTTTAAATATTCAGATGCTAAGGTTAGCATGACTGATGACATGGATCTGGATAAGGTGTTGTGATTCCAGTGCAAAGGCAGACAGTTTGAATCCACCACTGCTCTATGAGAGAAAGATAGGCAATCACCTCTGGTATAATTTTCAGCCTATTAAAACCCACTAGGGGGTCAACTTTGAGTCAGTTTAGACTTGATGGCATATTACAACAATAAGATTGACATTCTAAGATCTATGCTGGAGAATGGGGTTACATTAGTGAGAAAATGCTTTTAAAAATCTGATTTGAAAGAGATTAAATGTAGAAGGAATTTATGGAAAGACATAGAGGTTGTCTATTTTCCAGTATCAGTAGTTCCAAACCTATTTTGAGTCACAGATACATCTGTTAAATCTGCATAGTCACTCTATTTTATTATGTGCTATTGAGTTTTCTATGACTCATAGCGACCCTATATACATTATCTCTGAACCTTGTCCTATCCTGAGACTCTTGTCCTATCCTTGTCTCTAACACACCTGCTCCTATTACCCCAGTCATTGTGTTAATCCATCTCATCCAGGGTCTTTTTCTCTTGTGTTGTCCCTCCATCCTTCCAAGCATATTCTACTTCTCCAAGAACTGATCTCTTTTGGCAACCTGTCTAAAGTATGTAAGATGGAGAGTCAAAATTCTTCCCTCCAGAGAGAAATTTGATTTCACCCTTTCCAGGATAGAACTGTTTGTTCTCTTGACAGACTATGTTATGTTTGATACTCTTCTCCAGCACCACAACTCAAAGACATCAATTCTTATTCTATTATCAATATTTATTGTCCAGCTCTCTGATGCATAGCAAGCAATTTCAAAGACCATGGCATGGATCAGATGCAGTTTAGTCTCTAGTTTGACATCTTAGCATTTTAGCATTCTGGAGAGGTCCCTGAGAGCAGACTTTGCTAATCCTATTCATCTTTTGATTTCCTGACTGCTGATACTAAGAGTGCTGTTTGTGGCACTGAGTCCTAATAAATTCAGATATATACAGACACAACTCAATCTCAAAATTTGTTTGTGTTTGGATGTCTGGGTGTGTTTGTATAAAAAATTTCATTGTGGGAAAGGGAGGGGCTAGATATGGATTCCTAGTCAAGAAAGTTTACTCTCATAGCCATCCATCCACAAGCAAACCACTAGGTCTTTAGACAACTTCTTTTTTAGTCTTCTGGAGGAATAGTTTGTAACTGAATTGGAGGTGTTCAGTTTTCATTCACCCATTGCCATCAAGTGGGAATCAACTCATAGCTGACCCTCGAGCAACTTTCTGACTTTGTAAATGACATAGAAAGAGATTGTCCCTCTTTCTCCCATAGAGTGTCCAGTGGATTTGAAGAATCAGAGATATATAGCCCTTGGGTTAGCAGCATGACTTTCTAGACGAGCCTGCCAGAGCTTTGCTAGGTATTATATATTATGATTTTGATAGACAAACTGAGAATCCACTTTCTGAAAATGTTATCAAGTAATATTTTTGTGTGTGTTTCATACAATCATTTGTATTCATAGTGTTTTATAAAATCAATCACCACTGATCTATGCCTAACATTATCCCATCTTTTCAGGTCTGAATTAGATCTTTCCAATTTCTTCACAACTACCACCCCAAATCTGCCCACCAAACTTGGCTATCCTAGTGATTTCCTTCCCTCTCCAATTTTTGCCTACTTGTCCTCTGACTCTTTCCTTTTTGAACTTTCATACACATCCTACTGGTTATCCTTCTGTTTTTACAATAATGGTCTTATGCTGTGTTTGTCCTTATGAGACTTAGTTCATTCAGCACAATGCTCTCTAGTATTTTATGAAGTTATTGCTCCTGAGTGCTGCATAGTTCTCCATCATGTAAATGTGCCACAATTTCTCAGTCCATTCATTTGGTGATGGACAATTAGGTTGTTTCCATCTTCATGACATTGTGAATAATGCTGCTATGAACATAGGTGAATAAATCTCCATTTGTGTCATATTTTCTTTGGGATTTATTTCTAGTCTTATTTTCCTTGGAATCTATTTCTAGTAGTGGAATAGCGGGGTCACACGAGAGCTCTATGTTCAGCTTTTTGAGGAAATGCAAAATTGCCATAAAGGGATATTTTTGAGGACTTTGCTCACAGCAGTTGCATTTTTGTTTTAGAAGGGCTACAGGATAAATTATTCTTCAGTTCACCCTGGCTAACTAACTGAAAGAGATCTACATTTATGCCTCTTCAAGGGTTTTCCTGCCCTTGTGGATTTGGTATATGTGACAGTTTTCTGCAACCAGATGAATGACCATCTGAGATGTCTCAGCCTTGGCATAAGTGTCCTACTCCTTTCACCACCCCTTACCTACTTGGTACTAAACGTACTTTTTATGCTTCAAAGTGCTTCATATAACTGGTTTTTGTTTTTTTAAATCAGTATTGGAATACTAAATCATACATAAAGAGTGTAACATGGCACAATAACCTAAGTTTTTGTGAGTAAAACTGTCCTGCAAATTTCTAATTCTGTGGTAATGATAATGTTGTTAGGTACCATTGAGTTGGCTATCAACAATGGATTTATACTCTTCCATATTCTACACCATTCTCATTATCTCTGATATAGTTGAGCCAGTTGTTACAGTCATGTGCCAATCCATCTTGTTGAGAGTCTTCCTCTCCTTCACTGACCATCTTTCCAAGCATGATGTCCCTTTTAAAGGAATCTAGCAAGGGACCTAACAAGATGCCCAAGCTACGTAAGATAAAACTTTACCATCCTTACCTCCAAGGAGCACCCTGGTTACACTCTCTCCAAGACATATTTGTTTATTCTTTTAGCAGTCCATGAGATATTCATGAAAATGTTTCAGTTATTTATCATCAAGTCAGAACTGGCCCATAGCTGACCTTTCAGTGGGTTTCCAGAGACAATAAATCCATGGGAAGATATTGTCTATTTTTTCCCATTAGAGAAGCTGGTGAAATAATACTACCAGATTACTTGTCTTATATTCTACAACAAACATCTCATTTGAAAAAAAATGTAGTTGATCTAAAAAGACACTGTAAATGTTTTACAGGTGTATATTTTCAAACTATTAAATGCGTGTTTATGATTCCTTTTCTAAAAATTCTAAAACGGAAAATTCTTGTATTATAGGACTTTTATGACTGAAAATTAGTTGAAAATTTTAGCTCAGAGAGATGTGATGGGTTGTATAGAAAAAAGAGGATGCGTAGGTTTGGGGCTCTCAGCTTGTGGATGCTCCATGTAACTTCTTGTCTACCTATTATCTCCACAGGCAGGGTGACCTTGGTGGCTTCCTCACAGGAGATAGTCTGAGACTTTTTCTACCCCCTAAAGCTAAGAGCTGACTCTGCCAAGCCTTCTTGGTTGCTTTGGATTAAAGAAGTATCTGTGTCATAAATCACAATGTGCCAATTAATATGTGACCAGCTACTGTGTTGAACAGAACTTCCAAGTGCCACCGAAACTTCAAAAATGTCACAGAAAATTACTAAATAGCCAGGAAGAGAGAGGACACATCTATCATCTTACTAACAGAGAATTAGAGCTTTTATCTCCATCATAGAACTGGATCTGAAAATTTAGATATTATATAGCAGTGAGGATGTCCTGAGATCTTACATAACAGCAGTGGAAGTGATATCCAGCAGTGTGGTAATGCCCCTATTGTCACAATAATTTTGGTTAGAAAATATATTATCGTCTTAAGTAATATAGTTAGGATTGTTATTTTTGTAAGTAGTCTACTTACATGCCTGTATGTCTGTCTTTTTAAGTATATGCATGTAAAATATAAACCTAGTGTCTGAAACTTGTTAGATTAGACCCTTAATGAAAGGATTGACACAGTGACTATAACAATGGGCTAACATATATCAAAGATAATGAAACTTGCATAGGATAGGGCAAGGTTCAGATCTATTTGTTGATAGGTTACTATGAATTGTTACTATGAGTAGTTGACTTAATGGCATCTAACAACAAGAACAAGGTTGGGGAAACAGCCATGCAGACAGGAGTGATACCAAAGAATATCAGAAGTCACCAGAAGTAGAAGAGACAGAAACATTACTTCCCTAGAATCTTCAGAGTGTGTGGCTTCTCAACAGCTTTGTTTTTGGACTTCTGATCTTTCAAGCTATGGTTGAATAACATACGATTTTTGTTTTTGTTTTCTTTAAGTCATCTACTTTGTGATAATATATAACTTATCTACTTTGTGCTAAGTTGTTTAGAAGCTGTAGGCAGAAAAAAAGAAAAAAAAAAAGAAGCTGTAGGCAGTGAATGCAGAGTTTGGTAGGCAATCATTAGAAGAGGTGAAATCTGTACAGTCTATGACTCATTCAATGGGCTCTTCTCAGTTTCTTCTTTTCTTTTGGCCTTGAATTCTGTTTTGGATCTGATTCCTATGGGATCCTGAGCTCTTGTGCTGTTATTGTTCTTGTGACTAAGCAGATGAAGAGGGGAAGAAGAGAAGTCCACATGTGTGGTGATCTGTAAGTTTGGTATAATTTGAAATGTGAAGGATTTTAAAAAAAACAGGCAAAAGTTAACTAGTTTTGAAATAAAAAAAATTTTCTTCATTGTAAAAATATGTAAAATCAGTAATGCCCATTTTCCATTTAAATATCATTTGTATGCAATAATTAGTCTAATAAAGTCCCTAACAGGATTTTATAAATATGTTAGTATTATTGACTTGCTTAGTAAATTATTTTGCAGAGACTGACAAACTTCAGTCTAAGCCTGGTTGATTTATGGGAGTTTAATTTAGTTGTGTCTAAGTTATTGACAGTTTATTGTGCACAAATGCAAATCATGTGTTTGCTTTTATGTTTGTACTCAACTTTATCATAGGTCATATACATAGAATAAACAGAGAGAAAATATCTTGGGACAAATACCAATGTAATACCTGTACCTTGCTAGTCTGAAGTGTAAGCTTTATGGATGTAATTTTTTTTAATCTATCTTTATGGAAATGTATACCACAACATCCACTTCCTAAACAACATGTCTCTGGAAATTCTATGAACTTTGATAAATGTTGATAGGGTCTCTATGAGTCATGTTTGACTCGACGGCAATCAACAACAATAACTACAACAATTAGTAACTCAGAATGTTTTTTTATTTTCTTAACTGTTGAATTATATTAGAGCTGTTTGACATTGTCAGCAATATATATATATCTCCACTTCCTAAACAACATGCCTCCAGAAACTATGAACTTTGATAAATATTGATAGTTGTAGAGGCCTTTTGTTCACAGGGTTGCTATGAGTTGTGCTCAACTTGAAGGCAATCAACAACAACAAAATATAGATAGATAGATAGATAGATAGATAGATAGATAGATAGATAGACAGATAGACAGATGTAACTCAAATTCATTGCCAACAAATCAGAACTTACTGATAGCTGACCCTCCAGTAGGTTTTTGGAGGCTGTGATTTGCATGGGTTGAGATTGTCCATTATCCTCCCATAGAATTACTAGTGGATTTGAACGAATCACCTTTTTGTTAGCAGTGTAGCACCTTGGACTATGCCACAAGAGTGCCTCTAAACACAGACACAGACACACACACAGACACACACACAGACACATACACAGACACAGACACAGACACAGACACAGACACACCCCCTCCATAAACTAATCTTAAAGAAATGTAAATATTAAGAACATCCTTAATTTTTATGTCTCTTTCCTTCTTTCTGTGCTTTTTTTGACATGATGTGAGTGCTGTAAACTTACAGAGGCTAGTTCTAATGTGCAGATATTTTCTTAGTTTCATTGAGAGAGGGGCTCGGCATCATCCTGGAAAACATTTTAATCATTTCAATTTTTTCACAGAGAAAAGTACAAATGAGTTTTTAATGACATTATTATCATCATAACTTTAAAAATACTTTGTGATAATTACTATTTGCATAGTTCAATAAGATAATTTTTTTAGTTCTATTTCTTTTATTTTTCTGTTTTATTAATTTGTTTACTTTTTGTCACATGCATAGTTTTTTAGTTTTGTCCTACTAATACCATTATTGATGTTATAATTGAGCTCTATGGACTAGATTACTGTTTACAGAGTGGATGACAGACTAATACATAGGTAGATGGCAGATAAAATATCTTTTTTTGAAAAAAATTTAAGTCTTTTGTAATAGAATTATTTTCTTATTTAATATTCTTATATCGATACCATGTGATTTCAGTAATGGAAGACACACTGAAATCAAGAGGTAAAATCTTGATGAATACGGATTTTTATCCAATTATAGGATGCACATATATCTTAAGTACATTGTCGTGGGAGAGTTGGTTGGTTGAGGCCTGTTTCTCAAGTTTGCACAGTTACATAGGTTTCTGAAAGGCAGTATCATAGACTACAGTTAAGATAGCAGCTTCTAAAGAAATTAGAATATCTGAAGAAATTGGTGGGTGATCTATTACCCAGAGGCCGTAAAAGGGTTAAACAGAATTAGCTATTATAAAGCCTATTATGTGGACTCTTCATTAGCCACTATGGTTATTGTATTGATTTTATTTATTTACTTGGTAAGACAAAAACAATGTAAAGCAGTTCTACTTTATTGGATGTGCTTTCTCAAACCATGAGCTCAGCTGTAGATTGAGTCAAGGCCTTTTAATCAATCCGTAAAATATTGATTAAATGTCAGACTTCTTATTTTTAAAAATCAGCTATATAGGATATGTCTAGAAGATCTGTTGGTGGTGAGTGATGGTGAAACAAATTTATCATTTAATTAGGTCTCCAAAGAGCCAGGGAGTGTCATAGCAAAGACTGATAAGAGCTGGGGCAAAATTAGAAAAGTTGGTTATTTTAGTTAGTTGTGAAAGTTGTGCTCAGTTTTATAGCTGCATTGCAAATTTAAGAATTATCAGGACGCATATAGATTGTTAGCCTTAATAAGTAATGCTGCAGAGAAAGACTGGAGGTGGACAGTGTGTAGTGGAGCTCCCCGATTAAGAGAAGCTTGGAAGCAGGAGTGGCATCCACTTCTGAAATAGCTTGCCTCCAGAAACTCTATGAACATGTAGAAACGATGAAAGTTATGCAAGTGTTCATTCATTCAAGTGTTCTTTCATTCATAGGGTCACTAAGGGTCATCTACAACTTGATGACACCTAACAACAACAGCAACATACCTAGACCATGATCTTTGCAGTTACTTGCTATACATCAAACAGCTGGGCAATAACTAAGAATGATAGAATCAGAATTGATGTTTTTGAGTTGTGGTGCTGGAGAAGAAAATTGACTGTCAAGAGGATAAACAGGTCTGTTCTGAAGAGGATGAAACCAAGTTGCTTCTTGGAGGCAAGGATTTTGAAGCTCCATCTCATATTCGCCAGGTATGTTGGTGGAAGGGTCCAGTCCTTGGGAAAGGAAATCAATCATACTTGGAAGGGTGAAGGGACAGCACAGGGGAGGAAGAGTCCAGATGGAGGTATATGTGTCAGAGACAATGAGATTGGCTCAGGATAGAGCACAGTTCAGTCCTATTATATACAGCTTATGAGTTTCTAGTATATAACAACAACAACAACAACAACATAACGAGGAGTACTTGAAGTTCCAGAAGATCATGGACTAGAGTTATCAACATGGATTGCATTGCAATATCAAGAAAAAAAAATCCTCATTACCAGGTCAATAGGCAGCCTTTTGCGACAGATTGAAGGTAACAATTTCATCTTTCTGCATCCACAATTAACACCCTTGGAACCAGCAGTTAGGAAATCAAAAGATGAATTGCATTTGGAAAATCTATTGTCAGGTTTCTCTCCTAGTGTTAAAGAGCAGCAATGCGTGTCTGATTCAGGCCATGGTCTTCACTATTTATTTCTATGCCTCTGAGAGCTGGATAATGACTAAGGATGACAGAAGAATTGATAATTTGAGTTGTGGTTCTAGAGAAGAGTGTTGAACATACCATGGACTGCAAAACGGGCAAACAGGTCTCTCCAGGAGAGGGAGAAACTATGTTGCTGTTTGGAAACAAGGATTTTGAAACTTTGGACATGTTGTTATGAGGGGCCAGTCCTTGGAGAATGACATTATGCTTGGAAGGGTGGAAGGACAGCACAGTAGAGGAAGACCCTGGCTGAGAAGGGTTGAGGCAGTGACTGTGGCAATGGGATCTAGCGTGTCAGAAGTGGTGAGGTTACCTCAGGATAGGACCTGTTGTACATAAGGTCATGTAGTTGAGTTGACAGCATATAACAACATCCTGCTTGTGTTTATTCTGACCATTTGGGTTTCCTCATTATGCAACTCCTATTTGTAGTGCTCCATACCAGTGATTTTCAAAGTATTGTCTCTGGATTAACATTATAAGCATAATCTTGGGATTTATTAAACGCTTGGACCCCATAGGAAGCTCTGGCAGTTTAATGCTAAGAATTACCAACCTAAAGTCATGCCATTCTAGTCCGCTAGCTGCTCTTTTGGAGAAAGATAAAAATCTTCTCCCATCCAGTAAATGGCCTTTGAAAACCCTCTAGAGGGTCAGTTCTGACAACAACATACCCCATAAATCAGGTACTCTAGATTAGGGCCCAGCAATTCAACGTTTTTACATGCCTTCTTGGTGATCTACGCTAATGTTTGAGAACCACTGGTGTAATATCTATATATAGTCCCAGACTACGCCAATAAAACTACTATAATAATATAGTGATTTATTAAGTTATTTTTCCCCAGGGCATGTAAAAAGTATATTATACTATATAGTCTATTAAATATGAAATTGTATTAAGAAAAAGTCTGAAATATTATGGAGCTATACAGAGGCACAGAGTAAGTCCTAACCATTGGGAAACTGGTGCTTATTGACTCTCAATGCAGAGTTGCCACAAACCTTCAATATGTAAGGGAAAAAAATCAGTATCTTAGAGACATAATAAGGCAATAAAATGAGGTATGCCTGTATTTCACCTTTATCTGTCAGTTTACCATGGCTTTTTCTTGTTCCTGTGGTTCTGAAAGCTATGGCACTGTATTTCAAGTACTAGTAAGGTCATCTGTGATGGAAAGAGTAGAGTTCAGCAGAGCTTTTAGACTAATACAGATGAGGAAGCAGGAATGGCCATCCTCTTCTGAAATAATGACACCTGTGAATAGCAGTGAAACACTATGAAGGTGGACTACATAAACAAGACTCATCTGTTGTTATTAGTGCTGTTGATTCAGCTATGACTCATAAAAACCCTATAAACAATAGATCTGAACCGTGTCCTATCCTGTGCTAGCCTCATAATCTTTGACACGTTTGGTCTCACCATTGCAGTCATTGTATCAATCTATTTCATTGAGAGTTTCCCCCTCTTCCCTGACCTTCCACCTATCCAAGCATATTGTCTTTTCCCAAGGCTCCTCATAACAACATGTGCAAACTATGTAAGACAAAGTTTCATTATCCTTGCCTCCAAGTAGCATCTTGGCTGCACCTTTCCATGGCATACTTGTTTGTCCTTTTGGCAAACCATAGGATTTCCAGCATTCTTCTCCAACACCACAACTCAAAAGAATCACTTCTTCTGTCATCCTTTGTTATTGTCCAACTTTCAGATGCATAACAAGTAAGAGTTCACAATTAAGGTTGCATAGTGGAATGTACTTGGGGCGGTGGGAAGGGTGAGATGGGATTGTGTACCAGGGAGGTAGTCTTTCTTTTACTTTTGAATGAGAGGAGCAAACTGGGAGGTCGAGGGAGAGGGCTGGGCGGGGAGAGAAGTGCAGCAATGAATGAATGGAAATCCAAATTCTCTGTAAATGTTCATTAAAATTACTAAAAAAAAAAAGAAAATAAAATATATATAAAAAAGAAAAGATCATGGTTTAGATCAAGTGAACTTTCATCTTCAAACTAATTAGAAAATTACAATATGAAGATGATAAGATCTTGCTGAAAGTGAAGGGAACTTGAAGCACTTATTGTTGAAAAATACAAGAGCTTTCAGAATGGATTCAATCTCAACATCAAGAATACTCTTCATACCTACCGTAGTAGGCAATGTCTTGATAAGTGGAGAAAAGTATGAAATTGTCAAGGATTTAATTTTATTTTGACCCACGAGCAACACTCATAGATATAGCACTAAAGAAATAAGAGAAAGATGCAACTTTGAGGACTAAGGTGTGCCTAACTCAAGCCATGGTATTTTCAATGACTTTATATGCATTTGAACATTGGGCAATGAATAAGGAATATCAAGGAGAAATTGATGTCTTTTGATTGTAGTGCTGGCAAAACGTATTGACTATACTACGGGCTGCCAAAAGAACAAATAAAGCTATCCTGAAAGAAACGTAGTCAGAAAGTTCCTTAGAAATAACAGTTGCGAGACTTTGTATCACAAACTTTGGGCATTTTTATCAGGAGTAACAAGTCCCTGGGAAAGGATTTAATGCTTGGTAAAGTAGAGATTCAGTGAAAGAGAGTAAACCCTCAAGGAGAATTGACTTAGTGAGAGCAGCAATGGATTTAAGAACAGTAGAGGTTGTCAAAGACAGGCAGTGTTTTGTTCTGTTGTTTTGAGGTACTGTCATGTCAAGTATGACTCATAGCAGCTCATTGCTGTTTATAAAAAGCAATCTGTTTTTAAACAACAAATCCTGTCTTGTGTCATCCTCACAATCTCGGACACATTCAAGCCTATTGCTGCAGTTACTGTATCAATCCACTTGGAAGAGGAGGATCTTCCTCCCCATTGTCTTTCCACCTTTCCAAACATAATGTCCATCTCCAAGGAATACCTTATTCTGAAACAATGCCAAGTATATGAGATGATGATTTATCATCTTTGTCTCCAACAAGTACTCACCGAGACCTACCTATTTGTTCTTTAGGCAGTTAGTCCGTGGGATATTCAGCACTTTTCTGTAACACCACAATTAAAGGCATCAATTCTTCTTCTGTCATCCTTATTCACTGTCTAATTCTCAGATGTATAGCAAGTGATTAAAAAAGATCATAACCTTAATCAGGTGTACCTTAGTCATCAAACTGACATCATTGCTCCCCAATAATTTGGAAAGGGCTCTGACTACAGACTTCCCCAGTACAATATGTGTCCCATCTCCTGACTGTTGATATCAAGTGTATTGATTGTGAATCTAAGTAAGAAGTCACTGAAGCTTTCAATCCTTTTTCCATCTACCCTGATGTTGCCTATTGATTCAGTGATGAAGATTTTTGTTTTCTTGATGTTGAAGTGCTATCCATATGGAAGGCTGCAGTGTTTGCTTTTTTTAGTAAGTGCTTCAAGTCTTCTTCACTTTCAGCAAGCAGCATCTGTATAACGAAGGATATTGTGAGTCTTCTTCCAATCTAAATGCCACATTCTTCTTCATAGAATCTAGCTTCTCAAATAAGTTGCTAAATATATAGATTGAATAGGTATGGAAGAAGGATACAGCCTGATGCACACCTTTCCTAATTTAGACTAGGTAGTGTTCCTTTGCTCTGTTTACACAATATATCTGTTCAATACAAGACAGCTATGAGGTGCAGTCAACTAGATGGCACCTAAAATAACATGCCTGTATTCTATCTGCCTACTTTACTTTAAGGACCACCTAAATTTCTCACTCTGAGAAGCCACTGATGTTATACAGTATCTAACACAATGCTGAGGGAACTCTAGTGATAAAATCCATTGAAAGTTGCACTGCTGACCTAGAGGGAGCAATTCTCTGGCAACTCAAATCCATCAGTTACTCTATGGGAGAAACATGCACAATCTCCTTTCATGCAACATTCAGCTTGTGAAAACTTGCTGGAGGGTCAGCTATAAATCAGTTTTGACTTGATTACATTTTGAGAATGTAATACCTATCACATTAGAAATGCTAGCAAAATAGTTGTCCTCTAAATGTTCAAACTGGTAATGAACTTTTGAGAGAAAGGGAATGGCTTTATCTTACCGTATAGCTCTTAGCCAGGAGTCTCAGGGTAGTATAAATAGTTAAGCTTTCATCTATGAAGTGAGAAATTGACTGTACCCTGTGTAAAGGTGCCTCAGGAAAAAAATAAAGTCTAAAGATCTGATTCCAAAAGATCATAGCCATGAAAACCTTATGGAGTATAATCCTACTGTAACATATTGGCTTATCGTGAGCTGAAAGAGACTTGACAGATATTGCTATTGGAGCAGCTTTGCAGCTGTGGTGTTTCTCCACCTTTCCTCTTCTCCACTTGGCTCTCTCATCACTAAGAGTGCTCTAGTTTTCTAGTGTTCCACAAATAGCAATACAATATAGAACCTATCTGGACTCTGAAGAGGAAAGTGGCATCAGGATTGGAGGAAAACTCATCAACAAGCTGCGTTAGGCAGATGACACAAACTTACTTGCTGAAACTGAAGAGGACATGAGGCATTTGCTGCAGAAGGTCAAGGACTGTAGTCTGCAATATGGATTGAAGCTCAGCATCAAGAAAATAAAGATTCTCATCACTGGGCCAATTGGCAGCATCAGGATAGATGGAGAAGAAATTGATAATGTTAACAGCTTCAGTTTGCTTGGTTCCATAATCAATACTCTTGGTATCAGCAGCGAGAAAATTAAAAGACAAATTACACTGGAAATAATCTGGTGTCAGGGACCTCTCCAGAACGCTGAAGAGCAACAATGTCAGTATAGAGACTAAGCAGTGGTTTTTGCAATAACTTGCTATGTATCAGAGAGCTGGATAATGTCTAATGATGATAGAAGAAAAATCGATGCCTTTGTGTGGTGCTGGAGAAGAGTATTGAACATACTATGGTGTCTAAGAAGGAGGGGAAAACAAGCCATGGGAGCCCAGGACCAGGCGAATCTCTCTGAAAGTGCCAGAGAGAGTAGAATAACACAGCCTTTCCGCACTCCAGAGTAGAAAGCAGATCAGGAGCCTGTAGCTCAGACCCATGGTGTCCATGGAACCACACCAACAGCAACAGCAAGAGGTTCTTTTATTCATTGCTGACTCACACAATCACAGTTATGGTACTAACAATGGGTGGGGCTTATTAAGGGAGGAAGTTGGAGAATGGTGGGGGTACAGAATATCACCCAATATAAGTCCAGGTAACTGTTTTAACCCAGCAGTTCCAAGGCGCAACACCTCAGTCCTGGCTCTGCTTTCAATTCAGGAAGCAGCTTTTATTTCCATATCAATACTTTGTCTTGTGGTGCAGTCTTTTGGAATATCCTGTTCAGCTCCTTAATGTCTTCATTTCTTCCTTCTGCTTTGTATTTCAGCGCCCCAGTGCAATATTCAGAGTCTCTTCTGACATCCATTTTGGTCTTTTCTTCCTCCTCTGTCTTTGTAATGACCTCTTGCACTTTTCCTGCATGATATTCTTGATATCTTCCTATAACTCATCTGGTCTTCGCTCATTAGTGTTCAAGGCCTCAAACCTGTTCCTGAAATGGTTCTGAAATTCAGGTGGGATAGACTTAAGGTCATCTTTTGGTTCCTGTGCGCTTGATTTCACTTTCCTTAGCTTCAGCGTAAACCTGGCCTAGTTTTGACAATTGATATTGAGCTTCTCCAGCAGCTCTTCACACAGATGTAATCTATCTGATTCCTATGCATACCATCAGGTGAAATCCATGTGTACAGCCCGTGTTTATGTTTCTTGTAAAAATGTATTTGCAATGAATAAATTGTTGATTGTGCAAAATTATATCATCCTATCTCCCATTTCATTTCTGTCACCAGGTCCATGCTTTTCAACTACTGATCCTTCTCTGTTCCCAACTTTTGCATTCCAGTCACCCATCACTATTAATGAATCTTGGTGGCATGTTCGATCTCTGACTGGGAAAGTTGGTAGAAATCATTTATTTCCTCTTCTTTGGCTCTGGTTGTTGGTGCATATATCTGTATGATAGCGGTATTTACGGACTTCCTTGTATGTGTATGGATATTATTCTGTCACTCACAATATTATATTTCAAGACAAATCTAGAAATGACAGCTTCCCCCACCATCCAAACAGGTAGCCTGTCCCAGGAGTTTGTGCGCAGAACAAGGTAGCCTGTCCCAGGAGTTTGTGCGCAGAACAAGGTAGCCTGTCCCAGGAGTACGCGCGTGGAGCAAGATTGAGCCTGGAGTCCTTGGGCAGGGCCTGGAGTCCTTGGGCAAAGCTGGGAGGCTGAATACCGTGTGTGAGAGAAAACACCCTATACATAAACAAATCATAAAGTAAGTAACATCATACAAGGTCTTCCCACTCACCCTCAACACAGCAAGCTGGCAGATAAATGCTTTAAAGCCAATGCTGTTATGTACCACCAAGTTGGGACTGATCCATAGATGACCCTCAAGTGGATTTAGACAGAAAATAAATCTCATGGGGCGAGATTGTCCATCCTTTCCCATGAAGCATCTGGTGGATATGAACTCCATGTTTTTCAAGTTGCAGTGCAGCTTCTTACCACTAGGCCAATGGAGCTCCCTATAAACCTAACAGCAAACCATAAAAACAAGCAAGAGAGCAGATATAAGCAGAGCCTGTCAGAGCCTACTGACTTCTTCTGGTAAATTTGACTCAGGGTACAGCCACCCCACCATCTGCTTAGGTGCTTGTACCTGCCTGCTACCTGGTCATTGCTGCCCTGCATGAAGATAGCATTCCAGCAGACTCTGGCTGTGCCCACAGTGTACTTGGCTACACTCTGACGAAGATGGTGCTCCAGCTGTCCCTGACCTGCTCTGACTGTTTGCCTGTCTGCTACTGCCTCAGGTGAAGATGGCTATGTGGCTGGCTGTAACGGCACTCTCCACCTCCCAAGCTGCTGCTGCCTGGTGAAGATGTTGTTCTGGCTGTTCCTTCTGAGGCAAAATCATTGGCATCACATGCAAGCAAAATATTGCTGAACATCATAAAAAAACAAAAAACAAACCAGCTAGGACAGTACATTGACTGAAAACTGTTACAAGTTCAGGCTGAGTTTAAAAGAGGCTGTAGCGTCAATGATATCATTGCTGATGTTAGATAGATCTCGACTAAAAGCAGAGGGTATCAGAATGTCTATCTATGCAAAGGCATTGGACTGTGTGGATCTTAACAAATTATAGCTAACATTGAGAAGAATGGAAATTTCAGAACAATAGATTCTCACCACTGTGCTGGTTGGTAGCATCATGATACATGGTGAAGAGATTGAGATTGTTGACAGCTTCAGTGTGCTTGGCTCCACAATGAACACTCTTGGTCCCAGCAGTCAGGAAATAAAAAGACAAATTGCATTGGGAACGTCTGCTGTCAGAGATCTCTCCAAAGTGCTTTAGAGCAAAGTTGTCAGTCTGGAGACTGTGATGCACCTGATACAGGCCACCCTCTCCCGGACAACAACAACAACAACATATGGTGTTTGTTCATAGTTTGCTTTTATGAGTTGTTGTGTTGTTGTTAAGTGCTGTTGGGTCACCTGCGACTCAGATCAACCCTACGCACAACAGCCATGAAACCTGCTCTATCCTGTGCCAACTTGACTGTCTCCCATTCACCTACCCTCATTACTCCAGTCACTGCATCAGTCCATCTCATCGATGGCCTCCCTCCCTTTCTCCATCCCTCCACCCTTCCAAGATGATGTCTCCCTCCAAGGACCGGTCCTCATTGCAGCATGTCCAAAGTATGTCAGGCGAAGCTTCAGAATCCTTGCTTCCAAGGAACAACCTGGTATCACCCTCTCTAAGATGAAATTTTGACTAGAGTACTTATTTGTCAGTTCTGTAATGCACTAGCTTGATGGCTTCTGTGATTCTGAAAGTTTTGACATGAGCAGGTCACTCATGGTGGTCAGCTTTCAATGGAGCTTCCAGATCAAGACAAAGAAGAACAACTAGCCATCCACATCTGAAATAATGAGCCTTTTAAAACCCTGTAACAATTAGGTGGGTGGAGGGGAGGGAAGTAAATGGGAAGGATCTGGGTGAAAAGAGAAGGTAATGATGGGTGATTAATTTAGAAAACATAATGCATGAGAAAGAGTATATGAAACACAGTGAAAATAAAGAATAGTGTAAAACACAATGTGTAAGTTTTGTAAATAAACCAATAAAAGAAAAAGAAAATCCTATGTGCAATATATGAAAATTATATTTGGATAATATTAAAGATGCTCTGGTGACATAGTGATAAGGAGCTGCACGCCAACTTGAAGGCATGAGATTCAAACCTACCAGTTATTCTGTGGGTAAAATTTGGGCATCCTCCTCCCATGTGACTGACTGCCTCTTAAAATCTGGTAATAGCTCAGCTATGAGTTGGTTCTGATGTGGCAGCCCACAGTAACAACAAATTTAAATTTGTTACATATTAATAGCAACAGCAACCACTACCCATAATAACAACAAATGTCTGTTGTATCCTTGTCTACTACAAGCCATGTTCTTTCTGACCCCATGTCATAAATTTGGATTCAGAAAATCAGACAATTCAATGACTGAGAATAATGATGCTAGTGAAAGAAAGGCAATAGGGTTGTAGAGAAATGAGAATTTAAGTGATTAATGTCTTAAGCTGAAGACAAGACAGCCATTCAGATATTTTGACGAAGCCATTCTTGTAGCTGTGATCCAGCTGCCACCAAGTCATAACCTTAGCATCTGTGAGAACCAAAGTAGATTTATGGTTTATGTGGGATCCTTCTAATTTAATAATGCCCTTGGATTAAAATGAAATGCAGTGTGGGATAGTAATTGAATATGTTTTGAAGCTCCAACTCCACCCTGTGTTATCTGTATGAAGTTCGAAGTGGAAATACTTTCAGGTTGTTTTTGTTATATGCTGTTGAATCAGAACTAACACAAGGCTGACTCTCCATCTGGCTACCAGAGGCAATAAATCTCATGGGAGGAGATTGTCTATCCTTCTCCTGAAGAGCAGAACAGCTTGTGGATTCAAACCACAAACCTTTGCTATTTCAGTGCAAGTTCTTACCCCTAGATCACCAGAGATTCCTCAGGTAGGCTATATCAATTTTTGACCTATAAAAATGGAAATTTCACCAACTTCAAACTAATAATCTGTCCATGACATGAGGTTTTAATGAAGGCATTATGCCTGGTATATTGTCTGTCTGTATTCATAAATACCACATTCTTGGGAAAGTCTGCTTGCTGTCAGGAACATTTCCAGAGTACTGAAGAGCAATGATATCAATTTGGAGACTAAGATGTACCTGATCCAGGCCAGGGTCTTTGCAATTACATGCTATGCATCAGAAAGCCTGCACAATGACTAGAGATGGTAGAGGGAGAAATAATGCCTTTGAACCAGGGTGTTGGAGAAGAGTATTGAATATACCATGAACTGTTAAAAGAACAAACAAGTTTGTCCTGGAGAGGGTGAAACTAGGCTGCTCCTTGGCAGCAAGGATTTTGAAGTTCCATCTGACATACTTTGGGCGGAATAAGTCCTTGGAGAGGGATGTCATGCTTAGGAGAGTAGAGGGACAGTGTAGGAGGGGAAGACCCTCGTTGAGATGGATTGACTTAGTGACAGGGGTAATGGGGATAGGTGTGTTGAAAACAGTGAGGTTGGCTCAGGATAGAGCAGGATTTAGAGCTGTTGTACATAAGGTTGCTGTGAGTCACAGGTGAGTGGATGGCACATAACAGCAACAACTACAACAGCAATAACAACATTATTTCCTTATATGAAATTATTTGACACACAATGTCCAATAGATATTTCTGAATAAAATAAGCAGGGATAAAACATCTTCTCTGTGTAAATATAAAGTTATTACCTAATGTTCTCCCCTGAAAACAACTTCCATGCCAAGTGTTTTTAGGTGTTCAGAACTGCTGTAATAAAAATGGAAGACATGGCCGCTGCTCTGACAAATGCCTAAAATGTGAAAGTGATTTTGCAATTTGGGTAATGAGTTGAGGCTGAAGAGATGCCTAATAGTAAAAGTTTAGATTGCCTAAAGCCACAGTTGGTAGAATTATGGACATCAAAGGCAACTTTGATGAGAGCTCAGAAGAAGTGAGAACAATAAAGAAAATAATTAGAGAGTACATATGTCATAAGCAATAGTCCGCTGTTAGTTTTGTGGCTATCAAATGTGGTGAGACTTTAAAAGAAAATGAAGAATATGTTCTTGAACAATGGAAAGGGCCAAGAAGTTGTCTGAATTATGTTACAATGTTTGATGGAAAATAGAACTTGTAAGAAATGAGCTTGAGTACTTGCTGGTTGAGATTCCCCAGCAAGATCTTAAAGGGATCATTCTACTAACAAGAAGGAAAGCAGGGAATGAAGTATGTTCTTTGGGCCCAGGGTCTCTGCATTTAGAGTCTCCTAGACCCAATAGACGGTGAAAAGCAGTGGCAGAGAACCAGTGAGAACCATACATCAGGAAGGCAGACACCAGAACCAGACCAAAAAACAAGGAAAATAAAAAGAAAGAATAAGGTGGTTAAGTAGACTTGCTGACCCACAGAGCAAGACAGCTGAATGCCTTTAGGCAGGTGGCTTCCAGGTATAGTGTAGTAGCTATAGGCACCTATCAGTGGAGCTAAAGATCTTTACATCACTTGCCTGAGCTGGGCAAAGGTCAGCCTGAGAAACCCAGGGTCTGAGGAAGAGATCTGTTCTGTAAGCTTAGCTGAAGAGTGTGATCCTGAATTGTAGCTTGTTGCCCCCTAATGAACCTCATAATTGTGAGTATGGTTCATGAATTCTGTGTCTCCGTAATAACAAGTTTTCAAACTCAGCAAAGCAGTAAAGAATACTTCTGAGCTGATGTCAGAATTGGGGGAAAAAATGATGACGGGAGGTATGTTTGACCTCTGCCAGCTTTCGGCTGTTAATCCTGATTTTTCTTTCTCTTGTGCAGTTAGACGAAGTCAGATGTACTCACCATGTGAATTTTATACCAAATAACGTACTCCATCCTAATTATGGAATAATTTTCCAGACAATTTATAGTTTGTGAGGGTCTAAATATTTGTATTTTTTTACCTTCTATAAAAGCATATGCTGATTTTGTATTCTCATTTTCATTACTTAAAGTGTTCATAATTCATTGTTGGTACTTGGCTTGAAATGGATTTTGAATTGCGTATATACTTACCCCTATTGTTCTTTGGCTTAAGCTGGGAGGAAAAACAACTTAAGGCAATCAACCTCTGTATATTAAAAAGCATTATTCATGTTTTATTGATCCTGAATACCACAAAGCCCGAGAGATATCTTTAGAGTGGCTTTAACTCCTTAATAACAGTTGTGTTTCCATATAGCACATGTCTGATGGATGGGGGACAGATATCGTCTATGTAAGTGGTACATGGCCCACGGTGATTGAAATCCCCTAAACACCAGCTACTAATGATGATTAGTCAGTTTTCAAGGAAGAGGCAAAAAAGTTGTGATAATGTTTTATAGAAAACTAGGGAATCTGTGAGGAGCTGCATGCTTAGGAAGGAAGTGGGAAAGGACCACTTACGTTGCATATTTCTGCATTTTGGTCTTGTTATCTTTGGGTGTCAGCACTGACTTTTTTGCTGCTAAGTGTTATTGAATGAGATCCTACTCACAGCAACCTTATGTGCAACAGAAGGAAAAAACTTCCCTTTCCTGCTCCACCCTCACAATCTCGAGGCTGTCCTCAATCCATCGCTGTAGTCACTGCGTCCATCCATCTCATTGAAGACTTTCCTTTCCCCCCTTACTGATCCTCCACTTTATCAAACATGAGGTGTTTATCGAGGGATGAACCCTTCATGATAGCCTACCCAGAGTTTGTGAGATGATCCTTGCTTCTAAGGAACATTCTCGGTGACTTTTAAAACAGATTTCCCCCCCTCCTTTGATATTCCGTAGTTATATAGTTACATGGTTATATAGAAGAATTTAGCATTCTTCACCAACACTACAATGTAAAGGCTTCAGTTTTTATTGGATCTTCCTTATTCAGGGATGCTGAAAAGCCAGTTTCCAGCTTGCATCTTTATCTTACATTCAGGGTTGTGTTAGATCTCCCAAAGTGCAGAAAAAACACCCAGTTTCAGGGAAAAATGATCATATACTTATTAACAATTCTTGCCCAAAATCACCTCGAGCTCTGATTTTTAAATATCATTCCTTTCTCATCCAGCATAAAAATATTGGCACAGGAAGAAAGCATGTAATCTCTCCCTGTCTATCCCTCTTTTGACCCATACTAAACTGAAGTTGATAAAAGGTCTCAGGTGAATTGGAAATACAACATGGTGAAATTATACATGCTTTTAAAAGAAAAAAAAAAACCCTTTTCTTCTAAAAAGGAGAAGATAGAAAGTAGAAAGAACATAAAACCAGGTAACCTCATGGATTTCCATTTCCCTCCCATTGGTAAAATAACAGGGTTGGATAAATGTTTTTTAAAACACTTGGCAGCTCCAACAGTTCATATTACAATCTAACTGCACTTTACCTTAAAGGAAAGAAAAGCGTCACACTTCTCAATGAGCTGTCCTGCCGTGAGTCTGGAAACATCATTATTTTTTTTAACAGCTGAGGAGTGCCCTTACCATAAAAATGTTTACAGCTTGACTTTAATAAAGAAAATAGGGTGAAAGGAGCATTCGGCTTTGTGTTTCTTTTTTATCCTTCGTCTCTGACCCATATAAAAGTGCTTGTAAAAATGGCATGGAGGGAGGCACCTGACCTTCTCTAACTTCAGGGTGGAGAGAGAGAGAGAGGCAATATCCGTATCAACAGTCCAGACTGATTCCTATAAGGTGAGGTTAGATGTGTCTCTATCCTCCAACCTTTATAGCAATTCTGAAACTGCTTGTCCCTTCCATGGCATGCTCTGCTTCTCTGCTGGGTTCGGTAATTCTTTGTAAGGCCACAAAGAACTCACAGGCCATATTTATCGTGGGGTTTATTAGAGAAGTAACTGTAACTGTTTGGGTTTAGGAGCACTTAGAATACATATCTATTTTTACAATAATGGTTTTATGCCAAATTTGTCTTTATGAGGCTGAATTAATTCACTCAGCAAAATGCTCGTTAGATTCTTCATGTTGCATAGTGTTTTACAAAATCATTGTATTGTATCATATAGTATTCCATTGTGTGAATGCACAATTTCTCAATCTGTTCGTTTGTTGATGCACATTTGGGCTGTTTCAAATTTCTTGCTATTGTGAATAATGCTGCTATGAACATAGTTATACATAACTCTGTGTTTCATTTCCTTGGGGTTTATTCCTAGTAATGAAACAGCTGGCACATGGGACTTCTTCTAGGTTCACTTTTTGGAGGAAATGCCGAACTGCGTTCTAGATTGATTGTATCATTTAGCAATCCCACCAGCAATGCATGAGAATGCCAATTTCTTTATATCCTCTTCAATTTGCGGTCCTGTTAAACTTTGCTACTGCTATTGCTATCAGGGTAAGATGGCATCTTGTTTTGATGTGCACTTCTCTGGTTACCAGTGATTTTGAAAATGTCTTCATTTATTTGTTGCCTATCTGAATGTCTTCCTTTGTGAAAAGTCTTTTCATATCTTTTGCTCATTTTGTCATTGGGTTATCTTTTTTTCCTTGTGAAAGCCCTATAGTATTTTTTAAACTTTTGTTATGAGGCCCTTGTCTGAGTTGTCATTGTCAAATGTTTTTCCCAGTTGGTATGTTTTCTTTTCATCCTATTGGGAAAGATTTTGATGGACACAGGGACTTGATTTTTAGAAGGTCCCATCCATTGTTTTATCCTCTCTTGGTTATACACTTCTGGTAATAGAGGCTAGGATTTCTATATTAGGTCCTGTTTTGAACATGAATGAAACACAATAAAATAAAATAAAAAAAAAAACAAACAAAACAGCAACCCAAAACCGAACAAGCAAAAAAGAAAAAAAAAGCTGAATGAGTTATGGGGAAGTCTTGAGTGATAGGCAATGGCTTTCCTAAATGTCAACAGTGATCTTCCAACAGTTCCCTGCATTTGTCTTCTTATTATTAAAGAGCAGAAAAAATATTTCTAAAGAAAAAAAATACAACAAACCAAAAATGTACTATACCACCATAGTATCCAAAACAGAACAATATTAGCACAATGAAAGATACATAGATTTATGGAATAGAATCAAGAACCCAGAAATTAACCTTTCTGACATACTTTTTATAAAACAAATCCCCCCTTTTAAAATATTTTTTTATTAATGTTAATGAAAGTTTACAGAGACTTTGGGTTTCCATTTATTCATTGTTACACTTTCTCCCTGCCCAACCTCCCCCACCCCAGTTCACTTTTCTCTTTGAAAAGTAAAAGAAAAATTCTTTCATTGTTATACTCTCCCTCCCTAACAAGCAGGCAGAAGGCCACAAACCAGGAAATCTCATGGGTTCTCACTCCCACTGGGGTGATTGAGATTTGAGTGCTCTTTAAAATCCTTTTCACTAATTTTTTCCATACATCTTTGATATTTTCCAGTCTTCTTTGTTTTGAACAGAGAAAGATCATTAACAACACCTTAGAGGACTGCTCAAAAACTTTTAACCGTACCATTCACCTAGTGGTAAGAAGCTGCACTGCAATCCCAAAGACAGTTCTAATCCACCAGCTGCTCCGTGGAAGAATATGGACAATCTCCTCCCATTAGATTTACTGCCCTTGAAAACCTGCAGGAGGGTCAGCTATAGATCGATTCCAATTCTGCGGTACCCAACAACAACATTCACCAAAGTTGACCATAGAAAATTATCCCCAGGATTTTGAAGCTCTGTCTCACATGCTTTGGGCATGAGCCCAGGAACAACAGGTCCTTGGAGAAGGACATCATGTCTGGAAGGGTGGAGGGACAGCATAGCAGAGAAAACCGACAGATGAGATGGATTGACCCAGTAATTGGGGCAATGGGGGAAGGCGTGTCAGAATCAGTAAAACTTGCTCAGTTCAGAGCAGGGTTCAGAGCTGCTGTGCGTAGGGTCACTGAGTCACAGGTGACTCAACAGCACATAACAATAACAACAGTAACAATAATTTTTATACCATACATTTTGAATATTTATGTAATGGAAAACAATTGTGTTTTATAATAAAAATGTCAATGAAGTTTAATTACATTGTAATTAAGAGTAAGGGAACATCTTTGTGTCTTTTTTGAGAAATGGGATGGGTGTAGGGTATTGAAGAAAGGTAGGAAGAAGGTAGGTAGGAGAAAAGGAAAATGTTCTAATGTTGAGCATGAAGCAATGTGAGAAGCAAAGTGGTATAAAGGTGGACCTTGAGCTTATGGAAAGGTTGACCTTGGGCTTATGGAGGGAGGAGAGGGCAGAAAGAGGAGGAAGATACCTTTGACCAAAGGCTTTGGACAAGATTTCAGCAAAAACCTCGCAGTACACTCCATGAACGCATGAGCTAGTTACTTTTCTCCATGGAAGAGGACTAATTCTTAGCAGTTACCATCTTATTTGCATTGTTACATAAAGTAAAGTTGATTCAGAACTGACTTACACCTGACCTTCCAGTGGGTTTTCAGAGGCTTAAATTACATAGGAGATTGCCCATTTCCTCTTGCAAAGCAGTTTGTGGATTTGAATTGCCTGCCTTTCAGTGGGCAGTGCACCTTCTTACCACTAGGCCACCAGAGTTCCTCTTCTTATTGCTTAGCCTTTCTGAATTTGCATAGAAGCTCTTCTACTTTGGTTATCTTCTTACCCTCCTTGATCTAAGCATCTTGACATTTACATTGGACAGTGACAATGTTTTAAAGTACTTATATTATTGCACAGTGAATGTTGGCTATTAATAAAATCCAAATATTAGATATGATTCTTTTTATTGCCACATAGACTGCCAAGAAAATAAACAGGCTTGTCTTAGAGAGAGTGAAACAAAGTTTCTCCTTGGAAGCAAGGACTTTAAAGCTCTGTTTTACATGCTTTCAGCAGATGGCCAGGAGGGAACAGTCCTTGGAGAAGGACATCATGCTTAGAAGGATGAAGGGACAATACAGAAGAGGAAGACCCAGGATAAGATGGATTGACACAGTAACTGGAGTAACGGGGGTAGGTCTGTTGGAGTCAGTGATAGGGCACAGTTCAGAGCTGTTCTACATAGGGTTACTATGAATCACAGGCAACTTGATGACACATAATTATTACATCATTCATTAGAGAAGATGTTCTGGTGTACCTGATCCAGGCCATAGTCTTTGCGATTACTTGCTATGCATTAGAAAGCTGGACAATGACTAGAAATGATAGAAGGAGAACTGATGCCTTTGAGCAGTAGTGCTAGAGAACAGTATTGACTATACCACAGACTGTTAGGTTTGTCCTAGAGAGGGTGAGACGAGGCTGCTCCTTGGATGTAAGGATTCTGAAGCTTCGTCTGACATACTTTGGATGTGTTGCCAGGAGAGATCAGTCCTTGGAGAGGGATGTCATGCTTGGGAGGTTGGAGGGACAGTGCAAGAGAGGAAGATCCTTAACGAGATGGATTGATTCATTGACTAGGGTAATGACGGTAGGCATATCAGCGACAATAAGATTAGCACAGGATAGAGCAGGGTTTTGGGCTGTTGTATATAGGGTCTCTATGAGTCACAGGCAACTCGATGGCACATAAGAGCAACAACGACATTGCCAGTAATAAAACAAATATATTGAGAAGATAGTTTCTGATCAAAAAAATCACCAAAACTTCTCCGAAACTACCGTCTTCTCTGTCATTGAAAAATATACTTTTCTCTCACACGACGTTAGAATTTCATTCTTTTAGGCAAAGAATTGCCTTCTTGCTGCCACTCTCTTTTAAATTGAAAATACAGCCTTAAAAATTTATTGTTGTTGTTATGTGCCATCGAGTTGTTTGCAACTCATAGCGACCCTATGCACAACAGCCCTAAACCCTGCTCTATCCTGTGCCAACCGCACTGCCTCTGACACACCCATCCTGATTACCCCAGTCACCGAATCAATCCATCTCATAGAGGGTCTTCCCCTCCTGCGCCATCCCTCCACCCTCCCAAGCATGATGTCCCTCTCCAAGGACCCGTCCCTCCTGGCAACATGACCAAAGTATGTCAGATGAAGCCCCAGAATCCTTGCCTCCAAGGAGTAGCTTGGTTTAATCCTCTCTAAGATGAATCTGATTGTTTTCCTGGCAGTCCATGGTACATTCAGTACTCTTCTCCAGCACCACAGCTCAAAAGCATCCACTCTCCTTCTGTCCTCCCTAGTCATTGTCCAACTCTCTGATGCATAACAAGCGATTGCAAAGGCCATGGCCTGTATCAGGCGCACCTTAGTCTCCAGAGAGACACTGTTGTTCCTGAGTACTTTAGAGAGGTCCCTAACACCAGACTTTCCCATTGCGATACACTTTTTTATTTTCTGACTGCTGGTGCCAAGAGTGTTGACTGTGGAGCCGAGCAAACTGAAGCTGTGAACAATCTCAATCTCTTCGTCATCCATCCTGACGCTGCCAATTGGTCCAGTGGTGAGAATCTTTGTCTTCTTGACATTGAGCCTCAGTCCATACTGAGGGCTGCAGTCCTTGACCCTTCGCAACAAGTGCATGAGGTCCTCCTCAGTTTCAGCAAGCAGGGTTGTGTCATCTGCATAACGCAGATTGTTAATAGATCTTCCACCAATCCTGATGCCACAATTCTCCTCATAGAGCCCAGCCTCTCGGATAATATGCTCTGCATGCATGTTGAAAAGGTATGGAGACAGGATGCATCCCTGGCGTACACCCTTCCCAATTTTGAACCATGCAGTGTTACCCTGCTCTGTTCTGACTACTGCCTCTTGGTCCAAGCATAGGTTTCGCATTAGCACCATTAAATGTTCTGGGATTCCCATTCTTCTCAGAGTCAGCCACGGTTTGTTATGATCCACACAGTCAAATGCCTTTGCATAATCATTGAAACACAGATAGACATTCTTCTGGTATTCTCTGCTTTCAGCCAAGATCCATCTAACATTAGCAACAATATCCCTAGTACCACATCCCCCTCTAAACTCAGCCTGGACTTCTGGAAGTTCTCTGCTGATGTGCTGTTCTAATAGTTTTTGGATAATCTTCAGTAGAATCTTGCTTGCATGTGAAATTAATGACACTGTTCTGTAGTTTCCACACTCAGTTGGGTCACCTTTCTTTGGAATGGGAACAAATATAGATCTCTTCCAGTCAGTTGGCCAAGTGGTTGTTCTCCAGATTTCTTGGCACAACTTGGTGAGCACGTCCAGGGCAACATCTGTTATCTGAAATACTTCAATTGGTATACCATCTATTCCTGGGGTCTTATTTTTTGCTATTTCCTTCAAAGCAGCTTGAACTTCTTCCTTCATCACCATAGGCTCTTGCTCATATGTTATTTCTTTAAATTCCTCTGTATCTGCCAATTCCTTTCTATATAATGACTCAGTATATTCCTTCCATCTTCTTTTAATACTTCCTCTATCATTTAATATTCTGCCCAAAGCATCCTTGATTACAGCAACTCTAGGTTTGAATCTGTTCTTCAGTTCCTTGAGCTTAAGAAAATTTATTATAAAATGATGTTTATAATTTATTTTCTCTATAAAAAGCATGAGGTTAGTACCTTTAGGTTCTTAAGGGACTAAAAGAAAAAGAGGGAAGGGACAATGGTGAAGCAGGACTTAGGAAGGTCAAACGCCACTGCCTATCAGAGCTCTGTTCAATAAAAGGATTGTAGAGCATGGACTGTACATTTCAAGTGGGAAAATTTGGCTACAGAAGTACTTCTCACTATTATAGTGAAGCCCTTATTAATAAGCAGATTTTTATATGTAAAACTGAATCGTTACCTAACCAATTATCATGTTTTCAAATAAATAATATCTTCAAGGAATCTTTTTTGAAACACTTTGGGGATAGATGGCTCTATCTTCTAGCAGTTTTAAGAGAGATACAATGGAGCTTGCTTAGAATGGAATTTGATTGTGAAAGAAGCTACAAAAGACCAAAAGAATAGAGTTCAAAATATCATCAAGGGAGCTATGTAGGAAAAGTATATAATTACAGCCAGTCCGTGGGTTCCTAAGTGTGTCTTTAAGTAAAATATGTAGGTTAATTGAAACAGTTCTGTATGGTTCTTATCTAGCTTTACTTAAGCTGGTGCAAGAGAAGGCTTTTAAGTATTTTCAGTGATTTAGAAACTTCACATGTAGCTAATGAAGATAATTGTGATGAAGAATTTGTTGTAAGTGTGGCTCAATCATTTCCATTTGAAGGCAGAGGTGCCCATAAATTGGATACCTTGAACCTAAGGAATGCCTGTATAGGATCCTACAGAGTTAGGCAACTCTGAAAAGGATTAGACTTAGTCATAGAAGTGACAAATGTGGATTCCAGAAAAAAATAAAAATCTATAAAAACTAACAAGATAGGATTGGAACATAGAGTTATCACACAAATATTTTTTTTCCTTTTAATTAGTTTATTTACAAAATTTTAATACAAAATTGAACACATTCTTTCAATTTCCCTCACCCCCCACCCATCAAATTGTACAACTCAATGATTAACCCCCTGTTCCCCCTGCACATCCACATCCCTCTGCTTCCAACCTCTCCCACCCCTTCTGGATCCTTATACTAATTCTACAATAACAGTCTTATACAGAATTTATCCTTGTGGGACTGAGTTAGTTCAGTCAGGATAATGCTTTCCAGTCCTTCCCAAGTTAGGTAATAATGTACAAAGTTATTGCTCCTGTACGCTGCATAGTGTTCCATTGTGTGAATGTACCATAATTTATTTCTATAGAGTTGTCCTGTTGTTCTTGTGTATGATTTCGCCCCGCCCCAGCTAGTTTGTAAGGTCTTTATTTAACAATGTAATATTTAAATAATTTTTATTTGGAGTACAATGTTTAAAAAGAAAAATAATGACTGTAATGTTTATGTAATTCCCAGTGAATAAGTGAAAATATGTAATAATTTTTTTTAATTTTAAAGAAAAGCCAGCAGCATAATATTTGAGTCCACAGGTAATTGTATCTGAAGTGCTTGTTAAATTTTCTTTCAACTGAAAAAAAATCTGACAATTACAAAGTATTTACTGGATTTTCGAGTGTACAAAAATGTTTTCTTCATCAATATACACAATTTTTTATGACATCTTTTTTGTTGGCTCTGAGTAAAATGTCTTAGAATGAAAACACAGTTTATGCCTCTTTCTCGTAAAACTTTATTTCCTTACAAGAAATGATCTTTTCAGTTACTTATTTTAGGTTAATGCCCAACTTATCTCTAAACATTCTAAAATTATAATTTTTACTTTAATTAAGCAGTTTAAGTACCAGGAACATTACTACAATCAAAAAAGTTCTGCCACAGCACCAAAATTGAGAAAGATGCAAGGCCTAATCTGTTCTGCATAGGCTACAGCTGTTTGTGGAATCTTTTCAATAGTGGAGATAGACAAATGTTTAGGAACTATATCAGTTGTTGTTATGTGCCATCAAGTCGCTTGCGACTCATAGAGACCCTATGCACAACAGCCCTAAACCCTGCTCTGACGTGTGCCAATCTCACTGCCTCTGACACACCCATCCTGATTACCCCAGTAACTGAATCAATCCACATAATGGAGGGCCTTCCCCTCCTGCACCTGCCCTCCACCCTACCAAGCATGATGTCCCTCTCCAAGGACCTGTTTCTCCTTACAACATGTCCAAAGTATGTCAGAAGAAGCCTCAGAATCCTTGCCTCGAAGTAGCAGCCTGGTCTAACCCTCTCCAGGATGAATCTATTTGTTTTCTTGGCAGTCCAGGGTACATTCAATACTCTTCTCCAGTACCACAGCTCAAAGGCATCAATTCTTCTTCTATCCTCCTTAGTCATTGTCCAACTCTTTGATGCATAACAAGTGATTGCAAAGACTATAGCCTGTATCAGATGCACCTTAGTCTCCAGAGTGACACCATCACTCTTCAGAAGCCTGGAGAGGTCCATAACAATCAGACTTTTCCATTGTGGTACGTGTTTTGATTTCCTGGTTGCTGGTGCCAAGAGTGTTGACCATGGAGCCAAGCAGATTAAAGTTGTTAACAATCTCAATCTCTTCACCCTCCATCCTGATGCTGCCAATTGGTCCAGTGGTGAAAATCTTTGTCTTCTTAACATTGAGCTTCAATCCATACTGAAGGCTGCAGTCCTTGACCCTCTACAGCAAGCATTTCAGGTCCTCCTCAGTTTTGGCAAGCAGGGTTGTGTCATCTGCATAACACAGATTGTTAATAGATCTTCCATCAATCCTGATGCCACACTTCTCCTCATAGAGCCCAGCCTCTCCAATAATCTGTTATGCATACAGGTTGAAAAGGTATGGAGATAGGACACTTCCCTGGCATATGCCTTTCCCAAATTTGAACCATGCAGTGTTTCCTTGTTCTGTTTTGATGACTTCTCTTGGTCCAAGTATAGGTTTAGCATTAGAACTATCATGCAGTCAAGATGCTCTAATAATAATGGGTGACTGGAATGCAAAAGTTGGGAACAGAGAAGAAGAATCAGTAGTTGGAAAACGTGACCTTGGTGAGAGAAATGAAGCTGGAGATAGAATGATTGAATTTTGCACAATCAATGACTTATTCATTGCAAATACGTTTTATAAGAAACATAAATGCAGGTCATACACATGGATTTCACCTGATCATATGCATAGGAATCAGATAGATTATATCTGCAGAAAAAACCGCTGGAGCAGCTCAATATCAGCTGTGAAAACAAGGCCAGGAGCCGATTGTGGAACAGAACACCAGCTACTCATATGCAAGTTCAAGCTTAAGCTGAGGAAAGTTAAAGCGAATCCATGGGAACCAAAATATTACTTTGAGTTCATCCCACCTGAATTTCAGAACCATCTCAGATTTGAGGTCTTGAACACTAATGAGCGAAGACCTGATGAGTTGTGGGAGGATGTCAAATGTATCATCCAGGAAGAGTGCAGACAGTCATTGCAAAGACAGAAGAGGAAGAAAAGACCAAAATGGATGTCAGAAGAAACTCTGAATATTGCACTGGAGCGCAGAGAAGCCAAAGCACAAGGACCCAATTAGGGCTGGCGAAAATAGAGTTGTAACTGACTCCTGAATGAGTTTCTAATTATTTACCTGTTTTTAAGAAGGACTTGGTTAAATCTAAGAATTATTGGGTAGATTAAAAGGTTGCTATATTCAGCTGCTGAGAAGATGGAGGTTCGGCTGTCTCCATAGACACCTTGGAAAATAGGCCGGTGGAACTATTTCTGAAAAATAAGTTGTTGGAAAATCTCTGTAGCATTATTCTATGCTGATAGACATCAGGTTGCTGTGAGTAGGAATTGACTCATTGGTAACCAGTTGTGAAGAACTCATTATTTTATATAGATGTGCTTGACATTCTGGCCTGCGAGAGAGCAGAGAACCTAAATCTCACTCGCTGGCTCATGAATACAGGACAGCAAGGTTAGCCTAAGGCATGTTAATTGTCTTCATGGACAGAGAAGCCTGGGCATCCTTTCTCCAAAAGTCTTGTGAAACACTAGATCATGAGTGGAAGAAAACAAGACTTGAAAATTTAACTGATGAAACACAAACTAGGTGAATCTGTATCAGCATGGTATGTTCCATTTATTAATTTTTCTATTTTGATAATGACTGTTTTTTTTAAATTGGCCTAGCTTCTAATGGTGTTCATACATGTTTTCTGTTCAGAAAATAGCTTCATGGCTTATAGGTTTTGTATGAGTACAATTCTGTGTTGTAGGATTTCCATTCTCCAGACACACATAAATCTAAGGAGCTGGCAACCTCTCATTCAGTTTGCTGTTGTTGTTGTTATGTGCCGTCGAGTTGCTTGCAACTCATAGCGACCCTATGTACAACAGCCCTAAACTCTGCTCTGTCCTGTGCCAATAGCACTGTCTCTGATAAATCCATGCCGATTACCCCAGTCACTGAATCAATCCACCTCCTAGAGGGTCTTCCCCTCCTGTGCTGTCCCTCCACCCTACCAAGCATAATGTCCCTCTCCAAGGACTGGTCCCTCCTTACAATATGTCCAAAGTATGTTAGACGGAGCCTCAGAATCCTTGTCTCCAAGGAGCCACCCGCTTTTACCCTTTCCAGGACAAATCTGTTTGTTTTCCTAGCAGTCCATGGTATTCTCA
>NW_006399850.1:5897606-5921033 GCF_000299155.1 Elephantulus edwardii | reverse complement strand
CTATGAGGTGGATTGATTCAGTGACTGGGATAATTGGGATGGGAGTGTCAGAGACAGTGCGATTGGCACAGGACAGAGCGGAGCGGAGTTTAGGGCTGTTGTACATAGGGTCATTATGAGTCGCAGGCAACTCAACGGCACATAACAACAACAACAACAATTGGATATCTGATATGTGTAGGTCACTGATTAGAAACGGGATATTTAAAGACTAAGCATAGATGTTCTCTGGTCTCAAGAGTTAATTGTCTAACAAGAAACATTAAGCAAGACAATATTAACCAACTGGTGTAATAAAAAAGTTCTAAAGAGACCTTTCCTCATAGAATGCTGGGAGCACTTCACAATGAAACCCCTATTACAAAGTTAATATGTTAGACGGCAGAGGACAGGGTAGCATTTTACTCCACTGTGGATAAGAATGGCTCAACTGGATGGCACAGTATTCTTTCTGGGCCAAAAGGAATTGAAATCTCAAATAATTGATTATTTAACATTTATGTATCTATTAAACATGCTCATTTTGTATCAATTGGATATAAATTACATTCTGACTTGTGGGTGAGGCCATGCATCCTGTCAAAAAACAGGAAAGGAACTTGACTACCATTGAAAAGGAAAAGCAGATAATGTTCTTCATTTACTGAGTGCAACACCTTTGGTGGGATGGAGTGCTCAGTGCCTGGGGCAAAAGGGGAAGCAGTAAAATCCCCTACAGTGAGAAAAACTTCACGCCCAGCTATGCTTTAGAGGATGATTTTGGAATTAATTTAGAGTCCCAGAATCAGGAAAAACCAAGATAAGGGTAAACACCAGAAATTGAAGAAACAACTATAATAAAATATTAATATGAAAATGCACTAACAATATACTTCCAAATTCCAACATCAGAACTAGAAGCAAATGTGTTTGTACAGGATCAGGCTACAAGTAAAGCCAGGAGGTAGTACTCTAGTATTTGTTTATTCATCAAGAAATATTTGTTGAATACTTAATGTGTAGTAGTCATTCTTTCAATATTAATGATCCGGTAGTAAAGAGCTCAGACCAAAAGTAAATATCATGGAGCTTACATTCTAGTGACAGATACAGAAAAAACAATTATTAAATTACATAATATGACCTCTAGAACCATGACCCCTTCTAAACCCAGCCTGGACTTCCCGCAGTTCTCTGCTGATGTACTGTTCCAGTCGTTTTTGGATAATCTTCAGTAGAATCTTGCTTGCATGTGAAATCAATGATATTGTTCTGTACTAGGGATATTGTAGCTGATGTTAGATGGATCTTAGCTGAAAGCAGGGAATACCAGAACAATGTCTATCTGTGTTTCATTGATTATGCAAAGGCATTTGACTGTGTGGATCATAAAAAACTGTGGCTGACTCTGAGAAGAATGGGAATCCCAGAACATTTAATCGTGCTAATACGAAACCTATACTTGGACCAAGAGGCAGTTGTCAGAACAGAGCAGGGTAACACTGCAAGGTTCAAAATTGGGAAGGGTGTATGCCAGGGATGTGTCCTATCTCCATACCTTTTCAACCTGTATACAGAGCAGATTATCGGAGAGTCTGGGCTCTGTGAGGAGAAGTGTGGCATAAGGATTGGTGGAAGATCTACTAACAATATGCAGATGATACAACCCTGCTTGCCAAAACTGAGGAGGACCTCATGCACTTACTGCAGAGGGTCAAGGACTGCACCCTTCAGGCTCAATGTCAAGAAGACAAAGATTCTCACCACTGGACCAATTGGTAGCATCAAGATGGATGGCGAAGAGATTGAGATTGTTCACAGCTTCAGTTTGCTTGGCTCCACGGTCAACAGTCTTGGCACCAGCAGCCAGGAAATAAAAAACCATATCACAATGGGAAAGTCTGCTGTTAGGGACCTCTCTAAGTATTCAAGAGCAATGGTGTCTCTCTGGAGACTAAGGTGCACCTGATACAGGCCATGGTCTTTGCAATCACTTGTTATGCCTCAGAGAGTTGGACAATGGCTAGGGAGGATAGAAGGAAAATTGATGCCTTTGAGCTGTGGTGCTAGAGAAGAGCATTGAATGTACTCTGGACTGCCCAGAAAACAAATAGATTCATCCTGGAGAGGGTTAAACCAGGATACTCCTTGTAGGCAAGTATTCTGGGGTTTCGTCTGACATACTTTGGACATATTGTAAGGAGAGACAGGCCCTTGGAGAGGGACATCATGTTTGGTAGGGTAGAGAGACAGTGCAGGAGGGGAAGACCCTCTATGAGGTGGATTGATTCAGTGACTGGTGTAATCAGGATGGGAGTATCAGAGGCAATGCGACTGGCACAGGATAGAGTAGGGATTATGGCTGTTGTACGTAGGGTCGCTATGAGTCGCAAACGACTAGACGGCACATAACAACAACAACAACAACACGACGTCACCACTTGTCTGCCAGTTTATTATACTTACATGTCACTGTGATGCTGAGTTATGCCAATGTTATTGTCTACAAATGGAGGAGATTTATATCTACTGTGGGCTTCATATGAACAAAACCATGATACCACTAAAGAAAGATTTCTAATTTTACTGAACATGTTGGCACAAAATAAAGCTCCAGGAATTGCTGTAATATCAGTTGGGATACTTCAACAAATGGATGCAATTCTGGAAGCACTTTCTAGTCTATGTGAAGACATTTGAAGGACCGCAAGCTGGAAAACTGACAGGAAGAAATCCATACTTGTGCCAATTTTAAAAAGTAGCTGATGGAATGCAAAAATTATTGAACAATAATTTTAATATCACACACAAATGAGATAAAGATAGTTATAGCAATAGTCTGACAGCTGCCAATAATAAGGAAGATTCTGAAGAAGATGTGGAATGATGGATGTCCTTGTTAATGCCAGGTGGGTCTTGGTTGAAAGCACGGAACACCAGAAAGATGTTTACTCATATTTTATTGACTACATGAAGGCATTCATCTATGTGGATCATAAGAAATAATAGATAACATTGCAAATAATGAGTATTATATAACACTTCATTATGCTCATGTAAAACATAGACCAAAAATCAGTTATTCAGACATACGAGGGGATTCTGTGCATTTTACAATAAAAAAATGTTACACATCAGGATAGTATTCATCCAATAAATTTCTTTAATTTGTAACCTGAGCAAATAATCCAAAATGATGGACAATCGGAAGAAGAATGGAGTGTCAGAATTGTAAGAAGACTCATTAACCATCTACAATATGTAGATGACACCACCTGCATAGCTGAAAGGAGAGAAAACTTGAAGCAGAGAGAATTTATTGAGGAATATAAAAGACTGTTGCCTCTAGAATGGAATATATAGTAGCATAAAGAAAACAAAAATCTTCCTAGAAAGAATAATAAGTAAATGATTAATGATGAAAATATTAAAATTGCTAATTATTTTATTTCTCTCAGTCCAACAATCAACCCTAATAAAATCAGCAGTCAAATAAAATGACATATAGCATAGATAAAACCTGAGGTAAAATACAAGTTTAAAATATTGAAAAGCAAAGATATTGTTTACAGGATTAAGTGCATGTAACTGTGGTGTTGGAGAAGAGTACCAATCATCTCATAGACTGCAAAAGAACAGGTGTATATGTCTTGGAGAAGGTGCAGCCAGAGCACTCCATAGAAGCAACAATGATAAAACTTCATCTCATATACTTTGGGTATGTTGCTAGGTGAACTTATTCCTTGGAGAAGGACATCATGTTTGGAAAAATGAGGGCACAGCAAAGCAGAGGAAGGTCCTCAACTGTGTGGCCTGACAAAGAGGCAGCAGCAGTGCACTTGAGTGTCGTGAGGATAGCACAGATCAGGACAGAATTTGAAGCTGTTGTTTATCCATAAGTCATAGTAGACAGCATCTAACAATAACAACAGCAACCTAAATGACGATATTTTCAAGCACCTCATCTGCATATGAAGGTTGGATAATGAATAAGGAATTGATGGCTTTGACTTGTGGTGTTAGGGTAGCTATGGGTCATCTACTACTCGATGACACTTATCAACAACAACAACAATAACATACCAGCAACCATCAGTCAAAATGAAATGTCTTTTTTAAAGATGCTATTTATAATAATATTTTTCAAAACTACCCATGGATAAAAGCAACAACTATATACAAGGCCATTCTGAAGATAGCTCTTTTGGCCTAGTGGATAGAAAGTTATGCTACCAAGCCAAAGTTTGGTGATTTTAATGTGCGGCTCTCAGGACTGTTTTTAATTGTTTTTGGTCAAACATTCTTCTAAGTGGTATAGCACTGATCTGGTCCATTTGCTGTACAGAGGTAACTCGTGGTTGCTGTGATGCTAAACACTGTGACACTGATGTGTCAAATGTGATAATGATTACCCATGGCGGACAGTGTTTGGTGAGACTCCCTGATTAAAACAAGCTTGGAAGCAGGAGTGGAATCCACTTCTGAAATGGCTTGCCTCCAGAAATTCTCTGAATGTGGAGAAATGACAAAAGTTATACAAGTGTCCAGGTCTTTCATTCATAGGGTCACTGTGAGTTGTCTACAACTCGACGGAACTTAACAACAACAACACCTACCAGAAACATCTGGTATTTGACCCCAGAATCTGGAATAAGACCCTAGGAATCAATGGGACACCAGCTGACATATTTCAAATAACAGATGCATCCCTGACATGATCACCACTCTGTACCAGGAAATTGAGAAGACAGCTTACCCGGCCAATTGATCCAGAAAGAGATCCATATTTGTTCCCATTCCAAAAAAAGTGATCTGTGAGAATATGGATCATTCCTGAGTGTCAGTCAAAAGAGAAAGATTCTCATGGACACAGATTTACACAGTGACTGTAGCAATGAGCTTGAACATATTGGAAATTGTGAGGATGACATAGGATAGGACAAGATTCAGATCCATTGTTCATAGGGTTACTATGAGTTATAATCCACTTGAAGGCACCATGGTTCAAAACAGCATCAGAAAAATAAAGACATCTATTTTATAAGTAGTACAGACAGAATGCTTCTTAAAAGTCAGGATGGCAGGGAAGATCAGTACTTAGAGAAAGATAGCATGCTTGGCAAGCCCAGGGTCAGTGAAAAAGACAGAGATTCTCTAATAAAGCAATTAACACAGTGACTGCAACAGCGGGCTCACATGCACCGATAAATGTGAGGATGGTGCAGGACTTAGCAGTGCTCTGTTCTATTGTCCATGTGATCTCCGTTAGTTAAAACCACCTGCACAGAAACTAATAGGAACACCATGAAATAAGTAACCATATGACAGTGTGACACAGTGCCCAGATTTTTATTCAATTAAACTTGTTGACCAGCTCCTGAGAATACTATGAGCACACAGTCCTTATCTGTAAGGCCCTCTTTAGGGATTGCCCTTCCCTCTTTAGTTTCTTTCCCCTTTCTGGGTGTTCTCATTCAAGAACTGTTTCACATGGGAGTATAAAGTCTTAGCCATCTCCACCACTTAATACTACTCCTAAGGGCCGTTCTAGATTTAGGGTTTTCCAAATGGCTTGGCTACACTTGTATGTCTGCGTCATATCTTGACTTTTCCCTTTGTCCACTCTAAAGTGGATATTTAAGGAAGTGAGGCTGTATAAGGAGTAAGGACAAGAGAAATGTGGAGGATAGACAGATTGTACATCCTGATGGAGGGCAAGGAAATTTTACCATTATCAAACTACTGTTACATAGCCATTTTGATTAGAAAACTTTTTTGCTAGAACTGGAACAAAAAGAAATATCACAATACTCAGGAGAGTAAGGTGACATTGTTTCACAGAAGATAAGAAACTCTGATGGCCTAGTATGTAGAGAGTTATGCTGTTTCTCTCTGGCAGTTTGAACCAAGTAGCGGTTCCATGGGAGAAAGATGTGTAATTTCCTCCCATGTAATGTGCAGACCCTAGAAGCTACGAGTTGGTTCTGACTTGACAACAAGGAGTGAGTGATGATACACAAGATAGAAAGGAAATGTGCAGGAAGGGTTAGTAAAAGTCAGGACCTCTGAGCACAAGATCAGAATTCAAAACATGAGACTCAGCAACTTTAAAAAATTAGGACAGTGGAGAAAATATTCTTAGTCTGAACTCAAACTCACAAAAATCTGTATAGTGTTAACTGAATAGAGATGCTGTGCTAGACACTGTGGTAAATCCAAGATAAAATAAAATACAAGATGAAATCTCAAAAAATTTTCAAAATAACTATCTCTTCCTTCCCTCCTAGCACTCTTCTTCTCTGAAACCATCTGTTGGAAATGTTAAGAAGAAGAAAAAAAAAATCTAGAAATATTTAAATAATCTGTACATACAATCCTTTGAAAAATTCATTCATTGATTAAAAATATTAGCTATTGAGTACTTACTATACTTAAGAAATTTTGTCAGAGTCCTATATTCCGAGAAGGAAAGCTTCCCTGAGGTCCTCATTGCAAGATCAGATTTACAGAGGAAGGAGCAGGAGTAGGTGAAACTCATTGGGAATTTCAGGAAAAGCTTCAAGGTGGAGATGGGTTGAGGCATGGAGACTAAAGTTTTACTTATGGATAAGAGACCAGGAATTGTTCATCTTCTGTTTTTCTCTTGTATGATTCAGCTTGCCATTATTACTGTGTTGTGAAGTTGGAACCAACTCATAGCTGACCCTCCAGTGAGTTTTTAGAGGCAGAATTTTCTCCTGCAGAACCACTGTAGTTTTGAACTGCCTGACTTTGAGTTGGCAGAGCAACTCTTTACTGTTAAGCCATCAAAGCTCCCTACATGACTCATCTAATTTTCACAAGGCTCATTGTCTCTGCTCTGTGATTTATTCCTGTCATCCTCCCAAAGATTTATTATTTTGCTTGTGGTCTGTAAACATAAGATTTCTTCCTCTAAAAAAATAACTCCTTATAATATTATCTGGTAGCATAGTCTGGAGGGAATTGAATGGCTAACCAAAAAGTTTAGAGGCTCAGGAAGATTCAGTCCACCAGCAGTTTCATGAAGAAAGATGGACTCTTCTTGGGATTTACAGACTCAGGAAACCATATGGACGGTCAAAATGAATTTGAAATAAATTGGGGTGAGTGATAAATAATAGCAAGATAATATTTGTATCTTTACCAATAGATAAAGTATTTAAAATCCTCTTAGCTGTTATTCACAGTTTTTTTTATTTGTATGTGATCTTTATACTTATTAATTTTTTTTAATTTCTAATGTCATCTCATGAAAGAAAAAAACTAGCTAAACAGCACTGTAAAGCTGCCATAGCCATTGGACACCGTTTTATAGATCACAAAGTTGTCCTAGAGAAGTAAAGGCATTTACAAGTTCACTTTCTGGCTATTGTAGGTAACTACAAGTTTATCTCACACATTTCAGTTGTGAGTACTTCTGACATAAGCCAGCAACATAACATCCTTGATTTTTTAAGAAAATGTCTTCTTCTCTTTTGTATAATTTCAGGGCACAAATATTCCAGGTGGGATGTTTCAGAATGAAAGGTGGCTTGTGGCTAATATTATGTCTCCAAAGTCCAATTTTACTCCAATGAAAGCTAGGCCTTCACTCCTCTCCTGGTGGCAGAAGCTTCTCATATTGCTTCCATGGTGTACTTTCCTTTTATTTTTTAGGCATGGATGGAAAGACACTAATATTAACTTTTATTTTATTAATATTTTGGTCTCTGTAAGTCTATTTTTCTTTACTTATAGGATGCTTTCATGTAAAGTTAAAGCTACAAAGTTATCAAAATAATCTTGTAAGATAACAGCACTTACAATTATGCTGCAATCAAACAGAAAGCACGCATCCTCTCAATTTTTCTCACACAATGCTCTACCTTCTATAAGTGGAGAGATAAAAAGTAAGGCATTTTTGACATTTAGATTTTGTTTCTTTTATTGTTTGTGCAAGATAAAGTTGATTCTAACATGTTGTCAGGCACTCACAGAATGGACACATAGCTGACTTTCAGAGGCTGTATAACTTACACGAGAGGACATTACCCATATTTCTTCCTCAGATCTGCTGGTAGATTCGAACAGTGTTCCTTTAGGTTGACAATGCAACTCTTTCCCACCACCAGAGTTTCTTTGATTATGACGTAACATTCCTATGTGACACAGTAGATATACTCTATGGGATTTTCTTGACTATTTTTTTTTCTTCAAAGTGTTATTAATTTTGTTGTTGATGGAGAAACTTAAATTGGTGTATTTTTGGCTGTGTATGGCCTAGTGGTAAAGAAACTGCACTACAATTCTGAAGACACATAGTTTTAATCCACCAGCTGCTCTGCTGGAGAAAGCTGGACAATTTGTTCCCAATCAACTACTGAAACCCTGCTGGAGAGTCAGCTCTGAGTCAGTTCTGACTGGAGGGCACACACCACCACCACTAGTCATCTATACATTAGGGGAATTCTGTAGCATATTCCACAGGCGGTTGTACGACTAACTCAAAGGGAACACCTTTCTGGTGGCTCAAATCCACCTGGCAGCTCAGAGAGACGAATCCAATAGAAGGTCAGCTATGAGTTGGTTCTCACTTGATGGTAATGAGATTTTGAATATGATTAGTTTCTTTGAGTTGTACAACCATTCTCACCCCACTTCTGTAAATTATTCCTTCCTCATTAGCATACAGCTCCTTAAGGTTCCTATATAATCCTTTGAGTTGCTGTCAACTCTATTATGACTATACGAGTCTGAACTCATGCAGATAATTCTTAAAAGGGTATAATGCTCAAGGCAGGCCCTTTTCATCACTCAAGCTATTGTTCAGTTTTAAGACAACTTCATAGGGTATTCTTGGTTTATATTTGAAGAGTTATCTCCAGGCAATATTTATTTTATATTTTTAAGAAATATGAAACAAGTGTGGAAAAGCTCTTAACTCAAGTATTCTTTGAAGGAGGAAATACACATTTTCCCTGAAAGATCATTAAGATATTAATAAATTCAGAAAGTGGACTTCTTTTTTTAAAAAAAAATATTAGGTCTAGATTCTAAACTGTATGCATTTAGCTCTGGTGGCTTAGTGGTAAAAATCCCCCAAGGCACATGGTTCTAATCGACCAGCTGCTCTCCTGGAGAAGGATAGGCAATTTCCTCCGATGTGTTAACTGCCTCTGAAAATCTGTCTGAGGGTCAATTGTGGCTCAGTTCTGACTCAACGGCACACAACAACTGTAGAAAAATAGCTGGTCCAACCAGAATGTATTTAGGATTTGGCAGGTATGGCATATGACCTGGGTCCTACTTGAGAAGGGGTGATTTCTGTTCACCTTGGTAGTTTCTATAGCCACCTGTGAAAGATTATTCAGCAGTTTAAAGTTATAAATACCATAGATGTTCTTTTTTGTAGTTGTAACTTTGGGTACAACTGGCCCTGGATGGCTATTTGATCATTCTTCTCAGTCTACATAAAATTTTGTAAATGAGTGACAAGCAGATGGTATCTCTCTATCTCCAGTGAAGTGTCTTTGAATAGGAACTGTAAGCCTAAAAAAAAAAAGTCTGTTTTGATAGCTAAGTAAATAACCTTTTAACTTGTCCTCTTTCTTTTTTTGGTTTTGTGTTTTTTACATTGATGCATTATTAGAGTATATCAGTTTTGAAAGTTGATCTCTAGAGTTGAAAAGATGCTTATTTGGGATGAAGCACATATCTTTGACAGTATGGATTCGCAATTACTATAAACAGCATAAGCCTGAAAATGTGAAACATGGAGTCCACAATGAATATACCTATAAAGACATGGAAATTGTTTATTGCAGAAGGATAAACCCCAAATTCACTGCTATGGAGTTGATTCCAATTCATGATGACTTTCAATTAGGTTGCTAAAGCTGTATGTCTTTATGGGAGGATATTGTTCATCTTTCCCCCTCAGATCAGTAGGTGGAATTGAACCTCTGACCTTTGGTTAGCAGTATAACAAATAACATACAGTGTCATCAGAACTCTTTATTGCAGAAATATATTCAAGTGAATATTTTGTCTTCCAAAGAGTCTCAAAACTGGGCCAATTACCAGCATCATGATAGATGGTGAAGAGATTGAAATTGTTGACAACTTCAGTTTGCTTGGCTCTACAATTAACACTCTTGGTACCAATAGCCAGGAAATTAAAAGACAAATTGCATTAGGAAATTCTACTGTCAGAGACCTCTCCAAGATATTGAGGAGCAATGATGTCAGTCTGAAGGCTAAGGTGCGCCTGATACAGGCCATGGTCTTTGCTATTACTTGCTATGCCTCAGATAGTTGGACAATGACTAGGGATGATAGAAGGAGAGTTGATGCCTTTGAGCTTTGGTGCTGGAGAAGAGTATTGAATATACCATGGACTGCTAGAAGAACAAACAAGTTTGTCCTGGAGAGGGTGAAGCAAGGCTGCTCCTTGGAGTCAAGGATTCTGAAGCTCTGTCTGACATATTTTGAACATGTTATAAGGTGGAATCTGTTCTTAGAGACGGATGTCATGCTTGGGAGGGTGGAGGGACAGTGCAGAAGAGGAAGACCCTCGATGAGATGGATTGACACAGAGGCTAGGGTAATGGGGATAGGTGTGTCAGAGACAATAAGGTTAGCAAGAGATAGAGCAGGGTTTAGGCTGTTGTACATAGAGTCACTATGAATTACAAGTGAGTTGATGACAGATAACAACAACAACAGCATTCAGAAATCAAGTTTCAAAAATGAGTGGGATATGTCTCTTGCTCCTAACCCATATCTCTATTTACGTACATCATCTAATGCCATACCTGACATTTCAACTTTTGGTACTTTGTTTTCTTATGTTAATTTCCAAGTTCATCTTCTTGTTGTTGTAAGATACTGCTCAGTCAAGTATGACTCATAGCTACTCTATGAGCAACAGATCTGAATCCTGTCTTATCCTGTGCCATCATCCTTATCCCTGATACACTTGGACCCTTTGCCACAGTCACCAACTCAATCCATCTTGTGGAGAGTATTCTTCCTCTCTTTAATTGATCCTCTACCTCTCCAAGGCATAACCCTCTCCCAGCAACATGTCCAAAGTGTGAGAGGTGAAGTGTTGCCATCCTTGCCTCCATGAAACATTCTGGCTGTTTCTAAGACTGTTCTTAGAAAAATAGTTTGTTCTATTTGCAATCTATGAATTATTGGGTACTCTTGTCCAACGTGACAACTCAAAGGCATCAGCTCTTTTGCCATCCTTATTCATTGTCCAGCTCTCAGATGCATACATAGTCAATAAAATGAACATGATCTGAATCAGGTGCACCTTAGTCGTCAAACTGGCATCAATACTATTCAGAATTTTGACAAGGTCCCTGACAGTGGACTTGCCCAAAGCATTGCATCTCTTAATGCTGGTACTAAGGGTGTTGATTGTGGATCTAAGTAAGATTCAATCATTGACAGTTTCAATTCTTTCTCCATTTATCATGATGTGGCCTGTTGGCCTAGTGGTAAGGTTCTTTGTTTTCTTGATGTTGAGATGAAATTTATCTTGAGACATGCTTGAACTTAAATTTATGATGCTTAAAATTTCTAAAAGAAATTTAATGGAATGTTTTTAAACAGAGAAATACTTAACTATAGACAATCATAAGTAAGTTTGTTCTTGTAAGGTGTTATTAAGTCAGTTTCTAACTCACAGTAACCCTGTAACAACAGAAGGAAACACTCCCTGTTCAGTCCTGTACCATTCATCTTGTGCTTATTCTGAGACTGTTACTGTAACCATTGTGTCAATCTACCTCATTTGAATCTTCAATTATTTTGCTGAACCTTTGCTTTAATGATGGTGTTCTCCAGAGATTGGTCACCAACGTATGTGAGACCACGTCTTGCCATCATTGCTTCTAAGGAGCATTGTAAGTTGTACTGCTTCCAAGACAGGTTTGTTCTTAAGGCTGTCCATGTGCTGGAAGCTCAACAGTTCACCAGCATAATTCAAAACCATTACTTCTTTAGTCATTGGCAAGCATTTCCACGCATATGAGGTGATAAAAAAAGAAAACATGATCAACAGATGGGTACACAACAAATGCTGGTGAGGCTCTGGAGAGATCGGAACCCTTATTTACTGCTGGTGGGAGTATAAAATGGTTCAAAATGGTTCAACCACTATGGAAGGCAATATGAGGCTTTCTCAAAAAGTTGGAAATACCATTGAACTCAGCAATTCCACTATTAAGAATTTGTCCTAAAGAAACCAGAGCTGCCACCCAAACAGATAAGTGCACACCTTTTTTAAATGCTGTGTTATTCACAATAGCAAAGAAATGGAAGCAATCCAAGTGCTCATCAACAAATGAATAGATAAACTGTCATATACTCACACAATGGGACTCTATGGAGCACTGAAAAATAAGGAACTCTTTAAATACGGCACAATATGGGTGACCCTGGAAGTCATTATGCTGAGTGAAATATCTCAGTCTCAAAAGGACAAATACTGCATAACACCACTGATATAAAACAGGACTGACATGGAGTGTTGGGGGAAAACTAGGAAAAGAAGGGATAGATAATGGACACAGTGTTGGAACAGATGAAAGAAAGAAAGAACTGTTTAAGAGGAATATATGATTAGACATTATTTGTATGACAATGGGGGGAATTGTACAACAATGAATGGATATTTTTTAAAAAGTGAACTTAGGGGGATTTAGGGAGGAAAATGTGTGATAATGAATGAATGAAAATCCAACTTTTCTGTAAATTTTAATTAAAATCACTATTAAAAATATCATGATCAAAATTAATGTACCTTAGTTCTCAAAACATTGTTTTTTGCCCTTTACCGTTTCAAAGAGGCCTTTTACATTAGATTTGCCAAATTCACTGTGTAGCTTGATTTCTTCACTGCTGCGTCTGTGGATGATGATTGTGTTTCCAAGTAATTTCTACCTTTTCTCAATTTATCTTGATTCTGATTATTAGTTGGTTGTGAAGATTTTTGTTTTCTTTGTGGTGAGTTGTAATCAATTCTGAAGGCTATAATCTTTGAGATTCATCACTAAATGCTTCAAGTCCTCTTTAGCTTTCCTCAAGCAAGGTGATAAAATTTGCATACTGCAAGTTGCTAATAAGTCTTCCTCCAATACTGATGCCACATTCTTTCTAATACAGACAGCTTTTGAAATAGTTAACTCAATATATAGATTGAATACGTACGGTGAAAGGACACACCTTGATGCACACCTTTACCAATTTTAAATCATCCTTATTCCCTTGTTCTGTTTGAATGCCTGCCTCTCGGTCTATGTAAGGTTTTGCAATTAAGTGTTCTGGAATTCCAGTCCTTCACAATGTTATCTATATTATTATATAGTTCAGTTTTAATAATTTTGTAGGTTTTTCATATAAATAAATGAGCAAGAAGGGGAACAATCCTGACAATGTTATTAGAAGACCCAGAATATTCAAGAATTACAGTAGTGTTCAAATTAATGGCATTAGGTTAATCCACGAAAAACTCAGTTTTTACTCATCACTGCTTATCTAAGGTCACAATATCAGCTCCTCTGAGTTAAGGTGTTTTGTCTATGGCATTCCTGTTGACTCAAAAAATGGGATAATAAAAACAAAATAATTGGTTAAATTAGCATATAAAAGCATAGCAGTGTAACAAATTAAGTTAGATTTCTGTTGAGTGTATAACCAATGGAGCAGTAAAAATACTGTTATTTTATTAACTGAAAAATACTTTAGTAAATGTCAAAAATATATGAGACTTAGCCAGACAAAAAAATATCAGTCTCTGCTCTGAGGTTGTCTTGGGATGCTTGCTAGGAAATCTGGAGCAGCCAGATTGATGCCACCTAGCTCCAGGCATAGTCATGGGTATTCAAGGAGCTTCACTGATACTACAGAAGAGATGTGTCAGGTCTGGGTGCTAGGAGTTGTCTATCCGTTCCAAGAGGCTGTCTGCCTTAAAAGGAATCCAAATCTGTGTCTGAGTGGGGTTTATCACTAGTTACCATAATCAGGATATTCTAGCAGCTGCTTTGTTTAAATGGTCCAGGCAGATGAAGTCTGAGAAAAACTTCTTTTTTAACCCCCTTAGGATTCACTGTCAAGAGTGTGAAGACAGCTCCTTAACCCAGATTTTTACTGACTTTGTAGCCATGCCATTGTAATCCTGGAGTATGGCTTTAGGACTGTTCAGTCTCATTCACTGGGAAAACAGTATATATTGCTTTAAAATGATAATATGATTTACAGCAACTTGATTGCTAACCAAATGGTCAATGTTTGAATATAAAAGACACTTTTTAGGGGAAAGATAAGTGTCTGTAAATACCATAGCCTTGGAAACCTCACCTCATGGAATAGTTTCACTCTGCGCTATAAGATGACTCTGAGTTAGAGCAGGCTGGGGGTGGAGGTGGGAGCAGTGGTTTTGTTTGGTAACAGATCTTCATATACATGTGAAAGTTGAACAATAATGAATAATGAAGAATTGATGTCTGTGAATCATAGTGTTAATGAAGAGTGTTGAATATACATTTGATTGTCAAAAGAAAACAAATCTGTCTTGGAGGAAGGGCAAAGTACTCCTTAGAGGCAAGGATGGTAAAACTTCATTGTACATATTTTGAACCTATTATCAGAAGATAAAGCAACATTATGCTTAGTACAGGGAGAATCCGCAAAAGAGAGGTAGGTCTTCAACCAGATGAGATGGTACATTGATTGTAACAAATGGGCTTAATCATGGTGGAGACGGTAGGATGGTACAGAATGGCACAAGATTTTGTTATTCACTAAGAAGCTCCATCTCACATACTTTGGGCATGTGGTCAGGAGGAAGTGATCCTTGAAGAAGGACATCATGCTCAGAAGGGTGGAGGGCCAGCGCAGGAGAGGAAGACCCAGGATGACGTGGCTTGACACAGTAACTGGAGCAATGGGAACTGATTGGTGTTGGAGTCATGTTAAGACTGTCTCAGGAGAGGGAAGGGTTCAGAACTGTTCTAAACAGGGTCACCATGGGTCGCAGGTGACTTGACCGCACATAACAACAATAACAACATTAACATATCTTTTGAAATTCTTCCTTTAGGTTTCATTCTAGTTCCTAGTATTATTATTTTTTTTTCTCCTACTTGCTCACTGTGTCTAGCATTTAAAGCCAGCAAAAAGCTGCCGGTGATTTAACTCTTGTGCTATAAACCACACTAATAATTACCTCTGCTTATGTGAGATTCTTTAGGTCAGGAATCAAGTATTATTTACCACAGTACCTTAGACCCAGCATTTTAATGAATGCGATAATTATGAACTAACTAGATTCCTCTAAAGTTAGAAGCAAAATAGGTATTAAGAAGAAAAGTTAGTTCCCATACTGCATTTCTTCAGCACACTTCATATTTTAAAAATTGAGATCATGCCATTTTCATTGTTCTTTATTTCCCTTTATTTTCTTAGAAAGAGGTAATACTGTTAATAACATCTAATTACAGTAACAGTTCATGATTATTAAGATTCAAGAACTCTCACACATATTTGAATTACATTAGTGATACTGGTGTAGTAACATATTGGACTGACAATCAAAAAGTTGGTAGTTCAAATCTACCCCTTGCTTTGTAGGGAAAAACAGTCATCTTTTGTAGAGGTTTACAGCCTTGGAAACCTCATTGAGAGTTGCTATGACTTGGAACCATTTGGTTTGTTTTCTGATTAAGGATACTATTATTACATACTATGATATAGTAATATTAATAAAAGCAATGTAATTGTTGTTGTTAAGGAGCTCTGGTGGCCTAGTGGCTAGAAGCTTTGCTAATCCCGAAGATACTCGGTTGGAATCAACCAGCTGCTCTGTGGGAGAAGGATGCCCATCTTCTCCCATTCAATTAACTGTCTCTGAAAAACTGCTGAAGGGTCATCTATGAAGGGTCATCTGTGAGGCGGTTCCAACTTGATGGTACACAACACCACTGTTGTTGTTAGATGCTGTTGAGTCAATTCTAAATATGACAGACTAGAATGACTCCATAGGATTTTCTTGATTGTGTTCTTTCCTGGAACTTATCCCCACGTGTTTTTCCCCCATGGAGCTTCTGGGTGGATTTTAACTGCTGGTCTTTATGTTGGTATCAAGTGCTTAACTGCTGTACCATCAAGTCTTCTAACAATAACAATAATTGATATTTAATGTACTAATAAGTACTGACAAATACAGGCAGAATATTCCTTAAGAGTGAGAAGGATGAGTTTTCATCTAGCTCACTTCTAACATATTCTCAGGGACCTAATCCCTGGAGAAAGATGCTATATGCAGTAAAGTTGAGAGCGAAAAATGAGGCAACTTCTCCACAAGATAAATGGACCCAGTGGCTTGAAGCATTGCCACAATGATGAGGTTGATGCAGTACTGAGCAGTGTTTAATTCTGTTCTATATATGCTCTATGTCTCAGAACTGATTCAACAGCACCTAATAATACAATATTTATTGAACCCTCGCTACATGCCAGGCACTATTATAGTGCTTTAGGGAGCTCTTGTGGCCTAGTGAGAAGGAGCTGCACTCCAATCTAAAAGCATTAGTGGTTCTATCTACCAGTGGCTACCCGGGGGAAGTAGGCCTATCTCCTCCCCTGTGATTTGAGATTTTTGTGTGCCGTTGAGTTGGGACCATCCTGTAGCTGACCCTCTGAGAGGTTTTTTCAGAGGTAGTTACTTACTCCAGAGGAGATGGCCATCCTTCTCCTACGGAGCAGCTGGTGGGTTGAAATCAAATGTTTAGAAGCAGTTAATTGCACACAAGGAGGTTGACCATCCTTCTCCCTCCTCTGTGATTTACTGCCTCTGAAAATCTGCTGGAGGGTCAGTTATGAGTCAGTTCTAACTTGAAGGCCACAGCAACAACAATTCTGGTGCTTCATACAGTATAATTATTTAATTGTTGAAATAAAATAGAAGAATCGATGCCTTTAAGTTATGGCGGTGGAGACAAGAATTGAATATACCACAGACTGCTGGGGAAATAAACAGGTTTATCCTAGAGAGGGTGAAATCAAGCTGCTCCTTGGAGACAAGAATTTTGAAGCTCTGTCTGACATAATTTGGGCATGTTTCAAGGAGAGACCAATCCTTGGAGAGAGACATCAAGCTTGGAAGGGTTGAAGGACAGGGTACAAGAGGAAGACTCTTGATGAGATGGATTGATCCAGTGACTGGGCTAATGAGCCTAGGTGTGTCAAAAGACAATGAGGTTGGCTCAAGATCAAGCAAGGTTCAGTGCTATTGTACATAGGGTTGGTAAGAATTGCAAGCAACTCGATGATACATGACAACAACTGCTGAGTCAATTCTGGCTCATATGTGACTATGGAGTAGAGTAGAACTGCACCAAAAAGTTTCTGAGGTGCTAAATATTTATGGAAAAAGACTGCCACATCATTCTCAAACAGAGCAGCTGGTCAGTTCAAATAGCTGACCTTTTCGTTAGCAGTTGAATGCTTAACTGCCACACCACCACAGCTTGCTTGAAACCATAGCAGTTACAAATGCAGCTGAGGAAACTAAGGCACGGAGGGGAAAACATGGACTCAACATCATTCATCTTATAGATATGGAGTAGTGTATTTACATTTAGGTTTAAGTGATAGCTCTTAATCTGCAGTGTGGTGTAATTTCCTATGTTATATAATATATACTCCGTGCACTTTAACAAAAAATATATCTTCCTCAAAAAAATACAATCATAACAAATGTGATACTTAAAGTCAACATGTTTGCATTATGGAAATTGAATTATTAAACATAAAATAATAGATGTTTGAATTTCTAATCAATACTTGGAAAAATAGCCATTGGGATACAAATTTTGTTCCAAAACAGGAAATCTTATTTCATGACAATTAGATGTCTTATTATAGATTGAATGTTTACTTTCCCCAAACTTATTTTTATAAAATGGTTCCCCAACTAACTTCAGTCTCTTTTAGGCCTTATGCAAGTAATAAACAATAAGAATAGTGGTCAATACTGGCAAAATTAAATATGTGATGATGAGAGTGAGAAAAGTATTTGGAAATGCATCTAGAAAATTGTTCCTGAAAATAGAATGCGATATGTTAATATATGAAATAAATGGATTTTTCCAAGACCAATATTATATCATAAAAATATTGTATTATTGACTATGATCATCTATCAATATAAACTGCAAGTTTTATAAAGTTACACTAATTCACACTAATTATTTTTTTCAAATTACATATGTATGTGCTTTGCAAAATATAGAGTGCATTTAAATGATTTAGTGATCTTGTTAATATGCCCCATAATTTAATAAATCTGATAAAGCCTGGGATTCTGCACTAATAACAATATTCCATGTGATAATAAAATTGCTAGTTTGTGAGAGATATTTTGAGTAGTAAATATCTGCTGTGGTGGTTGTTGTTGCTATTGTGTCCCATTGAGTTGGAAAGGACTCATAGCTGACTCTGCAACAGGTTTTCAGAGGAAATCAAAAGACAAATTACACTGGGAAAATCTGCTGTCAGAAACCTTTCCATAGTACCAAGAAGCAATGATGCCAATCGAGAGATTAAGGTGTGCCTGATCCAGGCCATGTTGTTAGATAGAAAAAAGAATTGAGGGCAAGAGACAAAAAGAAAGAAGTTGATCCCAAGAATCAAACAGGCCTTTATTGCATTGTCTGAGAGGGATGTTAGTGACCATACATGAAGAAGGTCATAATGGTGCAGGCAGTTAAGGATGGTTTCTTTTTACAGGAGTTTTAGGGAGGACTAGGGAGATGGTATATAGCTTAGAATTTGGGGCTTTTCATTAACGTGGGTATGCGTTTTTTGTGATTAGGCCTAGAGCCTTCTCAGGATCCATTGTATGATAGCCTTAGACATTACTAGGTTTCTTTAAGGAGTGATCAGGTCTGTGGGCAACTGTAGCACTCTTCCTCCACATGGTCTTTGCAATTACTTGCTATGTATCAGAGAGCTGATTGAATTTTATGTCCTGCACATTTTATATATAACCTTAAAATCTATGTAGTGAGAAGCTGCAGTATTTAAACAGCAGTTAATTTTTGTACTGTCAGGATTTACGTAACAAACATAATAAATTACCATAGTAAATAGATGATTACATAGTAATCATCACTTATGTCTAAGTAATACTTACTTTATGGATTATTAATGAGAAATAAATATTTGTTGTTACATCGTGATGTACACCATCATGAGAGTATTTGTAGATTTAAATTAATAACTTAGCAATATTTTTCTGGTACAGTAAGCAAATAGCAAATAAGAACTTTACTATAGTAATCTGTAAACTTTAGTAATGAGCCCTTTGTTTGAAATATCATTGGCAAGCGTTTTTTCCCATTTTTGTAGACTTAAAAAAACAAACAAACTTAAAATGCCTACTTAAAACAAAACACCCTACTTAAAAAAAAGTCTCTTGATGTAGACAGGCACAAAATGGACAAAAGACATAAAAACACTCTTTACCAAAGAAGACATTTGGATGGCCAATACATACCTGAAGAAATGCTCAAAATCACTGGCATAGAGAGATGCATATAAAAACAACAATGACATATCATCTCACCCTTGTAGCAATAGCAAAATTTAACAAGACAGCAAGCAACAAATGTTAGAGAGAATGGGGAGAGAAGGGAACCCTCACACACTGCTGGTGGGACTGTAAAAATGGCACAACCATTCTGCAGGGCTATTTGGTGTTTCCTCAAAAAGCTGAAGACAGAAATCTCATATGATCCAGATATTCCACTGCTAGGAATTTATCTCAAAGAAATCAGCACTGAGACACTATGGAAGATATGCGCAACTATGTTCATAGCATGTTATCCACAATAGTTAGAAAATGGATGCAGCCCAACGACCCATCAACACATGAATGGATTGAGAAATTGTGATACATTCATATGATAGAATACTATGCGCATAAAGGAGTAATGTTTTAGTAAAATTACAAATAACATAGGAGAGTCTAATTGAAATAATTCAGTGTCATAAGGACAAATACTGTGTAAGACTATTAATGTGAAAACAAAAGGGTATCTGAGAAAGATGTGTATAAATGTTCAAAAAGGGAAGGAGAGAATCATTAGCATAGCAGAGGTTAGTGGGCAGAGCAGGGAGTGAAGGAAAAGGAAAGATTCACTGGGAATTTGAAAAGACAGATTGATAATAGGAATAGATCAATAGTAATTAATGATATAATATGTATATGAATGATTATATAAAACACACAATGTACATGAATGAAGCACAATGTAAATGAAAGATTGCAATATACATGCATGAAACACATTGCATATGATGTCCTTTTGCTAGGAAGAGTGTCTCCTAACAAAATATCAAAAGTATGTGAAATGACACATCATCATCCTTGCCTCAAAAGAGCATTCTGGTTGTACTTTTTCCAAGCTATATCTGTTTGTTTTTTTGACAATACATGGGATATTCAGCATTCTTCTCCAACATTCAACTCAAAGGCATCAATTCTTTCTTCATCTCCCTTATTCATTGTCTAGCTCTCAGATGCTTAGCAGGTGATTAGAAAGACTGTGGCTTGAAACAAAAGCACCTTAGTCTTTAAATTGATATCATTGCTTTTCAGAACTTTGGAAAGATCTCTGATAGCAGACTTTTTCAGTACTATATAACTCCTGATTTCCTTATTGCTGGTACAAAGTGTGTTGATTGTGAATCCAATAAAGATACAACTGTTGACAATTTTAACCTTTTCTCCATCTTTCATAAGGAAAGGTATTGGCCTTTCCTGTTGGCCCAGTGGTGAGGCGTTTTGTTTTCTTGATGTTTTGATATAACCTACATTGAAGACTGTAGTCTTTCATCTGCTGCAGCAAGCGCCTCAGGTCTTCTTAGCTTTTGGCAAGCAAAGTTGTGTCATCTTTGTAATGAAGGTTGTTGGTTAGTCTTCCTCCAATCTTGAGGCCATGTTTTTCTTTATAAAGTCCAGCTTATCTAAGAATTTTCTCAGCATACTGATTGAATAGATATAGAGAAAGGGTACAGCCTTGATACACATCATTCCTGATTTTAAACTATGTTGTATTCCCTTGCTCTGTTTGGACAATAGCCTCTTGGTCTAGATAGAAGATTCATATAGATATAGGTTTTATAGTAACATAGTAGTTTCTGCTTTAAATGACCAAACCCTCATTAACAGAAAGGCAACTTGTATGTGAGACCCCCATGATTTATCCAACCTCCGAAGCAGGTTCTACAATTACCCAGCATTCAAAGAAAGGAACTTGACCACAGATTACTTCCTTACCCAAGGGCCATTTTCCCTTACTGTTTGAACTTTAATCAATTTTGACTAGAACAATTGACTAGTTACCTTGACTAGATTTGCGAATTATTGATATAAATGCCATACTTGGAAGGGGTTTATGAAAGCAGAAAATCCAACTTCCTTTCCAGTGCAGTGAGTTTCCTTTCCTTTATAATTTCCATCTGAGGGTTTCCAGAAAGATGCTTCTCAGTAGACAAGTTCACTTTAGCCCATTCAAATTATTATAAATATTTCCATATGGTTGTGGTAGTTAGATGCCGATGCTCTCTAGTAGGCCACGATTCATAGTGACCCTATGGACAAAAATTGGAACCCTAGTCTATCCTGTGTCACCATCACGATCTCTGCCGTGCTCGAGCCAATGTTATTGTCAGTGTGCCAATCCTTTTCATTGAGGGTTGTCTTCTCTCTGTAAATTAGTAATGTATTGTGTTTGGGTTTTTTTTTTTTTTTTGAGAAACACAGGCTTTGATTTCTTAAAAAATCTTTTTCGATGATGAATTTAAAATCCATATAGAGATATAAATAAATTTATAAATACTTCAGAATTAGAGAAAATTATATAAGTTTTATTTTCTCCCCTCCCCTCAGTTGTTTAGGGAGATCTGGTAAATAAGTGGTAAGAAACTGTGCTGCAATCCTGAAGATACTTGGTTCGAATCCACTAGCTGCTTTGTGGGAGAAGGATAGGCAAGCTCCTCCTTTGGGATTAACTGCTTTTGAAAACCTGCTGGAGAGTCAGCTAAGGGTCAGTTCCGACTTAATGGTACTCAACAACAACAATATAGATGTTTAAGTATAGAAATTCCATATGCTGTTTGTTGTTTATCATTGATTTGGACTGACACATAGCTGGACCTCCAGTGGTTTTTCAGAGGCAGTTAATTCCATGGGAGGAAATTGCCTGTTCTTCTTCCCCAGAGCACCTGGTGGATTCTAACCACAAGCCTTCAGGAGAAATTCCACATAGTTATTTAAGATATCAAAATAACATTTTTTTAGCATAAAAGGAGAATCAAATTGTTATGAAAATATCAATCACTCTCCATAAAAAAATTATGTTCTATAGAAAGCAGCTGATTATAAAAAAATGTTCAAGGTCATTTAGTCTAATTAGCAGTAAAGTCAATCAATATGCACTGAATGCAGTAGATGTTCAGAGAAATAATTAAGTTAATTGTCTTTAAGAAATCCATGTTGTAGCTTTCTTTTCCAATTTGCCATCAGCTGTTAAGTCTGCCTCTCTGTCTCCCCTTTCTAGTACTTTTTATATTTTTCACTTGAGATCGATAAAGATCTAGTTAGAATTTAAAAGGGAAAGGCTTTCATGGGAACACTAACTATCCTTTCTTCTTCTTCTCTTTAAACCAAGCTCCTCTTTTTTAAGTTCCTTCATGAAAGATATGAGTCTGACGTAAATAAATCATAATCACTGTGATTTCACTAGAATGTTGACAGGAGTAAAATGAGGGAGAGTGCACGCTGCTTGGACAGTTTTTTTTCTTTTTTTTAAAAAAAATTATTTGTGTGTGTATACTGTCAAATTAGATCTGACTGGTGCAGGAGGAGTTTGCCCCTCCTTCTCCAGCAGAGCATCTGGGGGATTTGAACCACATACCTCTAGGATTGCAGTGCAGCTTCTTGCCACTAGGCCACCAGAGCTCCTTAGGTTGGACAGTTTTTTATGGAAAATGTGTATGTTGAAGACTGTTATAGCTGAGAGGGCTGTCTCATTAGTGCAGGTTCATCACTCCTTGTAATTATTCTTTGTGGGGGTGGATATCATTGGCAGAGATTGTAGATAAAAGGACTACTCCATTTGACTGATGGCAAATCCAATATAACAATGTGGGATCTGTGGATGTGCTTAAAGCCTTCTTTCTAGGGGCACACAGATGCATCAAGGCTTATTGGTAACTGACTTTTGAACAGAATATTAGGCCTGAGGCAATAGCTTTTCCTAAAGAATGTTGACCTACCGCTCAAATAAATAATGTAGAATAATTCTCATGAGATTTTTAAGAGTAAGTTAAAATCACGGTGAAAGGAATCTTCATCACTCTTCTTTTAAA
>NW_006399850.1:5894334-5895457 GCF_000299155.1 Elephantulus edwardii | reverse complement strand
ATCCAGCAAGCAAAACTTTTTACTGTGGCCTATATCTCCAGAGTTCCTTTGGTTACACCTTGCCACAGTCTCTTCACAGCAGTGCTACAGTCTCTCCACAAACTCTACAGCACCATCACTACTGTTTTTGTTCTTTTTTTTTTTTTTTAGTGTTGAAAGCACTCTCTTACTTTGGTTCCACAACTGTTGATGATTTGCAAGACTATGTTTCTCCAGTTAAAGTAGCTTGAGACCATGCCCCACAATAGAGGCTAACACAATGGCTGGTAAAGTCGATAATCAAGGGTTCTGACACTCCACTTAACTAAACACAATTTTTAAAAAAATAAAACTTGATTTGAATTGGAAGCATAATAAGTGCATAGAATATTTATAAACAGAAGTTTTCATAACTTTTTTCAATTTGCTTTTAAACCAAGCAAGTATGAATTTTTGATTGTTTTCCCTCAATGCTGGTATCTAAAAGAATTTTAACAATTTCAAGGGCAGAAAGAATATTTCTTTTACTGTTAAATTTACCAAGATTCCTTCTTGAATTTATAGAAATTTTACATTTCAAAGGTTTTACAGAAAAGTTGCTTAATGCTAATATATTTTTTATTGAAATGTAAATAATTGTGTCTGGAGATCACTATTAACTGTTTAAAGGGATTTAACATTCTTTGAGAAATTCCCAGTAGAACTCAAACATTTGCTTTTATTAACAAATTCTTAAATAACTCTTTTGAAGAAATACTTTCACCACTAAACCTCTATACTTCTTTTTCCTTGCTTATTGGAATCAAAATTTGTAGATACCCAGGGATAACCCATTTTTATTTGGGTCACCTTGTCTAAACTTACAAAGATGCCAGACAAAGGAGTAAATAAATATATGTTTAAATATTAATAGTTTTAAACTAGTGAGTTGAAATTTTATTTATATAACTTGCCAAAACTGAGAAGCTCTAATGAGTTGTGCTACTGACCCAAAGACTGTGTATCTCTGGTGATTTGGATCCAGCTGCTCAACAGAAGGAAGATAGGGGTAGGCAGTCTCCTGTTCTGCTTTACTGTCTCAGGAACACAATAAGTGGTTGTTATAGTTGACACTATATCAGAGAGAATATATATTTTTGTTCTC
>NW_006399850.1:5892777-5894054 GCF_000299155.1 Elephantulus edwardii | reverse complement strand
GGCAGACTTCAGAGCTATTGTACATCGGGTTGCTATGAGTCACAGGCATCTTGATGGCACATAATAGCAGCAATAACAACATGTATCATATAGAATATTTTCTCAGAAACAAAAACATAACCACCTCAGAAGTACATTTTTTTTAAAGAAGAAGTACATGTTTTGGAAATATTTTTAATAAGCTAGTTATATTGAAAATAATTGTGTACTTTTTTGAGATCTATTATTCATTATGTACTTTTTTATATTATGCTTGTCAAAATTTTTCCTATTAAAGTATCTCACCATAATTTCTATTTCTGTACTGGAAATTGTAAAGAACTTATATCTCATCATAGCAGTCAGTTTTCATTTCTTCTACTTTGAACACAAGACAGTGACATTTGAAAGTAATGCAAATAGAGCTGGAATCACAGAATATTGACAAAACAGATGTAACTAATTTCAAGGAAATTTTGGTGACAGAAGCAAATACTCTTGTAGTCAACATAATTTGGTGGTGAAAAGATTAATTGGGATCTTTGATCCTGGTCAGGGAGAAAAATCCAGAGTACGTGTTGTGCAATAGAATACATCTGAGGCACTTTCTTCTTGTGTAATACCAAGACTATTGGAAGATCCTGATTCAGAGTCTGAGATATAAACCTCAATTAGGGTATTTTGCTCTTACAAAGGCAGCACATAAGAAATCCATGGAGCGTATTTCACATCCTCAGCAGTCTTGCAAACAATAGTCTTGTTTTTAGTTTAAGGGTCATTTTTAACTTTTTGACTCTTCTTTGAAGGCAGCAAGGAATTTTGGTGCCAGTAGATTTTCTGTGTATGGCTTCTTCTTCATTCACTTTTTGTCATGAAATCTTTACTCTCTTCAGCAGTGAGTTAATTAGCTGCTGTTACTAGATCTGATTTTCCAGCTTGTAAGAAATTACTATTTTGAATATGGCATGCACAAAATAACAAATAAAGGAGTCCTGGTGAGACAGCAGTCAAGACATATTTAGCTACTAATAAAAGTTCTTAGTTTGAACCCACCAGTGACTCTAGAAGAAATTGATGAAGCAATCTGTTTCCATAAAGATTACAGTATTGAGAAACAGGATCCACATATCACACCGTACAGAAAAATCAACTCAAGGTGCGTCAGAGACCTGAGAGTAAAGCCCAAACCTATAAAGGTGATAAGAGACAAACTGGGATCAAGCTTAGAAAGCCTAGTCTACAGTATAAAGAGACTGTCAAACACAGCCAGAAATGCACAATCTGAAGAGGATAAAATT
>NW_006399850.1:5890230-5891207 GCF_000299155.1 Elephantulus edwardii | reverse complement strand
TCTGTCCTGTGCCAATCGCACTGTCTCCGACACTCCCATCCCGATTATCCCAGTCACTGAATCAATCCACCTCATAGATCAATAATATCACATGAAAGTTAATCTTACTGAAGATTTTTTAAATATGGCTAGAACAGTACAAGGAACTACTAGAGATTCAAGCTGGATTCTAAAGAGGCCAGGCATGTTACAAGAGGCCATGTCACCGCTGCTGGTGGATCTTAAGTGAGAGCAGAGAATACAAGAAATGATTATTTCTGTTTTATTGATTAAACAAAGAAATTTGACTGGATCACAACAAATTTTTTTCAAACATTAAGAAGAATGGAAATCCCAAACACTTAATTGTACTAGTGTGAAAATTATACATAGAACAAAAAGCAGTTGCTTAGTGGTAATAAACTGTGCTGCATCCTAAAGGTATGTGCTTCGAATCCATCAGCTGCTCCACAAAAAAAGGATGGGCAATCTCTTCCTGTGCAAATAACTGCCTCTGAAAACCTTCTGAAGGGTGAGCTATGGATCAGTTCAGACTTGATGGTATACAACAACAACAACAAATAGAACAAGGAAACATCATATGGATTAAAATCAGAACAAGTGTGTGTCAGGGTTGTATCCTTTCTCCGTGCCTATTCTATCTGTATGCTGAGCAAAACATTTAAGAAGCTGGACCATGTGAAGAAGAATGTGGCATCAGGATTCAAGGAAGACTCATGAATAACCTGAATTATGCAGATGACACAACCTTGTTTGCAAAAGGTGAGGATGATTTGAAGCATTTGCTGCAGAAGAGCAAAGACTACACCCTTCATATGGATTATATGTTGTTGTTGTTGTTGTTGTTGTTAAGTGCCGTTGAGTCGTTTGCGACTCATAGCGACCCTATGTACAACAGCCCTAAACCCTGCTCTATCCTGTGGCAATCGCATTGCCTCTGACACACCCATCCCGATTACCCCAGTCACTGAATCAAT
>NW_006399850.1:5882536-5886749 GCF_000299155.1 Elephantulus edwardii | reverse complement strand
TGTAGGTCATGGGCTCCCTATGAGTCATAGTCGACTAAGCAACACCTAATAACAGCAACCACAAAGAGGAGCAGCTCCAATACTTCAGCCTCTACTCTGAAATGTGGCCTTTTGGGCATCCAGTTCATGAGATTTACTCAAATTCATGGTAGTTTAGTATTTCTCAAATTGGAGAGAAGCACTTTCTTCCCCCTTAGCTATTACAATCTGTAAAGTGCCTTCATATATTTCTTCCAGATCATCAAATGTTCCCAGGGTAAATCTCACACATCCTGGATATATCTTTTTGATGCTCTAGAGATGATTTTTAATAACATTTATCAAGCATCTATATTGTTTTTATTGAGAAGATTTGATTTGACTTGGATTACTTAGTATTCCATTATCTGAAGCTGAAAATCCATTCCATTCATTTCATTTTCTAGCCTCTTGCTTTATTTTTCTTTTTTAGTTTGTCTTTTATTTTTAAAAAACATTGCTACAGTACTTTTTTTCAGATGAATACATGAAACATAAACTACTAAATTTTTGCTAAGTTTATTTTGTTTTTGTGCTTGATTAGCAGTTTGGTTATGTATAAAATTACTGTTTAATAGTTATATTATCTCAGAATTCTCAAAGTATTTTGTACTGCTTTCAGCACTCATATTTGCTCATACGAAGACTAGCAATTATGATGATGGTGTTTCTTTGTATGTATATAGTAAAACCTCCTGTTTCCTAGAAAAATTATCACTGGAGGATTCCAGTTAGTATGATGTTGTTGTTGTTAAGTGCCGTCGAGCCTCAGGTGACTCATAGCGACCCTATGAAGGAGAGTCCTTGACGCTTGGGTGTCTTTCATCCTCTCTCCAGGTTCATAGGGTTTCTGGAGGCAAGCTATTATGGAAGTGGACACCACTCCTCCTTCCACCCAGTTAGTATAAACACATTTAAAATGGGAATCAGGTTCTGTGTGTAAATCATGAAAATGTCTGATTAAGACGTTATCCTGAAATAAATAAATAAATATGAAAATGAACTTTTTTCTTATATTTAATAAAGCTGACCTAATGCCAATCTTAAAAATGTCTTCTGTCCATTGTTAGTTATTAAGACACTTTTTCATGATACCATAGTATGATAAATTCTAGATTATCTTGCATTTTTAAGTGCAATAAAGATTGCAAAGTCCACAAAATATTTCAATATTTTTGACAGCCTTTGATTTTTAAATCATTCTTATTTGAATACCCTTTGTAGTCATTTTCCTGGCTTATTTTTCCTCATCCATCGTTATCTAGTCTAACCCGGCTAAGCCTCATTCAACAGTAATTTTCTTTTACTGTACAAAATCGAACATCTTTTTCAAGATGTTCTATTTTACTTAAAAACCCCTTTGTGTTACAGATGTATGATTAAAAATATATCGAAATGATTTCTTATTAAGAATTCAGTAAGAGACTGACTAAAATAGATGGTGATAGGATTGATTAAAGGCCATATTAGAGGGATGTAGGAATGGATGTTTGAATAAGGGCTAATCTTACAAATGTTCAGTCCATTAATAAATAATTTTAAGGCATGCATCTGCTTCCTCATGGTTCTAAGAACTCGGAAAATGAATACATTCATGGTTGTGATAGAGACAAGTAGCTTGAAATGTGCCCTAACATATCTGGAGACCAAAGAAGGATGCTGGCAATTTTGTGATGGTAATATGTTGTTGCTATTGATTGCCTTTGAGTCAAGCATGACTCATAGCAAACCTATGAACAAAAGGCCTGAAACCCCTCTACAACTATTGACATTTATCAAAGTTTATCTAGAGTTTCTGGAGGCAAGTCGTTTAGGAAGTGGATGCCACTCCTATAGGAATTTTATTAAGGGGTTACTGTTGTTGAGTATCATTGAGTCAGAACCAACTCCAGCAGATTTTCAGAGGCAGTAACTTGATAGAAGGAAATTGCCCATCTTCATCCTACAGAGCAGTTGGTAGCCATCTGTGCAAAGAATTGTTGAAGTAGCACAATATCAGCTTTGAACACTAGGCCTCGTGCTGATCGTGGAATAGACTATCAACTACTCATATGCAAATTCAAACTAAAGTGAAACAGAATTAAAAGTCCACAAGTACCTAACTTTGACCTTGAGTCTATCCCATCAGGAGAAGATAAAATAGATGAATGGGACCTCCTAAGACTCAAACCCCTATGCACATCCAAAAACTTCTCCAACAGGGTAAAAAGGGAAGCCACAGACTGGGAAAAGTATTTGGGAATGACATGTCAGATAAGAGACTTATATCTAGAATTTATAAATTGAGCACCACAAGATAAAGGTAAACAATCTAATTGAAAAATGGGCACAGGATATGAACAAACAATTTACCAAGGAAGACACTCAGATTGCCAACAAGCATATGGAGAAATATTTTAAATCCCTAGCTCTTAAAGAGATGCAAATAAAAGCAACTATGAGATATCATCTCACCCCAGTAAGAGTAGCAACATTTAACAGAGTAGCAAACAACAAATGCTGGCGAGGTTGCAGAGAAACTGGAACCCTTATTCACTGTTGGTGGGAGTGTAATGTGGTGCAACCACTATGGAAGGCTATATGGCACTTTCTCAAAAAGTTGCAAATGGAAATGCCATTTGACCCAGCCATTCCTCTACTGGAATATACCCTAAAGAAACCATAACTGTCACCCAGGCAGATATAAGTACACCCATGTTTATTGCGGCTTTATTCACAATAGCAAAGAGTTGGGAACAACCTAAGTGTCCATCAACAAACAAATGGGTAGAGAAGCTGTGGTATATTCACACAATGGAATACTATGCTGTATTGAAAAACAAGGACCTCATGCAATATTATTCAAAATGGGTGCTGAGTGAAATATCTCAGTCACAATAGGACAAATACTGCATAGTGCCTCTAATGTAGAACAGAACTGACATCAGGGTTGGGGTGAGACTGAGAAAAAAAATGGATAAATTATGTATACTTCATTGAAACAGATGAGGGAGAAAACCGTTTAAAGGTGATATATGATTGGGTATTATGGTCATGACAAGAGTCCAGAATGAAGGCTGCATAGTGGAGTATACTTGAGGTGGTGGGTGGGTTGTATACCAGTGAAATAATTTTTCTTTTACTTTTCAAAGAGAAGAGTGAACTGGGTGGGAGGGGTGGGCGGGGAGAAAAATGCAACAATGAATGAATGGAAATCCAAAGTCTCTGTAAATGTTCATTAAAATTAATAAAATTAAATTTTAAAAAAAGAAGCCATTGCAATAACAGGTTTGAAAACCTTGAACATTAATGAACAAAGACCAGATAAGCTGTGGAAAAATATAAAGAATATCATGGATGAAGAATGCACAAGGTCATTACAAAGACAGAGGAGGAAGAAAAGACTAAGGTAGTGTCAGAAGAGACTCTGAATATTGTTCTAGAACATCAAGAAACTAAAGCAAAAGGAAGAAATCAGGAAGGTAAGGAACTGAACAGATTCCAAAGGTCAGCTCCAAAAGACAAAGCAAAGAATTATAATGAAATATGCAAAGAGCTGGAGTCAGAAAATAAAAAAAGACACACTCACTTGGCATTTCTAAAGTTGAAGGAAATGAAGAACAACTTAAGCTTTGAGTTGTAGTTCTTAAAAGATGCTATAGGCAGAATATTAAATGATCTAGGGAACAACAAAAGAAGATGGGATGAGTACACAGTCACTGTACTGAAAATAATTGGCTGATGTAGAAGAATTTAATGACATAACATATGATCAAGAGGCAATAGGGATGAAGGAGAAAATTCAAGCTGCTCTGAAGGAATTGGCAAAAGAATAAGGTCCCAAGAATTGATGGAGTACCAACTGACACATTTCAAAATATAAGTGCAACCCCGGATGTGATTACCACGTCGTGTCAAGGAATCTGGAGGATAACTACCTGACCAACTGACTGGAAGAGATTTATATTTATTCCCATTACAAAAAAGAAGGTGATCCAACACTGTGGAAATTATTGAGTATATTACTAATATCACACATGAACAAAATCCTCCTGGAGATTTAAAAAAAAATGACTGGAAGTGTACTGGGGTATTGTTGTTGTTATGTGCCATCGAGTCGTTTGCAACTCATAGCGACCCTATGTACAACAGCCCTAAACCCTGCTCTATCCTGTGCCAATCACACTGCATCTGACACACCCATCCCGATTACCCC
>NW_006399850.1:5879684-5882270 GCF_000299155.1 Elephantulus edwardii | reverse complement strand
TTTTTTTAAAAAAGAGTACATTGGCAGAGAACTAGCAGAAATACAAGCTGGGCTCGGAAGAAGCCATGGCACTAGGAACATCATAGCCAATATCAGATGGATCTTGGCTGAAGCAGAAAGTATCAGAGGAATGTTTATCTGTGTTTCCTTCACTATGTAAAGTCATTTGACTGTGTGGATCACAATAAATTGTAAATAACCTTGAGGAAAAATGGGAATCCCAGAATACTTGATTGTGCTCATGCAAAACATCCTTGGACCAGGAAGCAGTCATCAAAACAGAGCAAAAAACACTGCGTGGTTCAAAATCAGGAAAGGAATGTGTCAGGGATGTGTCCTTTCTTTGTATCTTTTCAATCTGTGTGCAAAATGGATCATTTGGGAGGCTGGACTTTATGAAGAGGAATGTGGCATCAGAAATTGGAGGTAGATTCATCAACATGTAGATGACACAAGCTTGCTTGCCAGAATTGAGGGAGTCCTAACGCATTTGCTACAGAAGGTCAAGGACTGCAGGCTTCCAAATGAATTTAACATCAAGAAAACAAAGATTCTCACCACTCGGCCAATTAGCATCACCATTATAGACAGAGAAAAGATTGAGATTGTAAACAATTTCATCTTGCTCAATTTCACAATCAACTCTTTTGTTATGAGGAAATCAGGAGGCAAATTTTATTGGGAAATATGGTTTTCCCTAGTGCTGAAGAATAGTGATGTCAACCTAGAGACTAAGGTGAGCCTGATCCAGGTTATAATTACTTGGTATACCTTAGAGAGCTGGACAATGACTAAAAATGACAGAATTGATGTCTTTGAGTTGTGGTGCTAGAGAAGAGTATTGAACATATTGAACACACCCTGGACTGCCAAGAGAACAAATAGGTCTGTCCTGAAGAGGGTGAAGTTAAATTTCTCTTTGGAGACAAGAATTTTTAAGCTCTGTCTCACATACTTTGGGCAAATTGTCAGGAGGGACTAGTCCTTGGAGAAAGACATCATGCTTGGAAAGGTGAAGGGACAGTCCAGGAGAGGAAAACCGTGGAAAAGATAGGCTGACACAGTATGGGTAATGGGAATAAGCATGTCTGAGACAGTGAGATTGACTCAGAATAGGGCAGAGTTCCAAACTACTGTGCATAGAGTGGCTATGAGTCACAGGCAGCTCAATGACACATAACAACAACATTATTAAGGGGTTGTTTATTGAGGCAATGGTGGTGACAGGGCCAGACCAGAGCTACTGTGATCTTGAGATAGAATCAAGGCCTATTATATCTCTGGTTAACAAATACAGCATGCTGCCAGGGTTCCATATCTCTAAGACAACTCTAGCACTAGTAGAATAAGTGGCTTTGCATTGTAAGCATGCCAACAGCAAGCAGAATTATAGCCATATTCAGGCTCACCAAAGCCTTTCTTGATAATTCTTCATCAAGAAACTTTTATGACTTATTTCAACACTATTTTTATTGGAAGTTCTTAGGATATTCTTTTTAACCTTTGGTGCATTAAAATTGCATAGAGTATTTAGGGTTTGAGATATTTTCACCCTCGCTCACTTTGCTTGGTATTGACTTCTATCAGTTTGAAGTCGGGTATATTCTATGTTAAGACACTTTCTTCTTTAATTTTTAAAAATATGTATTTTGATTTTTAATTTGACAATATTAGTCTATCTGTTATCATTTAGATATTTAAACAAATCCCTAATTTGCTGATGGCTTTCCCCTCCCAATCCTTTTCAGTGTTGTTGTGAATTTGCTCTTTTCTGTATTTCTTCATTGAAATTTTATAGAAATCTGGAGGAAGTGGACATAAACACCATGTGCCTCATCTGCCATGTAAAACCAGTATCTTTAATATCACTTACATTAGATGCATAATACTTCATGAAAGCGAAATATAAAACTTTCTATAATTACTTAATGAGGACTAAATCTTTAGCTTGTGGTTTCTCAAAATTAATTTTAAAAATTTTGGCAATTAGTTTTGCAGTTTCTGTTAAAAAAATTTATTTCCTCTAGATGTGCATAAGAAAATAATCTCTACAAAACACTATTTTATGTTGAATACAATTATGTTCTGCATCAAGCAAGGATTCTATTTGTTTTCAGAATGTGTTAACCATTTAAGGAGCAGTTGAAAGGAACTGGCTCTTTTGAGGACTAATGAGGGAGAAGACTTAATGGAAAAATATTTGGGAGTCAATTTAGAGTCATGGAAACTAAGAGAGGCCTCTGTCACATGGTATAATGAAAAGTGAATCTGAATGCTAAGAACAGTTAGAGAATTTTCTCCAGCATTATGGGTAGGCTATCATGCTCAAGAATGTTAGAGTTAGAGGAAAGAGAAACATTTTCTGTCAGAAGACACTGAAACTCTTAGTCCATAAAAGTACTGTTCTGTTAGGAAGGACACACATTTAAAGATACTATGGCACCTAATAACAACAAGAAACATGTATGGATAAAAGAAATATTTTTGGATATGAATGTTAATCAGTTACGTTAAAGAAACAATCTGTTGTTATGTGCCGTCGAGTCACTTGCAACTCATAGCAACCCTATGTACAATAGCCCTAAA
>NW_006399850.1:5862096-5878829 GCF_000299155.1 Elephantulus edwardii | reverse complement strand
GAGTGTTCTGGGATTCCAATTCTTCTCAGAGTCAGCCACAGTTTGTTATGATCCACACAGTTGAACGTTTTGCATAATCAATGAAACACAGATATGTATTCCTCTGGTATTCCCTGCTTTCAGCTAAGATCCATCTAACATTGACTACAGTTTATATACATGGATTTCACCTGATGGTATGGACAGGAATCGAATAGATTACATCTGTGGAAAGAACTGGTGGAGAAACTCAATATCAGCTGTGAAAACTAGGCCAGGAGCTGATTGTGGAACAGACCACCAACTATTCATATGCAAGTTCAAGCTGAAGCTGAGGAAGATTAAACCAAATCCACGAGAACCAAAATATGACTTTGAGTCTATTCCATTGGAATTTCAGAACCACCTCAGGAATAGGTTTGAGGCCTTGAACACTAATGAGCAAAGACCAGATGTGTTGTGGGAGGATAGCAAGGGTATCATCCAGGAAGAGTGCAAACGGTAATTGCAAAGACGGAAGAGGAAGAGAAGACCAAAATGGATGTCAGAAGAGACTCTGAAAATTGCACTGGAACACAGAGAAGCCAAAGTAGAAGGAAGAATTCAAGATACTAAAGAGTTGAATAGAAGATTTCAAAAGGCAGGCAGCACGCGATGACAAAGTAAAATATTACACTGAAATGGGCAAGGAGTTGGAGTCAGAAAATCAAAGAAACAATCATTTAGCCAATTTAAAAATTTTTAAAATCATTGTTTTGTCTAAGAAAATAAGACTCTAAAAGCTTGTATTTTTGTAGTAAGATCTTGTTAGCATTAATTACTAAGCTGTTGACATCTTTATTAATGGAATGGTATTCAAAACTTGCATAGGCATTTAAAAAAATAACAACAAGATCTATGGAAGGGCTTCTCAATAGGATACAGAACATATGTTCCAGGTTCCACCTGTTTCTTTAAATGCTTCACTGCTCAAAATTAATCAGAAGGACGGAGATGCTGAGTTGTAGGTCGTAGCTGAGTTCTTTCTCCTGGGGGGGCCCTTGATAGTACATTCTAGGAAAAGGAGCAGCCAGGATTTATTCTTTGTGTCACAGATAGTCAAAGTGAACTTTGATAAAGGATAACTTTGGAGACATGAGGACTTCAAGTTTCTCATCAGGCATATACAAAACTTGGAAGTTATCACTCCTCTCTTCACAACAAGAAAAATACTCAACAAGGTGTAAATCAAAGTACTTCTTAGATCCATCAGACATTAGAAATCACAGGACAAGCTACAGTCTCAAAATTGGAGATACAGATTGATATGAATAATCACCACTTGTCAGGAGGATAATTCTTCCCTCTCCTTTAGACATAGTGTCCTTTCTTCCATAGATCCATGGATCTAGAATGTGATGTTGTTATTGTTACATGCTATTGAGTCAGAACCTACTCATATCTGACCTTACAGCAAGTTTTCAGAAGCTATAATCACACAGGAGGAGATTGTTCATCTTTTTTCCTTCGCAACAGCGGGTGGATTTGAACTGTCTGCCTTTGGGTTAGCAGGTCAACCCCTAATCCACTGGGCCACCAGGGCTTCTTTAGTTTCTACTTGTTGTTGTGAAGTGCCATGAAATTATACGACTCACAGAGACCATATGAACAACAGACCTGAACCCTATCCTGTCCTGTAATATCCTTTTTGCCCCCATTGCACTTGAGTGCATTGCCGCAGGCACAGTATCCATCCATGTTGCTGAAGGTCTTTCTCTCCTTCATATCTCTCCACCTTTCCAAGAATGACATCTCTTTCCAGGAATAACCTATCTTAACAACATTTGAAAAATATGTAAGACAAAGCTTTCCCCTCTTCCCTCCAAAGAACACTCGGTTGCACCTTCTCTAAGACATACCTGTTTATTTTTTTAAGGTGCCTTTATGATAGAAGCATAACTTGCTACTCACCAGGCCCCCAGAGCTCTATGTTGGTGTTGTTGTTAAGTGCTGTTGAGTCATAGATGACTCACAGCAACCCTATGAATGAAAGACCTGAACACTTGTATGACTTCCAATGTTTCTCCAGGTTCATAGAGTTTACAGAGGCATGCTATTTTGGAAGTGAATGCCACTCCTGCTTCCAAGTTTGTTTTAATCAGGGAGCTTCACTAAACACTGTCCACCATGGGGTAACTGTTATCACATTTGACATAACAGTGTCACAGTGTTTAGCATCACAGCAACCACGAGTTACCTCTGTACAGTGAATGGACAGACTGAGTTGCCTACGACTCAACAGTACTTAACAATAACACCACCAACATAGAGCTCTGTGGGCCTGGTGGATAGGAAGTTATGCTACCAAGTCAAAGGTCGGTGATTTTAACCTGTGGTTCTCAAGCCTGGTTTTAATTGTTTTTGGTCAAACATTTTTCTAAGTGGTATAGCACTGGTCTGTCAATAAGGTTGGCACAGGATAGAGCAGGGTTTAAGTCTCTTGTACATAGGGTCACTATGAGTTGCAAATGACTTGATGGCTTATAACAACAACATGGGATATTCTCTTCTCTAATGCTGTAACTCAAAGGTATTGCTCCTTATTTAGTCATTCTTCTTTCATACTTAAAAGAACAATTGACTAATTTCAGGAGGATTCGTATGGGTAAGGTTTAGAAAAATATATGGAGGTCCAACTTTAATGAAATCTCCAAGCTTTTTGTGAGTTTTACATCAGTGAGTCATTCTAGGTTCTCACTGGGAACTCAGAAAAATCTCCTCTGACTACTAGCAAGAAAAGTGTAAAAAGAGTTATTTGAAATAGTGCTCTGTTCTTCAAAACAGCCTTCCCTCAAAAGAAACTAATTAATGTAACTTTTATGAAAAGTTAATCAAGATAGAATTCCCTGGATGGTGCAAATAGTCTGAGTATATAAGACATCAAGAAACTTATGAAACTTGTTTCAGTGGCCCCTTTCTGGAGGCTCTTAGGAGATTATTCATGGTATATTATAAAATGTCATGGGCATTTCTAGGCATAGATTATTTTTAATTCATTCTGCTCAGCATTAGCTTCTGTCAATTTGAATCCAAATTTTAATCCTCAATTTTAGGACATTTTCTTCTTTATTTCCATTTTATCTAACTATACAATACCATCTACTTGTGATTTCACAAACTAAAAGGTTGATGATCTGAAGCCACCCAGTGACATTATGAGAAAACAGCGTGACAATCTGCTTTGATAAAAGATTACAACCAAAATAACCCTACAAAATTCCATTCTAATCTAATATGTAGAGGTCACCATGATTTTGAATTCCATGACAATGAATTTAATTAACTGCAAATCCAAAAGTTAGTAGGTTGAGTGTGCCTTGAGACAGCTAAAAAAAAAGTCTGGTGATCTACTTTTGGAAAATTAGCTGTTTATCTAGAACTCCAGTCTTTCTATGAAACACATGGCCTCCTTATGAGTTGGTATCAACATTGTTTAGCAACTTATAATCTGCCTATTTCATCTAAGGGATTGTTTTTGTTAAGTGTCATCAAGCTAGAACTGACTCATATAAGACTGTCCAGTGTGTTTCCAGAGACTTTAAGCCACATGGAAAGATACTGTCTATCTTTCTCCTGTGGAGCAGCTGGTGGATTTGAACTGCTTGTCTCTGGGTTGACAGCAGAACTTCATATTCAACAGGCTACCAGGGGAAGAAAAAGCCAACTTGATAAAAAAGCTTTTGTAAAAAGATGAAAATATGTCATAATTCTAAATGATTAATGAGAACTACTGAAAATCATCACAACTTCAGATTTAATTTCAATTTTCTTCTTTTAAACTTTACTAATAGCTAGTCAGTAATTCTTAAAATTCCCTGGGTATAGTATAAAATCTCTAATAGATTCCCAATTTAAAGGTTAGTGGTTAGCAGGAAATAACACTTAACTGCTGTGAAGCACATTTTTTAATTTAGCATCTTACCCTTGAACAGTGCTGGTTTTGTTTTTAGTGTTAGAAGCTGTCAAATCTGTTCCGACTTCTAATGGCCATAGAATGAAATGCTGTCTCATCTTGAATCATTCTTAAAATCAGGTTATAGGCAACGTGCCTGTCCATGTCACTAAGAGTCTTCCTCTTTTTTGTTGACTGTCTACTTTCCCAAACATGATGATACCTTGATAGAGTAACTTAGAGTGGAAAGATCTTCAGGGGTACTTTGAGTCTAATGACATAAAAGAAAGTGAAAAAAAAGCATGCTAGATATCAAAGAAATAATTAGGTTTAATATTGGCTCAGTCACATCTAATTTCATCTCCTACTGGCAATAATAGCTCTGCCAAACAAAATTATTAGAAAGAATAAATAGAATTCCACATTTGAACATACATATGAAAGCAATACATTATTATTTCTATGTAAATGGAAATTTTTGGAATGTGGAATGGGCAAAGTATGAATCTAGGAAAATTGGAAACTTAAAAAACGAAATGGAACATATAAAGATCTATATCTTAAATATTAGTGAACTAAAATGAACTTTTATTGGCTATTTGGAATCAGACAATCATGTGATCTGCTATGCAGAAATTATATACTCATTTTAAAAAAAGAACATTTTAAAATAAGTTCTGATATACAATTCTCTCAGTGATAGAAGAATATTCATACAAATACAAGGAAGACTTATTAATGTGTCAATTATACAAATATATGCACCAACCAACCAAACACTAAACACAGAGATAAAGAAATTGAGCATTCCTACCAACTTCTGCAGTCAGAAATGGATTGAATATATAATCAAAGCATATGAATAATAACTAATGATTGGAATGCAAAGTTTGAAACAAAGAGGAAGGATTGGTATTTGGAAAACATTGCTTTAGAATGAAGAAATGAACCCAGAAATCACATGAGAACATTTTGTACAATGATTTATTTATTCTAAAGATTTTTTTAAATGACAACATAAGAAAACTTATACCTGATCATAGTATTTTCAATTGTCAAATATGTATACAACAGCTGAACTAACAAAAAGAAACCACAAAACTGGTGTTTGTTTTTTTTTTTAAATACTGTTCTGATGAAGAATATTTAATGTTCTGTCTACTGCTGGAGGATGAACAAATGAAATAATGTCAATTAAAATATTCCTCAGATATGATGAGGAGGACTTTGTCTCATATATTTTGGAAATATTTTCAGCTGGGACCAGTCCCTGGGTAAGGACATCATGCTTAGTAAAGCAGTAGTTGTTAGGCTCCATTGAATTGGTTTCAACTCCTAGTGACCTTGTGTACAACAGAGAACTTCCCAGTTTTGTGCCATATTCTTACTGTGATTCATCTTGTAACATCCATTGTTTCAATCCACCTAATTTAGAATTTTCCTCTTTTCTCTTTGACTTCTCTACTTTGTCAAGCCTGGTGTCTTTTCCCAGGACTGATAATTGTCCAAAATATGTGAGGCAAAGTCTTACCATTTTTCCTCCAATGTGTGCTCTAGGTACACTTCTTCCCAGACAGGTTTGTTTATTCTTTAAGCAGTCCATTACATAATATTATCTTTGTTAACATTACAATTCAAAGGCATCAATCCATCAATCTTCCATACTAATCGTCCAACTTTCACAATCATCAGGTAATTAAAAATACCATTGGAGCCTTATCTTACTATTCAAAGAGATATCTTTGCTTTTTAAAAATGTAAAGAGAATGGAGCTTTGGTGGACTAGAGGCAAGAATCTGCACTGCAGTCACAAAGGTACACGGTTTGAATCCACCAGATGCTCCATTGGAGAAGGAGGGGCAATATCCTCCTGTGCTAGTTGGATCCAATTCAACAGCACACAACAACAAGGGGGGGGGAATTAAAGAGATCTTCTGCAAAAGCAAATTCGTCCAGGGTAATATATCAATTGTTTAAAATGTTTAACAAGTGCTCCCCAGTGGATAAAAAAATGAACTCAAACATGACAGTGATTGTGATGTTTGTGCAGGGCTGTGCAATATTTTGTTCTGTGGTACACAGGATCATAGGAGTTGGTATCAACTTGATGACACCTAGAAATAATATCAACAATTTGAGGAAGAGGTGGTAAATGTCTTTTAGCTCTCTATTCCACAGCTTGGTTCATGCAGAAGATTATATTGTCCCAAATACTACAGAATCTCCTGCTGTAAATCCTGAGTACCAGTAACTCTGACAAGGTATTGTCATAGAAAAAAAAAAGTATGAATGCTACAGTTTGTTTTACAACATTTTTCAAATAGCTTTTATGTGAAGGTATTTCTATTATTTTATTTTATATTGGTTTGCTTACAAAGTTTATATTCCTTGTGTTTCATACAATCATTCCCACTCATTATGTTTTATAAAATTGATTATCACTGGACTGTGCCTACCATTACCCTGTCTTTTGAGGCCAGATCTTCCCCATTTCCCTTACTCCTTCCATCTACCCACTAAATTACACAACTTTGTGATTTTCCCCCTATCCATCCTCATACCTCTGCTCCTATTCGTCCACCCTAGTATCCTCAGGCATGTTTTACTAGTTATCCTTCTATTTTTACAATAAAGTTCTTATGTATTTGTCCTTATGAGACTGAGTTCTTTCACTTAGCAGAATGCTGTCCAGTCTCTCCCAAATTATATAATATTTTCTCAAAATCATTTTTCCTGAGTGCTGCATAGTATTCCACTGTATGAATGTACCATAGTTTTTCAATCCATTCAGTTGTTGTGTAGGACAGCTAGCGATAAATGTTGGGATGATGTGGAGAGAGTAGAAGTCTTGTACACTGTTGGTAGGATTGTAAAATGGCACAATCACTCTGGAAGGCAGTTTGGTATTAGCTCAAAAAGCTGAACATAGAAATTCCATATGACCCAGCTGTTCCTAAACTAGGAATATACCCTAAGGAAATTAGAACTGAAACACAAAGGAGATTCTCCCCCTCCCCTGCCCCCAGCTCAGACTTTACTATCTCTTCCCTACAGGCACAGGCAAGTCCCATGGGAGTAGTGGGCCTCAGCAGGGATGGAAGGGACCAAGGGCCAGTGAGGAGGCCCAGACTCAGGGGGACGCCCCAGAATCCTACAAGAGGCCCCTCAGCTCCCAGACTCCACCTGAGTCATGTTGAAAATGCCAGCACCCAGTCTAGCATCACCTACTGACCACAGTGCCCCCTGGACCCCCAGGCTCTTCATCCAGAGCTCATATTGCCATGTCACGTTGCCACGTTACTTCTCGCCAGCCTTCTGCAGCATTGCTGGCTCAGAAAGCGCCTGCTGCTGCAGCTGCTCCATAGCTCAGCCATGTAGACCTTGAACAGCAGGATGGGGTCCTTCACCTCCAGGAGCCTCTGCTTCTCCACCGCCTCCTCCAGTGTCAGGCCCACCCACTCCACCTCTTCCTCAGGGATAACAAAATCCTTGTACTTGTCACAGATGGCTGTCCTCAGAGCAGGGTCATCTGGGTGCAGCTGTGTGTCCTGCTGGGCCAGGCGCAGGAGTATCCCTCGCTTTAGGTGCATCCCGAACTTGGAGCACAGGTCCTGTTTTGGGGTCTTTAGGATGTAGAAGTCAAACACATAGGCCTGGTGGATGAGGTCCAGTGTCCTCATGGTCATGGTCACAGAGAACTTCTTGTCTCACTGGACAGGATCTCACTGGACAGGATCTCACTGGACAGTTCTCGCTGGGACCACTGTGGCTTTCAGATCTTCTTCAACCTCTTGGAACTCTTGTGGTCACTGGTGTATCTGTGGCCCTAGATCCAGCCTTCGCCACCCCACATTCCCAGCTGGGACTCTGGGGGATAGTAGAGGGGTATGGGTATATCTTCCACAAGCTCTCACTGCCTGTTCTTGGAGTTGATCTTGAACTTGACCCTGTGGGGTCTGTGGTGGACTGGAGTGGGTGTGGGCATCTCTTCTAGGGAGCGCAGTAGTGCTTGGGGAGGCAAGAGTAGCTGCCCTCCTGAAGCCGTAACTGCTTCCAGAAATGGACTGGGAACCTGTGCAGGGGCATGGCAGCAGGATGATTTATCCAGGCCCACAAAGGAGATTTTGTACACCAATGTTCATAGCAGCACTAATCACCATTGCAAAAAGAAAAGGAAAAAAGGAAACAGTCCAAATGTCTAACCGCAACTGAACGGACTTTTCTATTCTTGGCTGATACTCAAAAAGAGAACAAAATATTTAAATGTTGAGATACAACTGCCAAGTATTCTCACACCACACTTATTGCTCTCAAAATCTTATGGGAAGCATTTTATATGCTTCTTTTGTCTTATTGCCCTACAAAATACTTCTAATACATTATTGAATAGCAGTGGTGATGGTGGGAATCCTTGTGTGGTCCCTGATTGCAAGGCAAATGTGTTTCTTCATTGAGAAAAATGTTCATCTTGGTTTTGCACATAGACTTTTGTTTATGTTGAGGAAATTATCTTCTATTGATTGCTATTTTGTTGAGTATTTTAATCAAGAAAGGAGGTTGGATTTTGTCTTCACCTTTTCTGCATCACTTGATAGTATCATGGGCTGTTTCTTTATTTTTTTTCTTTTTTAATGTCATGAATTGCATTGATTGTTTTTATATTGAATCATCCTTTATGCCTGTAATGAATCCTACTTGGTCATGGTGAATTTTTTTTTTAATATATACTACTAGATTTTATTGGCCAGGATTTCCTTAAATATTTTTTTATCTAAATTCGTGAGGGATATTGGTATACAATTTTCTTTTTTGGTAATATCTTTGCCTGATTTTGGTATATGGTTTAAGCTTGCTTTATAGGGTAACTCTGGAAATCTTCCTTCTTTTCTATTTTTTTAAAAATTAAGTAGAATTGGTGATAGTTTTTCTCTGAAAGTTTAGTAGAATTTCCTTGGAAACTTTCAGGGCCAGGACTTTTTTTGCAGGAAGTCTTTTTAAGACATGCTCAATTTCTTCTTGTGTGATGGGTTTGTTAAAGTATTCTACATCTGTGTGTGTCAAACTGGGAAGGGTATGAGTTTCTAGGATTTTTACATTTCCTCTAGGTTTTAAAATTTACTGTAGTATTGCTGTTGTTATATATACCATCAAGTCTGAACCATCTCATAACTGACGCTCCACTGGGTTTTCAGAGGCAGTTATTCACATGAGAGATGGCCCATCCTTCTTTGGTGGTGCAGATGGTGGATTTGAGCCATGGTCCTTCAGGATTGCAGCACAGCTTCTTGCCACTAGGCCACCAGAGCTCCTATTGGAGTATAGCTTTTCATAATATTCCATTATTATTGATTTCATTTCAGCTTCTTTTTTTACCTACCTCTTTTATATCTTATTGGAGTTATTCATGTCTTCCTTTTCTTGTATTTTGTTGTCTATTTTATTGACTATTTCACAGAACCAGCTTCTGGTACTGTTGATGGTTTTGTTTGGTTTTTTGTTTTCTTATTGATTTCAGCTATTGCACTCATTAATTCCTTTTTTCTAGAGGCTGTGGGATTAGCTTTTTGTTCTTTCACTATGTGAAGGAGGTGTTGAGTTGAGTCATTAAATGTTCTCCTTTCTTCTTTTTTTTTTTTCTTTAATGTGTTTCCAATTGGTATGCGCTATCCCCTGAGGAATGCCTTTGGGATGTGTTCCAAAGCATTTGATATGTTGTATTTTCATTTTGATATGTCGTATTTTCATTTTCTCTTTGTTTATAAATACAACCAGAAGTGTAAAACCATGAAAGAATAAAATTGATGAATGGAACCTTCTAAAAACCAAATACCTCTGTGCATTAAAAACCTTTTCCAATAGAGTAAAATGAACCTTCACAGACTGAGGGTAGGGGAACATTTGTCAATGACATCTTAGACAAAGGAATCATAACAAAAGTAAACAGAATACTACAAGTCATCCACAATAAAAAGATTGGTAAGTCAATAACAAAATGGACAAAAGATATGAAAGGACTCGAGAAAGGAAGATATTTGGATAACCAACAGACACATGAATAAATGCTCAAAATCACTGGCAATAAGAGAGATGCAAATAAAAACAACAGTGAGATACCATCTCAGCCCAATGCACTAGCAAAGTTTAACAGGGCAGCAAGCAATAAATGTTGGAAAGGCTATAGAGAGATTGAAACTCTCATATACTACTGGTGGAACTGTAAAATGGTACAACTACTCTGGAAGACAGCTTGGCATTTCCTCAAAAAGCTCAACGTTGTAATTCCATATGACTCAGCTATTCCAATGTTAGGAAATTAAAACTGAGACACAAACCGAGATATATATATATACCAATGTTTATAGTAGTGTTATTCACAAAGGAAGAAAATGAAAACAACCCAAATGTTCATCAACAAATGAGTGTATTGAGAAATTGTGGCACATTCATACAATGAGATACTATGAAGCACTAAGAAACAAGGATTTCATAAAATACTACATAGCATGGGAGAGTCTAGAGAGCATTATGCTGAGTAAACGAATTCAGTCTCATAAGGATAAATACTACATACAATCATTATCGTAAAAGTAGAAGGACAACTAGTTAGATGTGTGTGAATGTCCAAAAGGACAAAGGGAGAGAAGGAAAGGGGCAGGAAAAGGGAAAGTGTGGAGACCATCAGGACAGCAGAGTTTAGTGAGTGCATAGGGGGTGGTGGTGAAGGAATAGGAAAGATTGATTGGTGACTCAAAGAGACAGGGTGATAATAGGCATAGCTCAGTCATGACTGGTAGTATAAAATACAGTGTATGTGAATTAATAAAACAGTGTAAGTGGAGAATAGTATCAAAAACAGGGCACATGACTAAAACAAAATGTAAATGAGTTATTGTATGGAAATAAATTAAAAGACTTAAAAATATTGTTAGAAAGATGTAAAAAACCTAAGAAAATTAGAGAATATTAGCACACTTCCTCTTGGAGAGGTGCAGCCAGAGTGCTCCTCAGAGGCTAGGTGATCAAGCTTGGCTCTCATGCTTTGGGCATGTTCCTAGGAGAGAGTGTTCTTTGGAGAAGGAGAGCATGCTTGCAGGGATGCCAGGAGAGAAGAGGACCCTAAACCGGATGGATTAACATAGTGACTGCGGTGGTGGTTGAGGTCTGTCAGAAGTTGTGGGGTGGTAGAGGATGGGATAGAGTTCAGAGCTATTGTTCATGGGATTCCTATGGGTCATCCTCAACTGGGCAACATCTAACAACAACAACAACAACAACTCTCGACTATGCCTCTAAATTTTAAGAAAAAATACGATGGAAGAAAGCTCTGAAGTGAGTACTATTCTACTGACATAGAAACTGAAGCTTAGGGTGTTTTCTTATCTCTACAAACAAAAGAGTTCTGGTGACTTAGTGGTAAGAAGTTAAAAAGAATAAAATTTGGAAAATGTTGGATTCAGGATGTCTACAGTTAACTCATAACACTCTTTATTGTGGTATTTTGTTGTGTGTTTCCCATCCCCTTCAGTATTCTCACGGCAAATTTCTTAAAATAACTTTTCTTGTCTACTTCAAGTTACCAATGCTGTAAACGCAGTACGGAAAATAATGTAATTCTTATCTTAATCGAAATAAGGTAAGGATTCTATGTCAAACTATGTACAATATTGTGGAAACTTTTACTCCTTACAAAAAAGAGAATAAAGGAGGACCCACTCTTAACAGAGTCTGTTATCCTAGTTAGGAAGCACCAGTGTCAAAGTATACAATAAACTACATAAATATGACTTATGATTATCTACTGATCTGTAGACAATAATTCCACATTCTTTTCACCACATCAGTGTTTCCATTGTCTAGTATGACTGACATCTTTTTCTCTTCCAACCCCACAACGCCTTTCTATGGAACCAAAACCTCTTTTCAAATTTATCTTTCCTGACAGGGGTGGAGTACCCATTAATCCAGGTAAGCCAGAGTTACTTATGCTTATTTGTTAATCTATAGTGAATAATTTAACCTGATTTCACTACATGTTAGTAAGTAAGCACAAGGGCTCCTACACTTGCCTTGCTTATTGTATAATCTGTCCCTATTGTCATTATTAAGCATTTGTGCTTATGCTTCGAGTCTTGTGCTTTTTGTTTTACCACAGGCTGTTAGCATGGAGTAGGCCCGTATTGAAGTGAGAATGAACGTTGCGTCATATGAGGGAATAGCTAATAGGGAGGTTGTACTGAGGTGGTGTCACTAGAGGCAGGAGTTAGTACTTTCAAGAACATAAAACGCAAAACCAAACCCACTGCTCTTAAATTGGTTCAGATTCATAGAAACTATCCATCAGGTTTCTGAGGCTGTAAATCTTGATGGAAGGAGATTGTTTTTTCTCTTGTGGAGTGGCTGATGGATTTGAACTACTAGCCTTTTGGGCCTTTTGGTTAGCACATTACACAGAATCATCTATGCCATGTGAGTATTCATAAATCAGAAGGTACTGACATCAGAGAAGTTAACTAAAGTAGTTCTCACACCTGTGGTAAGTATAGATTGCATCATCTATGGGAGAACAGCTCTGGAGAAGCTCATCTGCTAGGTAGGTTGCACAGCTAAAGAGCTAGGCAAGGAAAGGAGCATAGACACTCAGTGACCAAGCTGAGAGAGAAGATCAGGTTGGTGTCGAAAGTGGTGACATGCATGACATGCATCTTAGGTTGGGAAAGTAAGAGCCTTAAGTTTCTCCTGGGAAGGAGAGGAGGATGTGAGGCACTCAGAAACCCGGGCCCTTTGTTCTTTATTTAAAGATGATCCTCTTGTTGTTCTCTGGCTGGTTTTTAATCTTTTCATTTGCTGATCTAAGAAAACCAGTGTGTGAATAGTCACGCTGTCGGGTTAGGTGAGCCTCAAATGACAAAACCTTATTTTTCTAAGAGAGGATTTTCAGTAACCTTTAAAGAATTTTGTAATTTTTTAGATAAAGAGTCTGAGGTATAATCACTTCCTCAGGTTAAAAAAAGTGTTTCCAGGGGTAGAGACAGAATTAGAAAGTAAATTCTTGTTCTTAAATGGAAAATAAAAAATACACAGTGGCATTACTAGGGTTCGAGTCACGCAGTTATTCATCATGTGCTTCCCCCCGACCCCTGCCCCCGTGACCTCTTCCTGTTCTAGACCATCCAGAACCAGTCAGTCACTTGCGGCTGTAGAGTCAGTTCTGACTCAATGAGCCTTCCTCAGGTTTCTGAGGCTGTAAATAAATAGTAACAGGAGGAGACTGCTCATCTTTCTCCAGCAGAGCCACTGGTGGATTTGAACTGTCAGAGATTCATCACTTTTGGGTCAGCAGGGCAACTGGGGACTATGCTACCAGGGATCATTTGGCAATCTTTATTACAAATTTTCATTGTAGAATAATATTTGACAAATTTTGTCATAAATTGCTTCAATGTAATATTTCTTAAATGATATGTTGTTGTTGTTATGTGCCATTGAGTTACCTGAAACTCATAGTGACCCTATGTACAACAGCTCTGAGGCCAGAAGCCTGACCTTTCTCCCTTTCACCAGTTACTATATCATTCCATCTCATCAGGGTTTGTTTTTCTCTCTTGTTCAGTCCCGCCCCCTTTCTAAGCATGGTGCCATTCTCTAAGAAAAGGTCCCTTCTGGCCACGTGCCCAAAATACACGAGATGGGAATTGTTGTTAAGTGCCGTAGACTCATAGTGACCCTATGAACAAAAGACCTGAACACTAGTATAACTTTCGTCATTTCTCCATGTTTACAGAGTTTCCATAGGCAAGCCATTTCAGAAGTGAATACCACTCCTGCTTCCAAGCTTGCTTTAATCGGGAAACTCCCCAAACACGGTCCACCATTCAGTGTCACAGTGTTTACCTCTGTACAGCAATGCACAGACCAGTGCTATATCACTTAGAAGACTGTTTGACAAAAAACAATTTCAATCAGGACTGAGGGCTGCAGATTAAAATCATCCACCTTGGCCTTAGTAGCATAACTTTCTTTCTACTAGGCCAACATAACTCTCTCTATATTGTTGTTTTTATTGTTGTTAACTGCCATCGAGTCATAGACGACTCATGGTGACCCTATGAACAAAAGACCTGAACACTTGTATAACTTTGGTCATTTCTCCATGTTCATAGAGTTTCTGAAGGCAAGCCATTTCAGAAGTGGATGCCACTCCTGCTTCCAAGCTTGAAGGAGGCATTATCATGTCACTTCACTTCCCTTGGTGAATCAACATTCCACCCTACTGCTCACCAATTCCAGCCAACAGCTGCTGTAGAACCTGTTCCCGTAGATGACTTTCAAACTGGTTTCCAGCGCCATACTGCCAACCAAAAAGGGTTTAAAAGGTTTTAATTTTTTCTCCTTGAACAGAATCTATTGATATGTTGTTATTGTTATGTGCCGTCGAGTCATTTGCGACTCACAGCGACCCTATGTACAACAGCCCTAAACCCTGCTCTATCCTGTGCCAATTGCACTCCCTCAGACACACCCATCCTGATTACCCCAGTCACTGAATCAACCCATCTCATAGAGGGTCTTCCCCTCCTGCACTGTCCCTCCACCCTCCTAAGCATAATGTCCCTCTCCAAGGACCTGTCCCTCCTTAAAACATGTCCAAAGTGTCAGACGAAGCCCCAGAATCCTTGCCTCCAAGGAGTAGCCTGGTTTAACCATCTCCAGTATGGACTGAGGCTCAAGGCCAAGAAGACAAAGATTCTCACCACTGGACCAATTGGTAGCATCAGGAAGGATGGTGAAGAGATTGAGATTGTTCACAGCTTCAGTTTGCTCGGCTCCACGGTCAACACTCTTGGCACCAGTAGCCAGGAAACCAAAAAACTTATTGCGATGGGAAAGTCTGCTGTTAGGGACCTCTCTAAAGTACTCAAGAGCAACTGTGTCTCTCTGGAGACTAAGGTGCGCCTGATACATGGTCTTTGCAATCACTTGTTATGCATCAGAAAATTGAACAATGGCTAGGGAAGATAGAAGGAGAATTGATGCCTTTGAGCTGGGGTGCTGGAGAAGAGTATTGAATGTACCCTGGACTGCCAAGAAAACAAACAGATTCATCCTGGAGAGGGTTAAACCAGGATACTGATATAGCATCTCAAACATTAATTACTATAAGAATGTAGCCGAAAGCATGTGCTTGGTAGTATGCAGATAAAACTACCTGATTTGAAACATCATTGTACTGGGTGATAGAGACATTTCTGACCAGAGAGCATTAGAAGATGAAAAGGTAAATGAGCAGACAGTTTTAATGTCCAGGTATACTGAATGCATTGACAGGAAACTTTCAGAAATTTGAGCTGGTTTCAGAAGAGACTGTGGGGTGAGGAATATTGTTACTAATGTCAAATGGATCTTGGCTGAAAGTAGAGAAGACCAGAAAGAGGTTTACTTGTGTTTTATTGACTATAAAAAGGCATTTGATGGTGTGGATCATAATAAATTATGGCTAATATTGAGAAGAATGGTAATCCCAGAGCCCTTCATAATGTTTATCTAAAACCTATATATAGACCAAGAAGTAGTCATCTGAACAGATCCAGAGAACCCTACAAAATTTAGTATTAGGAAAAGGGGGCATCAGGATCATAACCTTTCTTCATATCTATCCAATCTGTGTGCTGATCAAATCATTTGAGAAGCTGGACTGTATGAAGAAGAATGTACCATCAGGTGTAGAGGAAGTTTCATCAATAATGTACATTATGCAGATGATACAACCTTGCTTGCTGAAAGTGAAGACCTAAAACACTACTGTAGAAGATCAAAGCCTACGGCCCTCAATATAGATTACATCTCAACATCGAGAAAATAAAATTCCTCACCACTGGACCAACAGGCAGCATCATGATTGATGGAGAAAAGATTGAAGTTACCAGTAATTTCATTTTATTTGGACCCACAGTGAATACCCTTGGTAGCAGAAGTCAATAAATAAGAAACCAGAAGTCATAGTTCATTCAAAAAATATATTGTCAAGAATCTGTCCAAAATCTAAAGAGTAATGATGTCAGTCTAAACACTAAGGTTTGCTTGATCCAAGCCTTGGTATCGTCAATTATTTTCAGTGGATCTGGAAGCTGGACAATGAAGGAGGATGACAAAAAAAAATTAAAGCCTTTGAATTTTGGGGCTAAGGTAGGTTACCAGAGTGAATTGTACAGCTAACCCAGAGGCTCTGTGTCTCTAGACATTTAAGTGCCAGCTCTGTGGGACAAAGATTCTCCTCTCATTAAAATTTACACCTTCGGAAATCCGTGAAGGGTAGCTATGAGTCAAAATTGTCTACATGTCAATGAGTAAGTTGTGAGTAAACCAAGGAGTAAGTGACTAGAAGTGCCAGTATGAGGTCAGGATTTGGAGGAGACAATCAGGTGATGAGATCATGCATACCACCCTCACTGCAGGCTGATACCATGTGTGATCTTGCTAGTATATGAAATACCAGAGACATAGCTTTCAGCTTTATAGCAAGCACATTGCAGCAAGGTGAGGGATGTGTAGTGGTGGCAATACCTTACAGTTATGCCTTTTATAATATTTTGTAAACCATTGCTGCATTTAATTCCTTTCTTGTAAAGATTTTATACTACTTAGATATAGTGTTGATGGAAGTTGAAATCTAGGAAAAAGATAAGTTACTTTTAAGAGAAAGTTAAAATAGCCAGTCTCTCTCTCTCTCATTTCTTTCTTTCTTTCATCTATGTACAATCAAATGCCAGAAGGAACCGAGGCTGAGATTTTAACTAGGTAGAATAATCTATCATGTGTACATTGT
>NW_006399850.1:5858005-5861138 GCF_000299155.1 Elephantulus edwardii | reverse complement strand
AACTAAAACTGTTAACTATCTCAATCTCTTCACCATCCATACTGATGCTGCCAATTGGCCCAGTGGTGAGAATCTTTGTTTTCTTGATGTTGAGCTTCAGTATTGAAGGCTGCAGTCCTTGACCTTCTGTAGTAAGTGCTTCAGGTCCTCCTCAGTTTCAGCAAGCAGGGTTGTATCATCTACATAACACAGGTTATTGATGACTCTTCCACCAATTCTGATGCCACATTCCTCTTCGTACAGCCCAGCGTCTCAGATGATCTATTCTGCATACAGATTGAAAAGGTATGGAATACTACAATAAAAATCTTGTTACATAGTCAATGCATAGGTTCTTTTCATGTGGTTTCACACAACTTCTTGTAATAAGGAAATTCAAATTTTATGAAACTTACTGTCTATGCTTCTCATTACCAGACATATATGCCAAGCATATTCATGTAAACATGCATCTCATTTCAAAGCAATACAAGTATTATTTAATGTTATTAATAAACACTGGTACAGTATGTAAACAATTCAAATTAAATTTATACATTTACAAATATGCTTACAGAATAAAAGAAAACTTAGAATGAGCTGTAGAAGTAGATAAGGAGGATATATGACTCCAGAGAATATTTTTTCACAAAGGTAGAAATATTCAAAGAATCATAACAATAGAGTATCAGTATCAACCTGGGAAGAACTGACAAAAGGACAATATGGGTCATTGCACTTAAAAAACAGGAACAAAATATTTATAGTTATTCAAAAGGAGAGGGAAAAGAGGAGCCGGGGGCTGAAGAAAAGGGAGGGAGAAAAGAAAAGTGACTAGGGTAGCAGAGATTAGTGGCCAAATTGGGCGGTGAACAGATAGACAAGGTACAAGGGGTGCTTGATGAGACAGGGTGATAAAAGGCATTGATTAATAATCACATACCGTTTGTTTGTTATTGTAGGTGCCATTGAGTCGAGTATGACTCTTAGTGACCTTTGGAAAAAAAAATCTGAACCCTGTTCTGTGTGCTGTGCCATGCTCTCACTTCCTGACACACGAGCATCCACTGCAACAGTTGCTGGGTCAATCCATTTTGTCGAGGGTCTTCCTCTTCTTCACCAACCCTCCACCTTTCCCAGCATAAGCACAGTGTATAATAATGATCATATAAAATATAATGTATGTGAAGGAAAGAAAAGTTCTCAAAATAATTCCAAGACATGCACATTAGAAAATAAGTATCATTTGGAATCCTTTCCTAGTTCTATTATTAAGGATTTTTCCCCCCTATACACATGGCTATGATTTCTTTTTAATGTTATTTATCACTTAGGAAAAAAAAGAACAGATAAAATACTATTTTCATTATTATATAATAATTATGTACTTTGGCACATTCCCTTTTATAATTGATTTATTGATATTTAACTAATATGTCATAAATTGCATATGTTTGAATATGCAGAGTTTTAGCATTTTTATACATTTATTAGAGAAGCTTTCATGGTGGAAGAGTTAAAGCACTTGGCTATCTGAATATCTCATGGACTGCCAAAAGAACAGCTATGTCTTGGGGAAGGTGCAGCCAGACTGCTCTTTCTATGCAAAGGTGGCAAAACTTTACCTCTCATGCTTTGGACTTGTCGTTAGGTGAGACTAGTCTTTGGAAAGAGACATCATGCTTGGAGATATGGGGGGTCAGTAAAAGAGAGGAAGATCTTCAATAAGATGGACTGATGCAGTGACTACAGCAATAGGCTCTGGTGAGTAAGAAATCGGAGGAGAGCACAGGATGGGGCAGGGTTCAGGTCTATTTTTCATGGGGTTGTACTGTTTTTCATAAGTTGTACTTGACTCAGTGCTGCCTAACTATGGCATCACTAAAAAGTTTTTCGTTAAATCCACCAGCTGTTCCGTGAGAAAAAGATGAGGCTTCTTTAAAGATTTACAGCCTTGAGAACTCTATGGGTAGGTTTACTCTAACCTAGGATCGCTGTGAATTGGAATTAACTAATTGGCAGTGAGATTTTTTGTTTTGTTTATTTAACTGTGATATGATATATATGTGAAATCGTCATCACAACACATGGATCTCAGCAAAAGCAGAGAGAGCCAGAGGATTGTCAATCTGTGTTTCATTGACTATGCAAAGACATTTGACTGTGTGGGTCACAATAATTTGTGGCTAACCTTGAGGAAAATGGGAATCCCAGAATGCCTTGATTGTGCTTATGAGAAACCTATACTTGAACCAGGAAGCAATCCTCAGAACAGAACAAGGAAGCACTGTATGGTTCAAAATCAGGAAAGGAGTGTGTCAGGGATGCATCACATCTCCATACCTTTTCAATTTATATGCAGAAGACACCATTCGGGAAGCTGTGCTTTATGAGGAGGAAGGTAGCATCAGAATTGGAGGAAGACTCCTCAACACCCTGCATAATGCAGATGACACACTTTGCTTGCTGAAACTGAAAAAGACCTGAAGCACTTGCTGCAGAAGGTCAAGGAATGTAGTCTGCAAAATGAATTGAAGCTCACATCAAGAAAATAAAGATTCTCACCACTGGGCTATTGACAACACCACGATGGATGGAGAAGAGATTGAGGTTGTTAGCAATAATAGCTTTCTTGACTCCACAATCAACACTTTTAACATCGGAAGTCAGAAGATCAAAAGACCAATTGCATGGGGAAAATCTGCTGTCCGGAACCTCTCGGAAAGCAATGGTGTTAGTCTAGAAACTAATGTGGGTCTAGTCAAGGCCATGGTCTTTGCAATTACTTGTTTTACATTAGAGAGCTGGGCAGTGACTAAAGATAATAGAACAAGAATCAATGCCTTTGAAGTGTGGTGCTGGAGAAGAGTCTTGAACATATCATGGTTGGCCAAGAAAGCAAATAGGTCTGTCTTGGAGAAGGTGAAACCTAGTTTCTCCTTGGAGGCTACGATTTTGAAGCTCTGTCTCACATACTTTGGGCACATGGCCAAGAGGGACTGGTCCTTGGGTAAGGGCATCATTCTTGGAAAGGTGAAGAGACAAGGAGAGGAAGACCCGGAAGAGGTGTACCAATAACAGTAACTGGAGCAATAAGGGTTGGTATGTCCATATCAGAGACTGGCTCAGGAGAGGGCAGGCTTCAGAGCTGCTG
>NW_006399850.1:5856460-5857365 GCF_000299155.1 Elephantulus edwardii | reverse complement strand
ATAGAGCAGGGTTTAGGGTGTTGTGCATAGGGTCGCTATGAGTCGGAAACGACTCGACGGCACATAACAACAACAACAGCAAATAGGATAATATAGGATAATAATTTCTTTTATAAAATTTTTTCACTATAGGATTCACTTAATATAAGGATTTCCTGTAAGTTATAAAAATTTAAGCTATAAATATTGTTTCCGAAAATGTAAAGTCTCTCTAGAAACTGATAATTGTAAATAAATAAAATCAATTATCTCAAAGATGTATGGAACAACCTTTGTTGTTGTTAGGTGCTGTTGAATTGTGTACAACCTATAGCGACCCTATGGACAACAGATCTGAACTTTGTCCTATCCTGTGCTATCCTCACAACTACTGACACACTCGAGCCTATTGCAAAAGTTATTGTGTCAATATACCTGGTTAAGGGTCTTCCTCTCCTTCACCAACCCTCCATCTTTCAAAGCATCGTTTTCCTCTTAATGAAATAGGTAGACCCTGCTAGCAACATGCCCAGAGTATGTGAGGTGAAGCCTCATCATCTTTGCTTCCAAAGAGCACTCTGGCTGCATCCTTTCCAAGACATATTTGTTTGCTCTTTTGGCTGTCCATGGGATATTCAGTGCTCCTCTCTAACATCACAGCTGAAAGGCAGCACTTCTTCTTCTGTCATCTTTATTCATTATCTAGCTCTCAGATGCATAGCAAGTATTATAAACCCTAATGTAAATTAATATACATAAAACTTAATTTTTCAAAGAAAATGTTTTGGTATTATATAAGCCTTCCCTTTAAAAGCTCTATGACGGGAGCTTTGGTGACTTAGTGGCAAGGAGTTGCACTGCCAAATCAAATGATTGCAATTCAGATCCACCAGCTGTGCCATGGTAAAACTATATTCATATATATA
>NW_006399850.1:5849726-5856360 GCF_000299155.1 Elephantulus edwardii | reverse complement strand
GGAAGAGGTGTACCAATAACAGTAACTGGAGCAATAAGGGTTGGTATGTCCATATCAGAGACTGGCTCAGGAGAGGGCAGGCTTCAGAGCTGCTGTACTATGTATGGGTCACAAGTGACTCGACGGTGTATAACAACAACAAAAACATCTATATGCTGGGGGGCGGTATTGTGTACCAATGAGGGAGTTTTTCTTTTGCTTTTCAAGGAGAGGAGCAAATGGGGGGGGAGGGAGGAGGGGTTTGTGAGGGGAGAAGGGTGCAACAATGAATGAATGGAATCTCAAAATCTCTGTAGATGTTCATTGAAATGAAAAATAAACAACCTAAATTAAAAAAAATAAAAAGAAAAAAAAGTGATTGTACAGAATGTGGAAATTATCAAACAAAGTAATAAATACAACATACAACCAAAAGAAAAAAAAATTTCATGTCTTTTAGAAGTCCATCCTCTTCCCCCTTGTATGAACTTCCTATCCAGACAAACATCAGTCTGCTTTCTGTCAGTCAAAATAAAGGTTTTTAGATTAATTAATTTTGTTTCATGTGTTTGTAGTTTATTCTTTTACATGGTTGAGTAGTATTTAATTGTAAGGGATAGTAAGATTACCACTCACTTCTTGATACATGTTTGCACTGTTTCATTTTCAGCTATATTATATAAAGCTGCTATATATATTTATGTATAAATTTATAATGATTTATGCTTCTTTTGGATAAACCTAAGAAGTGCGACAGCTATATCATTTATGATTTATATTTATTTAACTTTTAGGAAACCATAAATACTGTTTTCCAAGGTGATTCAATTTTGTGTTCCTATCATGAGAGTTCTATTAGTCCATATCCTTATTAACAATTTATATGGTCACCATATTAATTCTAGCCATATAAGTCAGTGACACGAATGGTTAATGCATTCGACTTCAAACTGAAAAGTAGGAGATTAAAGTCCACCAAGAATCATGTTAAAGAAGGCTTAAGGGTCTACTTCTGGAAAATTGGTCATTGGAGCCCTCTGAAGCATAGTTCTCTGATGCATAGTCATAATTCTGAGACTAATGAATTGGAATCATTTTGAAGGAAATTGTTTTGCTTTTGGTTCTTGACTGTGGAGTAGCATTAAGTTGTGGTATTAGTTTGCATTTTCCTAATGCATCAGAATTTAAAGAGGGTTCATCAGTAGCCTTTGTTAGGCGTATGGCACAACCTTGCCATATGAAAGTGAGGAGGACTTGAAGCACTTGCTGCACAAGGTTAAACACCGCAGCCTTCAATATAGATTGCAACTCAACACTAAGAAAACAAAAATCTCCATCACTGAATCAATAAACAACATTATAATAGACGGAGAAAAAATAGACTTATCAATGATTTACTCTTACTTGGATCTACTGTCAATATGCTTTATACTATTAGGAGATCAGGAGATGTAATGCACTGGGAAAGTCTAGTCAGCGAACTTTTCAAATTATTGAGCAGCAATGATGTCAGTTTGAGGACTAAAGTATTCCTGGTTCAGATGGTATTTTCAGTCACTTGCTAGGTATCTGAGAGCTAGACAACAAACAAAGATGACAGAAGAATTGATGTCTTTGAACTGTGGTATTAGAGAGTAGTACTGGATATTCCATGGACTGTCAAAAGAACAAACAGATATGTCTTGGAGAAGGTGCAGCCAGAGTGGTCCTTGGAGGCAAAAGATGAGGAAGCTTCATCTCACATACTTTAGGCATATTGCTAGGAAAGGCTATTCTTTGGAGAGGGACATCATGTTTGAAAGGTAGAGGAGTGGCGAAGGAGAGGAAGACACTCAATCAAGTGGATTCAAACAGTGACTACAAAATGGGCTTAAGTGTGTCAGAGATCATGATGATGGCACAAGACAGAACAAGATTCAGATATGCTTTTATAGGGTCGGTATGAGTCATTCTCAATAGCACCTAACAACAACAGCAATGAATAATTATGTTGGATATCGTTTCGTGTGCTTATTTAGTCTTTCTGTATTTTATTTATTGGAATGCCTGTTCAAACATTTTTCTATATTTTTAATTGAGTTGTTATTTTTCTATAATTAAGTTTTTCTTTTATATATTCTATATATTCTTTACCTCTCTACTGAGGTGTCTTGTCTTCTGCCTGCCTTCTGCTCAGCTAAACTTCCCGTGGCCGACTGAGTTGTGTGCAGCTTAAGATTATTTAGCTGGAGCCAAAATAGTGCTCAATCTAGAGTAAATTATCTCCCAGTAATTCTCTCTCTGTCTCAATTTCTCTGTGTCTCCTACTTTTTGAAAATAATATGTTGTTGTATTATGTACTGTTGGAACCAAATCACAGCTGATCCTCCAGTAAATTTTCAGAGGCTGTAAATCACACAGAAATATTCCCACATTTCTCCCATGAGGCAAGTGGTGGACTTACACCATAAGCCTTTGACTTCACAGTGCAAATACTTACCACTTTAAACAATGTATTAACTGTATTGTTTTGGTTTGATTTTGTGTGTGTATGTGTATGTGAAAGAGAGAGGGAAAGATTGCATATTTTCTTTTAAAATAGTTAACCCATTATTCTAGCACAATTTTCTGAATATTTATCTTTGGTAATTTATTGGAAATATCCATTAAATACACACCACATTTTTACACACACTGGTGGTCTAATAAGTAAGAAGTTGCACTACCACCCCAAAGGCAGGCAGTTTGCATCCACCATCTACTCCATGGGAGAAACATGGGCAATTTCTCTTGTGAGATTTAGAGACTCTAAAGCCCCACTAGAAGGTCATCTATGTATTTGTTTTGACTCTATGACAATTAGTGGAGTTTGATAGTTTAGAGTTTCTATTCTTTTACTTGATTATGTATAACTATTCTTATTAGCTATATAGATATTTTTTATTTTAATTTTCTTGTTAATTTAACACCATGATCCCAAGTATGTAAGAGGAAAACTCATTCCTCATTGGGTCTTTAAAAATTGTTCGCTATTTCTACCAATTCAAGTTGATTATAAGAATCACTTTGTCATATCACCAGTGCCCTTTAACATCTAAGTCTCCTTAACATTTTATTTGATCTGAAATAAATTAATACACTATTCTGAGAGTAGGGAACTATGGTAGCCTAGTGGTCAGGAGTTGTGCTGCTAACCTTAAGGCAGATGATTTGAATCAACCAACTCCTATGGGAGAGAAAGATGGACAGTCCCTTTACATGTGATTTATAACCTCTGAAATCTTATGGAGGGTCAGATAAGGGTTGGTTTTGATTTTATGATACTACATAATGACATGGGCAATCTCCTCCTGTGTGATTAACTGCCTCTGAAAACCCACTGGATGTTCAGCTCTGGGTAAGTTCCAACTCTTCGGTACACAACAAGAAGAACAACAATGTCAATCTAATGACAACATTCTGAGAAGGATTGACAGCTTTTGATATTGTAGCTACACACATTAGATACTCTCCTATGCTCTCCATGATAGATGGAGAAAATATTTAAGTTGTCAATGATTTTATCTTACTTGGATCTACAATCAACACCATCAGTCAATAAATCAAACGACTAAATTGCACTGAGAAAAATCTATCAGAGATCTCTCCAAACTACTGAAGAGCAATGATGTCGATCTTAAGATTAAAGTATACATGGTCCAAGTCATGATCTTTTCAATTATTTGTTATGCATTTGAAAGCTGAACAATGATAAGTACGACAGAAGAGTAATCACTGTTTTTGTTATTGTCCTGGAGAAGGGTACTGAATATCTCATTGGCTTCTACAAGAACAGGCAGATCTGTCCTGGAGAAAGTGAAGTCAGAGTGCTTCTTAGAGGAAAGGATGACAAAATTCCATCTCATATACTTTGGACATGAACTAAGGAGTGGCTAGTCATTGGAAAAGGAAATTATGCTTGAAAAGGTGGAGGGTCTATATAAGAGAAGAACATCCTCAATGACGTGAAGTGACACAGTGATTAACAATGGACTCAAGTATGCCAGGGTTGGTGAGGATGGCCAAGAAAAGGACGGGACTCAGAGCTTTTTTCCATAGAGTTGCTATGTGTTAAAGTTGATTCAGCCACACATAGCAACACCAGTAGTTTCTATCGTTTAACCTATTTTTATTATTCTTGTGCATTGGGCTCCTATATCTCCTAAAGTTTAACCATGACATCCTTGAATCTTTCTTTCTAGCCAAAGTTTCTAAAGCAACTTCTGGCCTTATTGCTTATATCTGATTTTCCTTATTTCTCTTCCCTCTGTGTGACTTTTTATTGAAACAGTATCTGGCTAATGATCTCATCTATATTTCTTATAGTTATAACAATTAAATTTGTTTTGCTTTGTGTCAATTTTATTCTTAATAGACACTGTTTTTGTTCTGATGTGCTGTCAAGTTGGGTCTGACTCAACAGCAACCATAAGAATAATAAAATGAAATACTACTCAATTTTGATCCACTCTTACAGCTACTATTCTTTTTAAAATAATTGTTGGAGCCACTGTGCTAATCTACATCACTGAGAATCTTTCTCTTTCTTGTTGATGCTTTACTTTATCAATCATTAAGTCAGGCATTGTCCCATCTATAGAACACAGTCTAAGTATGTGAGATGTATTCTTGCCATCCTCTACTAGAAGGAGTATTTTTGTTGTAATTTTTTTTCAACAGAATTTGTTTGCTCTTTTGTCTGTGGTATATTGTATACTCTGTCAAAACCATCCAGGCCACAAGAGCTCCCGTAATTCAAAAGCATCAATTATTAATTGTCCAACTTTAACAAGCATATGTGGTGATTGAAAATATCAGAGCTTAGGTCAGTTGCACTTTAGTAATCAAAGTGACATCCTTGATATTTAGCGCTTTAACATTCTTGACAGCAGATTTGCTCAGTGCAATTTGTCATTTGAGTTGGGAAGAACACACTCAGTATTTACCAACCTTGAAAAATTCAAGCCTTGAGTTGCAATACTGAAGGGCAAAATATTGAATGATGTAGGGAGCATCCAAAAAAAGATGTGAGCGAATATACAGAGTCACTTTACAGAAAATAACTGGTTAGTGATAAACCATTTCAAGAAGTAGCATGTGATCAATAACCAATGATACTTAAACAAGAAGGTACTGAAGGAATTGAGATAAAAATGAAACTCCAGGAATTAGCTGAATACCAATTGAGGTGTTTTAACAAACAGCTGCAGTCCTGGGTGTTTATTCATGTAAGCTAAGACATGTGGAACACAGCTACCTCACCAATTGACTGCAGGAGATTCATGTTTTATGCCTAACCCTCATCCAAAAAAAGGTGATTCAAAGAATGAAAAATGTGTCAAACAATATTTCCAATATAACACACAAGTAAAACTTTGCTAAAATATCTTACAGTGGCTGGAACACTACAGAGAAAGGAAACTGTCAGAAAGTAAACTGGGTTTATAATAGGCCATGGAACAAAGGATATCATTGCTGATGTTAAATGGATTTTGACTTAAAGCAGAGAATATCAGAAAGATGTTTACTTGTGCTTCATTGACAACCCAAGAACCATTTGGTTGTGTGGATGATAATTAATTATATATAGCATTGAAAATAATAGGAATTTCGTGTCCTCATGGAATGAAACAACCTTGCTTGAAGAAGGGAAAGAAAACTTGAAACATTTTCTTAAGAAGATGAAAGACTACAGTTTTTGATATAGATTACATCTCAACATCAAAAAAAATAAAAATCTCAAATGGACCAATAATCAACATCATGATGGATGGAAGATAGATTGAAGTTTTCATTGACTTCATTTTACCTGGATATACATCCAACATACTTGGTAGCAAGAGTCAAGAAATCAAAATACATGTTACACTGGGCATACCTTCTGTCAAAATCTCTATAAAATGAAAAAAAAATCTCTATAAAATGATAATAAAAAGATATCAGATGAATAAGAAGCATCTGACCAAACATTCAACCATAAATAAGGAAGAGACCAAAGAAGAATTGCTATCTTTGAATTGTGATATTGGCAACAAGTAATATCTCATGGAGCACTTGCTACAGAGGATCAAGGACTGTAGTCTGAAATATGGATTGAAGCTCAACATCAAGAAAAGAAAGGTTCTCACAACTGGGCCAATTGGCAACATTATAATAGATGGAGAAGATACAGAGATTGCTTACAATTTCAGCTTGCTCAGTCCCACAATCAACACTCTTGGCACTAGCAGTCCGGAAATTGAAAGACTAATTAAATTAGGAAAATCTGCTTCAGACTGCTGAAGAGAAAGGATATCAGTCTAGAGACTAAGTTGTGTCTGATCCAGGCCATTGTCTTTGCAATTACTTTCTATGCATCAGAGGGCTATGCAATGGCCAAGGATTACAGAAGAATTGATGAGTTTGAATTGTGGCACTGGAGAATAGTATCGAAGATACTATGGCCTGCCAAGTAAACTAACAGGTCTGGCCTTGATAAAGTGAAACCAGGCTTCTCCTTGGGGAAAAGTATTTTGAGGCTCCATCTCACATACTTTGGACATGTAACCAGGAGGGACTAGTCTTTGGAGAAGGATATCATGCTTGAAATGGTAGGACAGTGTAAAAGAGGACCCTGGATGAGATGGATTGACACAGT
>NW_006399850.1:5842328-5844331 GCF_000299155.1 Elephantulus edwardii | reverse complement strand
TCATTGCCCTTGAGTTGGAACCAGTACAAAAAACCTCCAGTGGGTTTTCTGAGACAACAGAGAGAAACAATAACAGGAGTTGACCTATCCTAGGAGAGTAAAAAAAAAAAAAGTCAATAAAACACAAGTAGACATCTTTTTTATATTCTCTGCTTTAAGTCAAAATTCATCTGAATCAGCAGTAAAATCCCTCCTACCATGACCTTTTCTGATTCCAGCTTGGTTTCTGGATGCCAGAATGCTGGAGATGTGAGGGTGGTGCAGGATAGTGCAAGGTTCAGATCTGTTCTTCATAGCATTTTTAAGCGTTCTCATTGATGATGGTACCTAACACCCCAATAGGAGAACCAGGAAAAACTTTCCATACATAGTATATAAATAAGGTCTTTGAGAAGAAGAATTAAGCTAAGCAGTGGAGTGAGAGTAAGTGAGCATTCTAAAAGGGGTATGAATTCAAGACCTGCGAAAGCAATGTGGCGAACTATTATTCAGCAGTGCTGGGACAAAGGGCGCACGTGAGAGCCTGGGGTGATATAGTCAGCCTGAGACTGATTATGAGAGCTTTGTACGCTTTACCAAAAACTTTGGCTTTTGTAGGTAGTAAAACTTGTTTGCAATGTAATTTCTGTAGGGACAGTATGAAGCAATAAAATTTAAGTCCTTATTCTTATAATGGAAATGGAAACAATGAAAAAAATTCCCTTTAGTCTCACATCCCCCTTTTAAGAGAAACGTTAACAAATCAGGCTCATATCTAACTTCAATTTTCCTGAGTTCCTTAGGTTTTGTTCCTTTGTAGATGACTTTTATCTTGTTTTCAAAGATTCAAAGTATAGAAGTGTTTACTTGTTTCTGGCAGCTATTTTTTTCACCTTCAGAGTTTGTCCTATCTTTGAATGTGCCTTTCAAAATGGTATTTTCCAATTTGATTTTCAAAAGTGAGGCTTTCAGCGTGAGAAAGCATGCATTTTTCTCTTAGAAGTGAGTGTGTTTTCCTTCTTTCCTGATGCACACAGACCATGTCTGGATGTACCTACACTGAGAGCCATTTACAGTCAGAAGTGCATTTTATCTTTAGCAAACCCTACAGGGAAGAGGAGATTAATGCCGCATGTCATTCCCAGCATCAGATTGCAGAAAGGATTTGTAACTATGATGAATGTTGTTGTTTCAAATGTAAGAGAAACTTACTCCTTTGGTTACATCTGTGAAGTGTGGCAGTGATGACTGAGAAAGCACAAAGACCCTGAAAGAGGGACTGGGAGGAGCCCTGCTTGTTTGAATGCAATGGCAAAAGGAGTGAAGGGTGCTTTAGAATTTTTCAAATCTGTGTGAAATTTTAGAAGTTATTGAGTCTTATTGGAGTTGTTTCTTTAGAGTTATGTAGGATTTTTTCGTGTAAACTGGAGGCAGGGGGAAAAACATTTTCATTGCATCCATTCTGACCCGTAGCCCTATGTATTACAGAGCAGAACCACTCCAAAGAGTTTTCTTAAATGTAATTTTAATGGGGAACTCTAGTGCCTCAGTGGTAAAGTGTTGTTCAAAGGGACATGGCTCAACTCTACCTGTTGCTCTGTGGGGAAAAAAGGGACAGTCTTTTGCCTCTGAAAGTCTGCTGCAGGATCCACTAAAAGTTGGTTCCAACTCAACAGTACACAATAACAACAATAATCTTAATAGAAGCATATGACTCTTTGTTCTCTGGACCATTTAGCATCTTCAAACAGGCAACCTTTAGGTTAGTTGTTGATGCAAACAGTTTGTACCACCTACGGGTAAGCAACAGCATGATAGACGGAGAAAAGACTGAAGTTGTCAGTGATTTCATCATAAAATATGGAAGAAAGTTTGAAGTTGTCAATGAGTTTTCTATGACAGAGAAAAGATTGAAATTATCAATGACAAATGGAGATAAGATTAAAGTTGTCAATGATTTCATCTTAGACCCACAAGGAATACTCTTGATATCAGAAGTCAGGAGATCAGGATGTAACGGAGTG
>NW_006399850.1:5840325-5841288 GCF_000299155.1 Elephantulus edwardii | reverse complement strand
TCAGGCTGTTCGTTCATAGGGTCGCTATGAGTCGTCTACGACTCGACGACATTAAACAACAACACCACCAAAAGAACAATCACATCTTGGAGAAAGTGCAGTCACAGTGCTCCTTGAAGGCAAGGGTGACAAAGCTTCCCAAAATATACTTTAGGCATGTTGCTATGAGAGGCTAATCCTTGGAGAATGATATGCATGGAAAGGTCAGCGAAAGAGAGAAAGATTCTCAACAAGATGGACTGATAGAGAATGTAGCAATGGGTTCAAGTGTGTCACATATGATAAAGACGACTCAGGATACAACAGTGTTCAGATCTGTTGTTCATAGGGTGTCTATAAGCCATATTTAATGGCATCTAACAACAAAAACAACAGGGTCTGACCAACAATTAAAAATTATGAAAGAAATGATGAAGAAATTATCCCATACTGGAAAGAGAAAGGGTAGCAAATTAAGCTGCTTTGATTTGCTTTGATTTACTATTAGTGATGATCCCCTATTAAATTAAGTTGTATAATACAATCAGTTCACTCATTTCTTAGAATGTCTGGATGTCTACATTGTATCTTGGGGGAGAAGGGGAAAGGTGGTAGAGAAAGGTCTAAAATGCAATTCTAACTAAAATGACACTCTATTGAATTTCCAAGATTGTCGATTTTCTTCCCTTGAGCAGTTGTTTTTGAACCACTGGTCTTTCCCCAGAGAAGTTGTGTTTGAAAGAATAATTTTTTGTTTAGCAGTTCAACGTTAATGTATTTTGCCACCAGAATTCCTAAAAAGTAAACAGATGAGAGAAAAGCCTAAGAGATGATTGTTGTTTATTGTTATGTGTCATCAAGTCACCTGCAACTCATAGTGACCCTATGTACAACAGCCCTACACCCTGCTCTATCCTGAGCCAAATTTATTGTCTTTGACATACTTAACCCTATTACCTCAGTCACAGAATAAATCCATCTCAT
>NW_006399850.1:5838400-5840120 GCF_000299155.1 Elephantulus edwardii | reverse complement strand
ACTGGGATTATGAGGGAAGGAGTGTCAGAGACAGTGAGATTAGCTCTGAATAGAGCAGGGTTCAAAGCTATTGTGCATAGAGTAGTTATGAGTTGTAGTTGTCTAGATGGCAACAACAACAACAACAACATCTCATTAACTACCAGACCAAGCAAGTCTGTTTTTGAGGAACCAGGGTATTTCTTAGATCCAAGAGTGGTTAAACTTCTCACATACTTTGAGTGGTATGGAGTTTGTCTCTCAAAATGGTGTTTATAGTATAGATGACTATGTGAAGGGAGGGACTGTGTGGGTGTGTTGGCCTACCCATGAAGGGATTAGCTATGTACTACTCTACTACTCAAGAGCATTGGCTAGTCTCGACAGTCTACAAGAAGTTTGGCTCCTCTTGCCCAGAAATTGAACAGCTCAATAGAACAGAAAGTTGTCCCCTATCAGAAGGAATTCTTCACCTAGACAGTGAAAAGAGACATCCCCTAAGCCACTGAAATGTACTATACACTACAGGATAGCAACAGCAATGATGAAGTGGAGAATTGGGCGAGATGAAACTTTGGGAGATGGGGACAGGCAGCCAATATTGGCAGAACTGAGAACTTTGTTGGACAATTGCAGGGGAAAGCCAAAATTGGCAGGACTGAAAATTTGTTAGACAATGGCGATGGGGGGAGGTGCGGCGGGGGTGGAGTGCAATATTAGCAGGACTGAGAACTTAGAGCCATGAAACTTGAATCTGAAGTGTCCGAGTGTACATTTTTGGGAGCTGTCTTGACTGTACTTAGTTATTAATCTGAATCATAATCTTTTAATTATCTCAAAATTCTATGTAGTCTGTAAACTATCACATCAGATTTTGGACCCAGCCAAACAATAAGACTGGTGTTGAGATGAGTAGGAGACATGGGAGCATGGGGTCATGTCTGATCTCATGGAAATTAGTTTTGTGTTATTGATGCTGCGGGAGGGGCTAGTTTCCCCGCTATGAAGTTGGTAATGTGGCTATGTTGTCAGGAAGAGTTAATTCTAGGGGAAAAGAAGTATGGGCCCTAAACCAAATGAATTGACATAGTGACTACACCAAATGACTTGAGCAAAGTGGATGTGGAGAGAATGGTGCAAGTTAGGGCAAGTTTTCCATCTGTTGTTCACAGGGTTGCTATGAGTTGTAGTCATTTGGATGGCACCTGACAATAGCACTTCCATGATGGGTCCTAATTACTTAATTCACTATATTCAGCTGTTACGTTTCTAAAACAGTTTTCGTCTAGAATCTCCATCTGACCTACTGTTTATGCCAAACTCGTATACATCCCTCTGACACAAAATTTATATCCCTGTCTCCATGTTTCCAGGCTTTTGCTTTCTATTTTGGCAAAAACAAAACCATATTTCTTTACTTTAGCAGACAAAATGCATTGTCATATACAATTCATGGACACAGATGAGTATGTATACACATTGTATTGCAATATTTCTTACTTTCTGCCATGAAAAATCATATTCTTTTACTCTTCTAAATTCTTACCTAAAATATACTTCAAACAGGAACTTTAACACTACTTCAATCGTACTGCAGTCTGTGTATGTGTGGATGTGTGTGTGTGTGTGTGTGTGTGTGATATTATATTTATCTAGCCATAATGCACTAATGATTACCCATGGTGGAAAATGTTCAGTGGAGCTCCCAGGTTAAAACAGGCTTGGAAGCAGGAGTGACATC
>NW_006399850.1:5827367-5831840 GCF_000299155.1 Elephantulus edwardii | reverse complement strand
GTGGAGTCAAGCAAACTAAAGCTGTGAGTAGCAATCTCAATCTCTTCACCATCTCTCATGATGCTGCCAATTTGCCCAGTGGTGAGAATATTTGTTTTCTTGATGTTGATCTTCAATCCATGTTGAAGGCTGCAGTCCTTGACCTTATGCAGTAAAGTCCCCCTCAGTTACAGCAAGCAGGATTGTATCATCTGTATGACACAGATTGCTAATGAGTCTTCCTCCAATCCTGATGTCACATTTCTCCTCATAGAGGTCAGCCCCCGGATAATCTGTTCTACATATAGATTCCTGGCATACACCCTTCACAATTTTGAATTGGCAAAGCACAAAGCCCCAAGAATTGTTTATGTACAAATTTATATATTTCAACAAATAGATGCTGCCTTGGATGTGCTCACCAAGTTGTGCCAAGAAATCTGGAGGACAACCACCTGGCCTACTGACTGGAAGAGATCTATATTTGTTCCCATTCCAAAGAATGGTGATCAGATAGAATGTGAAAAATTTCAAACAGTATCATTAATATCACGAGCAAGATTCTGCTGAAGATTATTTAAAAATGGCTGAGACAGCACATCAGCAGAGAACTACCAGAAGTGCAGGCTGGGTTTAGAAGAGGCCATGGTACTAGGGATATTTTAGCTAATGTCAGATGGATCTTGGCTGAAAGCAGAGAGTACCAGAGGAATGTCTATCTGTGTTTCATTAACTATGCAAAGACATTTGACTATATGGACCACAACAAACTGTGACTTACTCTGAGAAGAGTGGGAATGCCAGAACATTTGATTGTGCTAATGCGAAACCTATACTTGGACCAGGAGGCAGTCATCAGACGAGAGAAAGAAAACACTGCATGGTTCAAATTTGGTAAGGGTGTATTCCAGGGATGGGCCCTATCTCCATATCTTTTCAATCTATATGCAGAACAGATTATCCAGGAGGCTGGGCTCTACGGAGAGAAATGTGGCATCAGAAATGGAGGAAGAGTTGATAGTGTAATTTTTTGCTTCAAACAGGCATACAATGAAGTAGAGATTGTTGATGAAAAAATGAACAAATCAGTTGTTACAGGAGAAGTGGTGTGCACTGTGTAAAGGTGACTGTGCACTTTGGATAGTTTTCTTTTGGTTGTTTCTTCAAAGTTTTGCATATATTTCTTTTCAAAACTGCCAGACTTCTTGTGATAAAGTCTTGAGGAGGTGCTGTAGTTTCCTAAAAATAATAAAAAATACTGCACAGTCATCTTTCTCACCTAGAAATTGTCTACTAGTCTTTTCTGCCCAAAGCATGAAGGATTTAAGTTAATATGGAAGTTAAATCTCTAGGAAAAGCCTCTCAGATTTTAAGTAACTTGCAAGAGAACATTTTGACAAAGTTCAATGACAACGGTATCAGAGAAAGGAAATGACTTGCTTTAATAACTCTGACAATATTGGTGCTAAGTGTATTGCACTATGTTTGGTGATTTGCATACAGAATGGGACCATGTAGACCCAGAACTGTATTTCTTTTTCTACCACTATAAGAAAATGAGTCAGATATGCAGATCAAGTTGTCCTAAAAGAGACAGTGACTTTAATTAGTTTCTGAGAGAAATCAACCTAATTGCAGTATTGAGATTAGAGTTAGAAAAAAATTGTTCAGTTTAACTCTTTTTACCCTGAACTTGAAAAATATTTACATTGTCATAAGAATGAAGAGAAAACTCTGAATCTTTGCTGTTGAGTTGGAACTGACTCATAGCTGATCCTTATCAGGTTTCAGAGTCTGTCTATTGCATGAGAAGAGATTATCTATCTTTCTCTCAGGAGGAAGGTAGTGAATTTCAGCAACTTACCTTTGGTTTGGGTGAAGTGTTAAGAAATTTCATTGTGAACCCAAAGGTACATGATTCAAACTCACCAGCTGTCCTGAGGAGAAAGATGGGAATTCACTTCCTGTGCAATTTTCTGTCTCTGAAAATCCTCTAGAAGGTCAGATAATGGCCAGTTCTGACTCAATGGCACACAACAACAACAATAACAACAGGCCAACTGAGCTCCTTCAACTCTATAAAGGAGCTTAGAAATCATATTGTTCAGAGGGATCAAGTCCTCTAGTCTCTTGGGTTTGAATTATTGTTTCCTTATATTGCTTATAGGAATGTCTATCTGTGTTTTATTGACTATGCAAAGACATTTGACTGTGTGGTTCACAATAAATTGTGGCTAACCTTGAGGAAAATGGGAACCCCAGAACACTTGATGGTGCTTACGCAGAACCTATACTTGGACCAGAAGGAAGTCGTCAGAACAGAGCAAGGGAACACTGTAGGGTTCAAAATCAGAAAGGGAGTGTGTCAGTAATGCATTCTGTCTCCGTATCTTTCCAATCTGTATGCAGAACAGACCATTAGGGAAGCAATGCTTTATGAGGAGGAAGGTGGTGGCATCAATATTGGAGGAACACTCATCAGCAACCTACATTTTGCAGATGACACAACCTTGCTTGCTCAAACTGAAGAAGACCTGAAGCACTTGCTGCAGAAAGTCAAGAACTGTAGTCTTCGATATGGATTGAAGCTCAATATCAAGAAGTCTAAGATTCTCACCCCTAGGCCAAATAGCAGCACCATGATAGTTGGAGAAGAGAATGAAGTTGTTATACCATTATAACTTGCTCTACTCCACAATCAACACTCTTAACACTAGCAGTCAGGAAATCAAAAGACAGATAGGATTGGGAAAATCTGCTGTCAGAGACCTCTCTAGAGTGCTGAAAAGCAACAATGTCAATCTATAGATAAGGTGTGCTTAATTCAGGCCATGGTATTCACCATTATTTGCTATGCGTCAGAGAACTAGACAATGGCTAAGGATGAATCGATGACTTCAGATTGTGGTGACAGAGAAGAGTCTTGAACATACCATGGACTGCCAACAAAACAAATAGGTCTGTCTTAGAGAGGGTGAAACCAAGTTTCTCTCTGTAGGATTTTGAAGCTCCGTCTCACATACTTTGGGCACTTGGCCAGGAAAGACCAGTTCTTGGAGAAGGATATCATGCTTGGAAGGGTGGAGAGAATGAAGGAGAGGAAAACCTAGGATGACAAAGATTGATATAGGAACTGGGACAATGGGGGTTGGTGTGTCAAAATTAGTGAGACTGGCTCAGGACAGGACTGCTGTACATAGGGTTGCTATGTGACTCGATGGCACAGAACAACAACAAAAACAATACCCTCTTTTTTTCTTTCTTTACAAAATATAAAATATAGTGGTAATTACCAAAATGTAAGAAACTTAAAGATAGTTTTGCATGGCAAAAGAAATGTGTTTCTGCCTATTTAGAAAATGCCAGTGTCTCTATAGAAGCTACAGTCAAATTTAACATTATATCTGGAGAAATTGTTAATATTAATTTTTAAAAATTTCTTATTGAAGACTTAAAGTTACTTGGATTTGAAGCTCTAAACTATTTGCTCCTGTAACAGATCTTATACTTTCAAGTCATGCATCTAGTCAGAGGTCTAGTGGCAATAAGGTGTGAGTTTGATGAGCCTTAGAATAAGAGACAATATTCAGAATTGTAATGGGTGACAATATCAGGATATTTAAACAAAGGAAGGCCACTCTAAGGAGTCATGAGAGAATAAACTTCTTCCCTTACCAAACTCAAGACTAGCAGCCTCAAAATCACTTGGTGATTTACTAGAGGTATAAATTATCATGCTCTTCCCCGGATATACTGGAAAAGATTCTCAGTGAGAATTGTCAATGGATCTATGGTATACAAGTGCTTCAGGTGATTCTGAAATATGACGAAGTTTGAGAAGCAGGGTCCACATCATGGGACTGAGAGAAAAAAAAGAGGTTGGAATTATTAAAATGAAGTAGGGGCCATTGTAGAACTGAAATTCAGAGGTCTGCTGAGTAGGAGTTACTTCATGGTTTTGGATACTCAGAGTCCAAAAGTGGATCTCCATAGGCGTGAGATGAGAACCTCTGAGAGGGACAACTATTTGGATAGAGGAGATCTCCCAAGTGATGGGAAAACTGCAAAATGATCCAACTTCTGCTGCAGTAAGGCTTTCCCTGCTGAGGTAAAGAAACATGGCTGAAAGGTGATGCTCACAGGAGCCACAAACTGACAAACCTTTCTTCTTTCGGTCTTGCATGCTCTGTCTCAAACTCAAACTCCCAAACTCATTGCTCTCTATTCATTTCTGACGCACCTGTCTTCCATTGGATTTCCAAAGCTATAAATCATACTTGGTGACAGAAATGAGGCTGGAAGGCAAATGATTGAACTTTCTATGTTCAGTGGTTCTTTTCATTACATATACCACTTTGTTGTTGTTATGGAATGTAGAGTTGTTTGTGACACATAGCAGCAACCTTATGTACAACAGCTCTGAACCCTGCTCTATCCTGTGCCAACCTTATTCTCTCTGACACGCCAACCCCCATTAGCCCAGTTTACTGAATC
>NW_006399850.1:5821308-5826482 GCF_000299155.1 Elephantulus edwardii | reverse complement strand
GGCCGGTCTTCCTCTCTTGTACTATCCCTCCACCCTCCCAAGTATGACGTCCCTCTCCAAGGACTGGTCCTTCCTTGCAACATGTCCAAAGTGTGTCAGATGAAGCTTCAGAATCCTTGTCTCCAAGGAACAGCCTGGTTTCACCTTCTCTATGAGGAACCTGTTAGTTCAGCTTTACAGAAGGCAAAATCTTAAATGATTCAGGGAAACTTTAAAAGACAATGGGGAAAAATACAGAATCATAGTACCAAAAGAAATGGTCTACACTGAAAGAAGTTCAGGTCCACTGAAGACATGGGCAGAAAAATGAGACTCCAGGAATATATGGGATACTAATTGATGTTTTAACTAACAGATGAAATCCTGGATGTACTTACCAGTCTATGCCAAGAAGTTTGGAAGACAGCTGCCTGACTAACTGGAAGAGATCTATATTTGATCCCATTCTCAATAATGGTGATCCACCAGAATGTGGAAATTATTGAAAAGTGTCATTATTATCACATACAAACAAAATATTACTGAAGATCATACAAAATGGCTAGAACACTACATTAGAAGTTCAATCTGGGTTTTAAAAGGCCATGGTACTAGGGATATCATTGCTGAGTGAAATCTTGGCTGAAAGCAGGGAATAGCAGACTCATGTAACCATGTATATCTGTGTTTTATTGATGATGTAAAGATATTTGACTGTGGACAATAACAAATTATGGCTAACATTGAGATGAATGGGAATACCAGACCACTTGTGCTCATACAGAACCTATACCTAGATCAAGAAGCTGTTGTCTGAATGGAACACAGGTACACTGTATGGTTTAAAATCAGAAAGAATGTGTTTTAGGGTTGAATCTTTTCTGCATATTCATCTGTGTGCTGAGAAAATAATTGGTGAAGTCAGACTCTGTGAAGAAGAATGTGGCATCAGGATCAGAGGAAAGAAGACTTTTCAATAGCCCCTGTTATTCAGAGACACAACATTGCTTGCTGAAAGGGAGAAGGACCTGAAGTGCTTGCTGCAGAAGACCCAAAGACTATGGTGTTCAATGTGGATAATATTTCTACATCAAGAAAACAAGTTTTTATCATTAGGCCAATAGGCAACATCATGATAAATGGAGAAATGATGGAAATTGTCAATTATTTCATTTTACTTGGATACACAATCAACACCCATGGTACCAGCAGTCAGGATATAAGCAGTATTGCTTTGGGCAAGCCCACTGTCAGATACCTCTCTAAAATACTGTAGTGCAATGTTGAACCCTAAGATCTACCTGATTCAGGCCATTGTCTTTTGAAGCACTTGTTATGCATCAGAGATGGCTTTAGGTTGTGGTGTTGGAGGACAGTACTGAATAGTCCATGAAGTACCAGAATACCGAACAGGTATGTCAGGAAAAATTTGAGCCAGAGAGATCATTGGAGGAAAGAATGGCAAAGATTCATCTCTTATATGTGGAAATGTTGGGAGGAGAGCTAGTCCTTCAGAAGGAATATGAAGCTGGGAAAGGTGGAAGGTCAGCGAAAGAGAGGAAAACTTCTTTTTTATAATTATTAATTTTAATGAAAGTTTACAGAGATTTTGGATTTCCATTAATTCACTGTTGCACTTTTCTCCTGCCCCCCCTCCCCAGTTCGCTCTTCTCTTTGAAAAGGAAAAGAAAAATTCTTTCATTGTTATACAATCCCTCCACCTAAGTCCATTACACTATACAGCCTTCATTCTGGATTTCTGTCATGACAATAATACCTAATAATATATCCCTTTTAAACAGTTCTCTCTCTCATATGTTTCAATGTAGTATACATTATTTATCTCATCTTTCTCAGTCTCCCCCCAACCCCGACATCAGTCATGTTTCACAGCAGTGGCACTATGCAGTATTTGTCTTTTTGTGACTGAGATATTTCACTCGGTATAATGTCCTCCAGGGTCACCCATTTTGTATAATATTTCATGAGTTCCTTGTTTTTCAATGTATCGTAGTATTCCATTGTGTAAATATACCACAGCTTCTCTATCCATTAGTTTGCTGATGGGAGCTTAGGTTGTTTCCAACTCTGCTATTATGAACAAAGCCACGATAAACATGGGTGTGTATGTATCTGCTTGTGTGGCAGCTCTGGTGTCTTATATTCCCAGTAGTGGAATTGCTGGGTCAAATGGTATCTCTATTCGCAACTTTTTGAGAAAGTGCCATAATGCCTTCGATAGTAGTTGCACCATTTTACACTTCCACCAACAGTGAATAAAGGTTCCAGTTTCTCCACAACATGGCCAGCATTTGTTGATTGCTATTCTGTTGAATTTTGCTATTCTGACTAGGATGAGATGATATTTCATTGTTGTTTTGATTTGCATCTCTCTTAGAGCTAGGGATTTTGAACATTTTTTCATGTGTTTGCCATCTGAACGTCTTTTTTGGGAAAGTGTCTATTCATATCCTGTGCCTATTTTTTTCAATTGGGTTGTTTACCTTTATCGTGTTGTGGTGCTCGAGTATTTTATAAATTCTACACATAAGTCCCTTATCTGGCATGTCATTACCAAATATCCCCCCTCCCGCCCCCGTGGCTTCCCTTTTTATCCTGTTGGAGAAGTTTTTAAGTGTGCACAAATAGGGATTTGAATCTCAGAAGGTTCCATTCATCTATTTATCTATTGTATCCATAGAGAGGAAAACTTCTAATGAGAAGGATTGACATGGTAACTGCAGCAATGTGCTCATAACGTATAGCTGAGATGGTAAGGATGACACAGGATAGGGCAGGATTCATATCTCTTGTTTATATGGTCTCTGCGAGGCATACTTGACTTCATGGCATCCAACAACAACAACAAACAACAAAACATAAGGGGAGGAGCCTGTAGTTAATTTGAACCACTGGAGATGTGAAGATTTTGAGTTAACAGTGGAACTCACATCAGATCACACTACCAGAGCTCCCCGTTTTATTTCTCATGCCTCATGTTAGAAGTAAATGTGTCTCTGACAGAAGTGTAGAAATAGCTTTGCAGAGTCCTAGCCCCAGTACCACAAAATACAAATAAGTTTGAATCTGAGAGATAATAACTCAATTTGTATTGGAGGGATCTTTTCTAATCTATTCACAAGAAGAAATGCAACAAATTTTCAGATATTACTCAAAAGTCTGCTTTGAAAAGATAACTTTCTCTTACTAGTCTAATCAATCAATGGACACTTAATAAGCAACTACTTTTTTACGTGAAGAATTATTAGACCTGTGTTTGTAGATTCATTCGGCACCTGATAAGAATCCTCCATGGAAAAGACGTCCCCCCCGCCCCCGCCCTCGGGCAGACATTTACACTATTTTTTATAAGAGCATAAATTGTGAATAATGTTGTAGAAAACCAAACTCCACTTCTCTTTATTTGTAAGTATGAATCATAGTTTAAAACTAATAGCTAAACAAAATCCAAAATATTTTGGAAGTGAAAAGCTGATGTAATTCTGTTAATGGCTATTTTGATTTTAGCAGCGGTTGGGTATCAAGGTTCTTTTGTTCTTGTTGATTTTTAAAGTAAATGGTATAAATGTGTATGCAGAAATACGTTTCATAGTAACATATTAAGAAGGCCATAGGTGGCTGCTCTCGAGAGCACATCCAGCTATGTGGCTTCTCTGGTAATTGCCTGGCACAAATTTGTATAAATTCTTTCTTGGAGAATGAAAAGTAGACATGGAAATAAAGAGCTCAGTGCTTACAATTCTTTCATAACGAAACTGAAGGATGAATAAAACAATTTTATTCCTACAACTGATTTCCCAGTGAGGAAAATTAGGTTAGCTGAGGGTTCACGGCTGCAGGAAGTGATTTCTTACACCTCAGTTATAAGTGGCTTCCAAGGGTTTAGCTTGAACTTACAATATATGTTTATTTGGAGCCTCCAAACACAGAAATATATGACCATTTATCTGTCATCTTGTAATCAGGGGGGAAAATGAGTTGCAGATTTTCTGATTTCTTTGCCAATAGCGATGACCTTACACTAGCAATATAAACACAAATGCAAAGAATCACTCTATCAAAACCTCTTCAGAAGTTGGCAGACCATTTCCTTTGAGATATCTAGTCCTGGCACTCAGTTTGAGCCAAAAAGAAGTTATTTTTAAGAAATCTATTTTTTTACTGTGGCCTTGGTTCAAGAGTAAAGCCATCATGGATAATAAAAAATGGACTTTAACCTTCAGTTAAAATAAACTATAAGTATTATTACCTCCAGTGATAACATGCTGTGATTGTCAAAGCCCGTTAGTATATGGTATAATTTTTGGTTATTAAGACAACCACAGAAGTTAGTAAAGGCCTCATTATTACCATCATTTTACAGATGTAGAAACCAAGTAACAGACAGATTAAGTGATTGTTTAAGGGCAGAAACTGTAAATGATGGGTTTTAAACTATAATACAAATCCTCTTATAAATGTACAGAAATTATGTTAATCATAGAACAGAGTTCAGGTGTTTCGTGCAAAGCTTACTCTGAGTCATATTTGACTCAACAGCATTTAACCACTACTAAATGGGACTAGTTCTGTTATATATAGAGGAACATTCTTCCACTTTGCACATCATTCTTTGTCAATGTGCTATATGAGCTAACCCGGATTTGCCATGATGCTTAATCTTGTGGCATGGGGATATCCAAATACCAGAATGGTTTCCCATTGGGTACAGGGTTTGGTGGAGCTTCAAGTTGTAAAACAGGTTGGGAAGCAGGAGTGGCATGCACTTCCTAAACTACATGCCTCTGCAAACTCTGTGAACTTGGAGAAACAGTGATAGCTATGGAAAGGCACGAGGTCTTTTGTTCATAGAGTTGCTATAAGTTGATCTCAACTTGATGGCAATCAACAACAACAACAACAACATAGGTCTTTTTGATAAAATGTGTCACATATAAGCATTTTGCAATTTGTTTTCTTTAAAAAGTCAGAAAAATAGAATGCATACCTGCCTTTAAGCAGGATGAGATCAGTGAAGGACACTGAACCAGAAACCTAGGCCCAGTTCTAGTTTTACTCCTGACTGGCTGATGTTGGAAATGCTGTTATTCTTTCTATCTTTTTAAAATTCATTAATTTTTGCATGGTTTCTTCCCTCTCTCTCCACGACCCTTCTCCAAACCCTGGACCTTTGG
>NW_006399850.1:5787823-5820888 GCF_000299155.1 Elephantulus edwardii | reverse complement strand
CATGAGTTACCTCTGTACAGCAAATGAACAGACTGGTGCTATGCCACTTAGAATAATGTTTCATCAAAAACAATTAAAAACAAGCCTGAGGGATGCGGATTTACATCACCTGCCTTTGGTTTGGTAGCATCACTGTCTATCCAGCTTGAAAGCTTGGAAGAAAGAGTGGCATCCGCTTCTGAAATAGTTTGCTTCTAGAAACCCTATGAACTTGGAGAAGTTTTATTCATAGGGTCCCTATGAGTTGCCTGCAACTCAACGGCACTTAACAACATGGTATATAGAGGCCAACAAATACAGCCAGAAATGCTAGAGAGGATAAAATTGATGAATGGAAACTTCTAAAGATTAAAAACCTGTGTGCATAAAAGACTTTTCCTGACAGAGTGAAAAGAAAACCTACTGAATGGGGAAAAACATTTGACAATACCATTTCATATAAGGTTCTTAAATCAAAAGTTTACAGAATCCTTACAGGACATCCACAAGAAAAAGACTGATAACACAAGTGAAAAATGGGCAAAAGACGTGGAAAGAATTTTCACGGAGAAAGATACTTGAAGAAATGCTCAAAACCACTGCTAATAAGAGAGATGCAAATCAAAACCTCAATGAGATACCATCTCAGTAGGCAAAATTTAACAGCACAGCAAGTAATAAACCATGGAGAGGATGTGGTATAATAGGAACTCTTTTACATTGTTGGTGGGATTGTAAAATGGTATAACCACTCTGGAAGCAGTATGGTGTTTCTTTAGAAAGCTGGACATAGGAATTCTATATGTCCCATCTATTCCACTGCTTACAATATACCCCAACAAAATGAGAACTGAAGCACAAACTGAGACTTGCACACCAATTTTCATAGTAGTGCAATTCAACATCTCAAGAACATGGTGACAATCAAATGTTCAACTACAATTGAATGGATTGAGAAATTATGGTACATTCACACAACAGAATACAACATGGAGCAATGATTCCATAAATTACTACGTAACTTGGGAGGTACTGAGGAACATTATGCTAAGTGGACTAACTCAGTCCCATAAGAACAAATACTGTATAAGACCATTGTTGTAGAACATGTATGAGGATCCAGGGGGTATAGGGTGGAGCAGAAGGGTGAAGATGGACAGGGTGCAGGTTAATCATAGTGTCACACAATTTGATAGGTGGAGGGGGGTAAAGAAAATGGGAAATATAAGGTGTGAAAAACAATGTATACAAACTTTGTAAGTAACCAATATGAAAAGAAAATTTTATCTGAGAGAGAGAAGATGAAGAAGAAGAGGAGGAGGAGGAGGAAATGGAGTAGGAGGAGGAGGAGGAAGAGTAGGAGAGGGAAGAGGGAAGAGGGCAGAGAGAAGGGAGAAAGAGAAAGGAGAGAAGAGAAGAGAAGGGAAGGGAAGGGAAGGGAAGGGAAGGGAAGGGAAGGGAAGGGAAGGGAAGGGAAGGGAAGGGAAGGGAAGGGAAGGGAAGGGAAGGGAAGGGAAGGGAAGGGAAGGGAAGGGAAGGGAAGAGAAGATAGAAACTGGGACCAGCTTAGAAGGTCTAGCTTATGGTACAAAAAGGCCAAAAAATACCAACAGAAATACACCATCTGGAGAGGATAAAATTGATAAATGGGACCTTCTAAAGAATAAATCTCTGTGCAGATCAAAATCTTTTTCCAATAGGGTGAAAAGAAGATCTGCTGGCTGGGAAAAAAAAAATTGGAAATACCATTTCAGGCAATGGTCTCATGACAAATGTTTGCAGGAAACCACTGGACATCTGGAAAAAAAAGACTGATAAACCAATTACAAAATGGGCAAGAGACATGGACAGACTTTCACAAAGAAAGATGTTAGGATAAGTAACAGACATATGAAGAAATAGTCAACATCCCTGGCAGCAAGGTGGATGCAAATAAAAATGAGACAAAATGCACCATGAGATAACATCACACCCCAGTAGCAGTGGTAAAGTGTAGTAGAGCAGCAAACCATACATATTAGAGAAGTTTAGCAGAAGAGTTAGCAATAAGTGTCAGAGAGGATGTGAAGAGGTGGGACTCTCATATACTAGGCGATTGTAAAATGGTACAAACACTCTGGAAAGCAGTTTGGCATTTCCTAAAAAAGTGGAACATAGAGATTCCATATGACACAGCTATTTCACTACTAGAAATTCACCCCAAGGAAATTAGAGCTGAGGCACAAATGGAGATTTGTACACCAATGTTCATAGCAGCATTATTCACCATAGCAAGAATATGGAAACAGCCCAAATATCCAACCACATCTAAATGGATTGAGAAATTGTAGTACATTCACACAATGGAATATTATGAAGCACTCAAAACAACAATTTTGAAAACTACTGCATAATTTGGGAGAGACCGGAGAGCATTATAGTGAGTGAACTCAGTCTCATGAGAAGTACTGAATAAGATGATTATTGTAAAGATAGAAGTGTAACTAGTAAAACACGTATGCAGATCCAAGGAGGGGAAGAGGTGTGAATAGAGGGATGAGGGTTGGTAGGAGTGAGATCACAAGGTTGCACAATTTGGTGAGTGGAGGGAGGGGGTAAAGAAAATGGGAAAGATCTGGTGAGGATCTGAAAGGACAGGGTAACGGTGGGCATAGTCCAATGGTGATTGATTTTGTAAAACATAATTTCGTTGACTATGCAAAGGCATTTGACTGTGTGGATCACAAAAATCTGTGGCTGATTCTGAGAAGAATGAGAATCCCAGAACACTTCATAGTGTTTATGTGAAACCTATATTTGGACTAGGAGGCAGTCATAAAAAAATAGTAAGGAAATACTGCATGGTTCAAAATTAGGAAGGGTTTAATGCATGGATGTGTCCCATCTCCATACCTTTTCAACCTATATGTTGTTGTTATGTGCCGTCGAGTCACCTACGACTGATAACAACCCAATGTACAACAGCCCTAAACCCTGCTCTATCCTATGCCAATTGTCTACAATACACCTACCCCCATTACCCTAGTCACTGAATCAATCCACCTCATTGAGGGTCTTTTTCTCCTGCACTGTCCTTCCACCCTCCCAAGCAAGAAGTCCCTCTCCAAGGACTGGTCTCTCCTTGTAACATTTCCAAAGTATGTCAGACGAAGCTTCAGATTCCTTGTCTTCGAGGAGCAGCATGGTTTCACCCTTTACATTACAAACATATTTGTTCTCCTAGTAGTCCATGGTATGTTCAATGTTCTCCTCCAACATCACAGCTCAAAGGCATCAATTCATCTTCTATCATCTCTAGTCATTGTCCAGCTCTCTGATGCATAGCAAGTGATTGAAGAGACCATGGCCTGGATTTGGTGCACCTTACTCTCCAAACTGACATTGTTGCTCTTTAGTACTTTAGAGAGGTCTCTGACAGCAGACTTTCACAATGCAAATTGTCTTTTAATTTCCTGGCTTCTGGTGCCAAGAGTGTTGATTGTGGAGCCAAGCAAACTGAAGCTGTTAACTATCTCAATCTCTGCCAACTGGCCCAGTGGTAAGAATCTTTTGGCTTTATTTATATGTAGCTTCAATCCATATTGAAGGTTGCTGTCCTTGACCTTTTGCAGCCAGCATTTCTGGTCCTCCTCAGTTTTAACAAGCAGGATTGTGTTATCTGCATAATGCAGATTGTTGATGAGTCTTCCTCCAATCCAGATGCCACATTTCTCCTCATATAGCCCAGCCTCCCAGATAATCTGTTCTGTATATAAATTGGAAAGGTATGGAGATTGGACACATTGTAGTCGTATACTCTTCCCAATTTTGAACGGGAAAAAAACAAGACACCAGTAATTTACGGCATACTAATTGATATATTTCAACAAACTGATGCTGCCCTAGATGTGCTCACCAAGTTGTGCAAAGAAATCTGGGGGAGAACAACCTAACCAATTGACTGGAAGAGATCTATATTTGTTCCCTTTCCAAAGAAAAGTGATCCATCAGAGTGTGGCAATTATCGAACAATATCAATATTATATGTAAACAAAGTTCTGCTGAAGATATCCAAAAACGACTGGAACAGCACAACAACAGAGTACTGCCAGAAGTGGAGGCTGGGTTTAGAAGAAGCCATGGTATCTGGGATATTGTAGTTAATGTTAGATAGATCTTGGCTGAAAGCAAGGAGTATCAGGGGAATGTCTATCTGTGTTTCATTGATTACGCAAAGACGTTCGACTGTGTGGACCACAACAAACTGTGGCTGACTCTGAGAAGAATGGGAATCCAAGAATACTTGATAGTTCTTATGCGAAACATATACTTGAACCAGGGGACAGTTGTCAGAACACAGCAAGTAAACACTGTATGGTTCAATCTATATGCAGAACAAATTATCCAGGAGGCTGGGCTATATGAGGAGAAATGTGGCGTCAGGAATGGAGGAAGACTCATTAACAACCTGCATTATGCAGATAACACAACCCAGCTTACTGGAACTGAGGAGGACATAAAATACTTATTATAGAAGGTCAAGGACTGCAGCCTTCAATATAGATTGTAGGTCAACATCAAGAAAACAAAGATTCTCACCACTAGGTCAATTGGAAACATTATGATGGTGAAGAGATTGAGATTGTTAACTTCAGTTTGCTTGGCTCCACAATCAATTAATAAAATTAAAAGGTGGATTGCACTGCTAAAGTTTGCTGTCAAAGACCTCTCCAAAGTACTAAAAAGCAATGATGTCAGTCTAGAGACTAAAGTGAACCTGATTCAGGCCATGGTCTTTGCAATTACTTGCTATGCTTCAGAGGACTGGACAATGATTAGGGATTATAGAAGGAGAATTGCTGCCTTTGAGCTGTGGTGCTGGAGAAGAGTATTGAATATACCATGAACGGCTAGGAGAACAAACAGGTCCATCCTATAGAGTGTGAAACCAGGCTACTCCTTGTAGACCAGGATTCCGAAACTTCATCTGACATACTTTGGATGTGTTGCAAGGAGGGATCAGTTCTTGCAGAGGGACGTCATACTTGGGAGTGTGGAGGGACAGCCCCAAGAGAGGAAGACACTCAGTGAAATGGATTGATTCAGTGACTAAGTAATGGGGTAGATGTGTTGGAGACAATAAGATTGGCAAAGGATAGAGCAGGGTATAGGGCTGTTGTACATTTATTTTGTAACTATGAGTCGCAAGCAACTCAAAGGCACATAAATGGGGATGATTATATGAAAAACAATGTGTAGGAAGAATAGTGTGAAATAAAATGTATGTAAACATTCTAAGCAAACCAATATAAAATAAAAATATTTAAAAAACAAAACAAAAATAAATAAATGGATGTTGAAAGACATTAGTATCTATTTCTCCTTCTATATCAGATATGAGTTGGTTCCAACTAAATGATGATAATAGCAACACCAAAACTGCCTCTTAGAATTCTAGAGAATATTAATAGATATTGATTCCAAAAAGTCGTCCTTAAAGCATTCTTTCTTGTTAGGTGACAAGAGTAAGACCATTTCAACTTCCAGCAACACAATGTGACAAGGATTAAAAACAACAACAACAACAAACCACACCACAAAACAAACCAAAAAACCCCAAAAAACTCTTACCAATTTTCTAGGTTGCAATTTTTGTGAGATCAGATCTCAAGGTCTTTTCCATCCCACAGTCATTAGGTGTGTTCAAACTTCCAACCTTTCCATTAGCAGCTACATGTTTAATCACTGAAAGAAAATTATACATAATCCAAATGACAAGTGGATATAATCAAGAAAAATGGTTTAAAGCATGAAACAGAGAGTTCACGATAAATTAAGTTGTTTCAGAATACACAGAAGATATGCTTTATTGAAAGTGGGCCTTGCAGAATTGATTACTTGGCTGAAAAGAAATTGACTTATCATATTGATATAATACTTATTGCCTATGTAAATGCTTCGGAGTGGTCATTTTAATAAATTGAGTCGATATTTTGTTTTCTCAGCTCTCGAATTCACTGATTCCATAAACACTTTAGTCATGTTTTATTTCAGGAAGATAAAGTAACATTTTAGCTGCAGATTTTTCTCTGGTATAGAGACAGTCTGAAAACCACTAAAATCTTTGGCTTCTTTTGACAGATATCTTGATGTTAAGTGCTGTTGTGTTGAGTAGAGTATGACTCATAGTAACCCTATGAAAAACACATTGTAACCCTATCCTATCTTGTGCCAACCTCAGTCTCTGACACACTTAAGCCCATTCACGCAGTCACTATGTCAATCCACCTGGTTGAGAGCCTTCTTCTCTTTCATTGTACATCTACTTTTCCAAACATGATGTCATTCTCTGAGGAATAGCCTTTCCTAGTAACCTGTCCAAAGCATGTGACATGCAGCTTGGCCATAGTTGCCTCCAAGGAGTACTCTGGCTGCACCTTCTCCAGGATATATCTGTTTGCTATTTTGGCAGTACATGGAATGTCATTGTTATGTGCTGTTGAGTAGCCTGTGATTCATAGTGACCCTATGTACAATTGCATTAGACCATGCTCTACCCTGTGCCAATCTTATTGTCTCTGACACACGTATTACCTCAGTGACTGAATCAATCCATCTCATCAAGAGTCTTTGTCTCATGTGCTGTCCCTCCATCCTTCCAAGCATGACATCCCTCTCCAACAACTGGTCCCTCCTTGCAACATTTACAAAGTATGTCAGATGTAGCTTCAGAATCCTTGCCTCTAAGGAACAGCCCGGTCTCAGTCCCTCTAAGACAAACCTGTTTGTTCTCCTAGCAGTCCATGGTATATTCAATATTCTTCTCCAGCACCACAGTTCAACTCACCAAAAGCATCAACTCTCCTTCTGTTATCCCTAGTCATTGTCCAGCTTTCTGATGCAGAGCAAGTAATTGCAGACTATGGCCTGTATCAGGCTCACCTTTGTCTCCAGATTGACATTGTTTCTATTCAGGGCTTTGAAGAGTTTTCTGACAGCTAACTTTCCCAATGCATGTGAGTCATAGAGAGCTCTGTTGGACTAGTGGAAAGAAAGTTATGCTACCAAGCCAAAGGTGGGTGATTTTCATTTGCAGCCTTCAGGCCTGGTTTTAATTGTCTTGTATAAAATATTTTTCTAAGTGATAGAGCACTAGTCTGTGCATTGCTGTACAGAGGTAACTGGTAGATGCTGTGATGCTAAACACGGTGATAGTAATATGTCAGAAGTGATAATGGTTATCCACGGTGGACAGTGTTTGGTGGAACTCTACGGTGAAAACAAACTTGGAAGCAGGAGTGGCATCCACTTTTGAAATATTGCCTCTGGAAACTCGATAAACTTAGAGAAATGATGCAAGTTATACAAGAGTTCAGGGCTTTTGTTCATATGGTTGCTATGAGTCGTCTGACTCTATGACACTTAACAACAAACCACAGCTTAAGATTCCAGTCTTTGGGAAATGACATCATGCTGCAAGAAGAGGAAGGTGAGAGAAGAAAAGAACTTCTGCAGCGAGTGTTTCATGTTCTCCTCACTTTCAGCAAGCAAGGTTGTCTTACCTGCATAACAAATGCTTTGATGACACTTTGTTTCAGGAGCAGTAGAGAGCTTTAGAAGATTTATATGTAGATACAAACTTGAGCATTCTAACTAATTTGAAGTAGCTTGCGAACACAAACACAGACAAACATACTTTAACAGATTTAAGAATTATTAAATTACAACTTTTTTTTTCTTTTTTCAGGCTGAAAAAAAATCAATCATTCAATATTAGCAAGTAGACTTGTGTAAGCCTTCAATTTCTCATTGATAACACGTGTCATAACTCACAAGTTGTCTACATTTACACTGTTCAATATGATAGATACTAGCCCTTTGTGACTGCTTATACTTAATATTAAATGTGTTAAACTAAAATAGAAAATCTACTTCCAAAATTGCATTGGCCATATTACAAATGTTTATTAAAGTGTATGTAGCTAGTGGCTGTAATTAGATAGTGTAGCTCTATAACATTTCCATCATCATAAGAATTCTATTGGACAGCATTGATATAGGTTGATTTTTAGGTGAAAATCTATTGCTAAAATATTATCTCATTTAAAGGAACTATTGCTTGCATGGTCTCTGCCAGTGCTCAAACTCAGTGTTGTAGTCACTTGTTTCAGTCTTTTTAAGAATCTTCCTCTCTTTTCTGGGCCTCTACCTTTCCCAACATGACGTGTTTTTCTAAGGACTGGCAAATCATGACAATACTCCCAGAGTATGTGAATTGAAGTTTCATCATCCTTGACACTAAGGAGCACCTTGTTTGTACTTCCTCCAAGGCTGATTTGTTCTTTTAGAAGTTTGTATTCAATGTTTTTCTCCAACACCACTGGAGATTCTGAGGATGATGCAGGATAGAGCAAGGTCCAGTCTGTTGCTCACAGGGCCATGATAGCACCTAACAACAACAATGTTTGTGCTGTAAAACATGTTTCTCCCGATCAGTTAGAAATATTTTGGGTATGTTGTTGTTGTTGTTGATTGCTGTCAAGTTAATCGCAGCTCATAGCATCCCTATGAACAAATGGTGTGAACCCCTTCCACAACCATCACCATTTATAAAAGTTCACAGTTTCCAGAGGCATGCTGTTTGGGAAGTGGATGACACTCTTGCTTCAAACCTGTCTTAAATTGGGAATTCCACCAAACACTGTCTACCATGGGCAAATGTTAGGGTATTTGACACCCCAGTGGCACAAGGTTCGACATCAAAGTAACCCCAGGTTACCTCAGTACAGCATATTGACAGAAGAGTGCTGTAACACTTAGAAGAATGTTCCTCTAAAACAGAAGAACAACTGATTTTTAAATATACAGGCTCTCCTCAAGGTCTTGTTGATTCTAAACATAAGGCTAAAATAAAATGCAACCAATATAGTATGTTTTTGCTGTTATGTGCTGTTGAATGGCCTGTGACATATAGTGACTCTATGTAGAGTAGCTCTGAACCCTTCCCTGTCCTAATCCAGTCTCACTAATTCCTACAAACCAACCCCCATTGCCCCAGATACCATATCAATCCATCTCATCTGGGATCTTCCTCTCCTGTACTTTCCCTCCACCCTTCTGAGCATGATGTCCTTCTCCAAGGATCAGTCTCTCCCGGACACATGCCCAAGGTATAGGAGGTGTAGCTTCAAAATCCTAGCTCTAAAGAGAAAGACTTGGTTGCATACTCTCCAAGACAGACCGATTTGTTTTCTTGACAAACAAAGACTGTTCTTCAGCACCACAACTTGAAGGCATCTATTGTTCTTCTGTCATCCTTCGTCATTGTCCAGCTCCCTGAAGCATAACAAGTAATTGAGAAGACCATGGACTGGATTAGGTGCACCTTTGTCTCTAGACTGACATCGTTGCCTTTCAGCACTCACATGAGGTACATGACAGCAGATTTTCCCAATGCAATTAATCTTTTTATTTCCTTACTGATGGTGCTAAGAGTGTTGATTCTGGAGCTGACAACCTCAATCTATCATGGTGCTGCCAATTGATGCAGTGATGAGAATCTTTGTCTTGTTGTTGAGCTTCAATCCATATTGAAGACTACAGTCCTTGACCTTTGCAGAAAGAGTTTCAGGTCTTCTTTAGTTTCAGCAAGCAAGGTTGTATAATCTGCATATATCTTGGGTATAAATAATAAAAACTCAAATGTGGAGGCTTAAGGAAGAGTTAGTAAAGGATTCATCAGCTCAGCATTGTGGTTATCATTTTCTTGGCATTTATACCATAGTTAAAGAATGACTGGCTGGAGAGATAGAGGGGTAGAGGGGTAAATGGGTAGATGGGTTCAGGGGCTTGAGGGGTAGATGGGTTCAGGGACTGAGGGGTAGAGGGGTAGAGGGATAGAGGAAGGGAAGGAAGGAAATTTGAAGAATCTCCTTTATTAAAGTAGATATTTTCCTAGAAACCCTCCAGCCAACTTCAATATATATCTTGGTTAAAAGAGTTCTTTATGAGTCCTCATTGAAGATGAGTAGGAATCTTGTATTAGAAATCTTGGTGTAACAGCTAATTAATGTTATCTTCTATAACTTCCTAAAAAGATTTATAAAAACATCCCTTAACATCACAAGATGGCTGGAAGGAAGCAAGGAATTATATCCTGTCATTTCTCTCCAGAGGATAAGTTTTTAAGGTCTAGGTTTTTTCCTCTCCTTGATCATTGGGAAAAATGGCTCTATTTATCTGAATGATATATAAACCAATTTTCAATTCTGAATTCCATGTACTGTCTATGATACTGATTGTGACCACATAGATTAGTTGTATGTGAGTTACTGGAAAGCATTGTGATGAGATAGAAAGTGAGTAGACTTTCTTTTATCTGTAATCATAATTAGTAAGCTGAGCCAGCAATTTGTTTTTATATTTAGCTGGATCACTTATAGACTCTGGGACTGCTGTGAATATCAAACGAGTTAACATATACACAGCGTGTCTGGTGGTAAGTCGCCACTTCATAAGGTTTAAATTTGCTTCTTGCATTGTTTTATATGCTAGATAATCTTCTCCAAAATGGAATTTTTAAGAACTATCATGAATGTAAAAATACTTAAATAAAAATTAAATATTAACCTGGCCATGTTGTTATTGTTACATGCCATTGAGTCACTTGCGACTCACACCAATCCTTTGAACAGTAGCTGAGCCAGTAGACTCAGCAATAGACTGAGTCAGTTTCCCTGTCTTGGACACTCTTATCCTCATCAGCCCAGTTACTGTGTTGATTCATCTCATTGAAGGTCTTCTTCCTCTCCTATACTGTCCCTCAACCCTTCCAAGCATGATGTACTCCTCCAAAGACAGGCCTCTCCTGGTTTATGTCCAAAGTGGGTGAGACCAAGTCTCAAAATCCTTGCCTCCAAGGAGTAGCTTGGTCTTACCCTCTCCAGAACAGACGTGTTTATACTCTTAGCAGTCCATAGTATGTTCTAAATTCTTCTTCAGTACCACAACTCAAAGGAGCTGATTCTCCCATCTTCCTTGGTCATTGAGAAGAAAAATTTTTCCATAGCTCACATCTGTCTCTTGTAATATAATGAGGAAAAGCTCACAATGTACTTATTTCTCCAAATTTAAGAAACGTTAAAGATTGACTTTTACCTTCCTTAAGTTCTTTTTATTTATTTAACTTGCAGATTTGGACAGAATATTCTAATTTACAAAAGCTTGGACTTCCACCTAGTGAGCTTCAGAAATGAAATTGTCTAAGACAAGACATCCATAGAGAAGGAAAGGTAGCCGTAAGGAGAAGAGCAGCAAATGATGAGATACAAGATTTTCTGCTTCTTGAGTGGGACTAGAAAAGAACAGTGGTTGTTTTTTGGGGAAAAAAGAATCACCCAGCTGGGTTCCTGTGCAAAAAGGAAAGGGCTGGTGATTTACAAAGAATAAAAATCTCTTCTAATATTAGCAGTGCAAGACTTGGGACCACACAACCAGTTTCAGACCGAGGAAGGAGGAAAGAAAAGTGCACAGAGCAATCATTTTGAATTGCTTCCGGGCTTCTTTCTTTGAACACAGTGGCCAAATGGGTCTGCAATCAGCTTAATTATACCTGCATCAAAAGGAATAGCACAAAGAGAATAGGTATATATAAGAAAAATCTACTGTAAATAGTCACCTTGATGGAGAAGAACCTGAGAATTCTAGGTTTCTCTTGTGAGATTGAATAAAGTTATGAATTTTATAGGCTCCTGAAATATAGCTCTTATTTTTAAAATTGGACATGAACATTATTTTTATTGCTTATGTGTGTGTGATAAAACCCTTGCTAATCCAATATAACACTTAAAATAAAAGGTTTAAAAATTTGTTGCTATTATTTAAGTAAAAATTTTCCCAAAGCCTATCTTTTAGGCATCTTACTTCTCTGATGAAACTCTTTAGTTGGAAGCCTTGGTACATATAAACAACAAGCAGGAAGGCACAGGATAATTTGAAAGACTAAATGACATAAGATTAAGAGGGGTGATGCTACGTTTGGCCAGACAGTGAAGGAGACAATCATAAGTATTTGTCCCACATTTTGAAGGCAATAAACAGCAAAGGCTAAAGGGAATTATTTGCTGTGTTACTCCGGGAATAATGAAGCATAACAAGGTAAAATGAAACCAAGAAGAATTCAGTGAGTGTTTGAAATGCCTTTTGCCAGAAGCAACTACAGGTTAGCCTTCTTAGAACAAGCCTCATTTAGCTCAACAGACTTTCTTTGTGATTGAATTCTATCCATTACACTGCAGAATCCTTTCTGCCAGAGAGGCACCATGAATACTTTTATTGGAGACATTTAATATTAGCTTAGACTGTGGCTAGGGCTAATGTTAGAAGAAGTAATTCTATGTTGATATGCATATTCTATAAAGTAAAAGTGAATAATTTCCCCCTTCTTTAAAAAATGCTAACTTGAGATAGGGGTTAGAGTTTTATTTGCGAAGTGATATCAAAGGTTAATATGAAGAGTTATTTGCAGCTGTTGAGTGGCCCCAACTCTTGGCACTGCGTACCTCTCATGGCCTGAAAAGATTCCCGATTCTGTGCCATCCTCATGATAAATCATGAATTGGGATATTGTAAAGAGCTTTCACTTTCTGGTTTTCATATGTAGATGCCAAGGTCTTGCTTTCCTAGTTCATCTCAGTTTGGTAGCTCTGGTGAATCCTGCAGAGGTGGATTAATGCCACCAACCTTTTGATTAACAATAAGGAGCAGTTAATGACTATACCACCTGAACTCTTTTCTAGAAGTTTATACCTGGTGAATTTTCCTGCATGTAAGTAGAACCATTCTAGAAAAAATGTGTATATATATATATATATAATTATTTAATAATCAGTGAACATAATATAGTAAGTGGCCTCAGCAATTTATCAGTTTAAGTACCCATGACTTGCTCTACCAGTGTCACACTATATTAAAAATACACACTGTATTATTGTGTAGAACTTAGCCCCTGGCATACAGATCCTAATAATAAATCATAAGCAAGAAAACAAAGTAAGCTCTTTCAAGGATACAGAATCAAGGCAAAATTCCCAAGAAGTAGAGCCTAGGAAGGGGTCAAAGAGTATAGCTAAAATGATCTTAACATTGTTGAAGAATTCTGAAGTCAGAATCCTCAAACTCCATCTAAACGAGTCCCATAGAAGGATGATTTATTGCCAAAGGACAGAGGAGAATGATTAGCCTTAATGAAACGCCTTGTAGTTTATGCAAATTGGATCTGATTCACCACTGATCTTGGACTCAAATTCCCAATGACTTCTAGCTAATCAACTTTAATCACAGGCAGGCTTAATAGGCCTTTTGTCTGAGGCCTTGATGTACTGCCTGGATTTAATATTAGGAGATAGGGCGGGAGACACATTCCTATCACTTGGAATGGAGGAGAATAGACTAGAGAGCAGTTCATTTCCCTTTAAGAATGCCTGATAGCATCTCTTCAGACTCAGTTAACGAGGGAGAAAGATAAATCTATATTCCTCTCTTCTAATAGTAAGAATGAGGCACAATTGCAAATGGGAAAATTAGAGCAGATACTCTAAAATCAGTTCAAGAATGTAGAAGTTCCTTGATAATGAAGGTGTTAATAAAAAAGTAACCATTTAATTTTCCACGCTATAGGTGCTTAAACTGGAATTTATATTGTTAGAGATTTAGGCCTGCACAGCTTCAGTCCCATTAAAAATAGAAAGAATGACAATATTTGCTCACCTGACTTTTGTTCCCAAGACTGAAATAAATATGTCATTGTAGTGGAAAGGAAAGTAGGTTATTAAGGACAACTTATAATCGAATTATCCTCCAATGGCTGATGAGTCAATGACTATTTGGAAAATTCTTACAATGAGAGGGTGTGCCCTATTCTGGCTGAATGCTATCTTTACATCCACATGGCAGTCCATCCGGAAGTGTCTGGGGAGATGGAATTCTTACTGGAACCAAAAGTTCATCAAGCTACGAAAATGATTCGTCAGCTATGAAAATAGAGAAACTTCCTCTGCTAGTTAAGGCTCGCCTCACACTAACAATTTCTCATTCCTAGTCTTAGAATATTTTCCACTTAGCAGATTCTGCTGCGTGGCTTTATTGCTGAATTAGCCAGTAGTGACCAATTTCATGTCCAATGTAAATTCTGCCTGGCTGGCTTTTTTTTTTTTTTAAAGAGAAAACGGAAGGTTCCGTCAGAGCAAAACCATTCAAAATTCCCTACATAGCTTTTTAGGAAAAACTCAGCTATAAAGCATTCAATCCCTCAGATGGATATTAATTCAGAGTTTGCAACCTAGAGAGCTTATCTGTGGAAAGGTGTTGGCTAAAGTGCCTGACAACTTACTTCCAGGCACCACATGGATAGTTCTAGCCATAGATGTGTCTCTGCCGAGGATGCCATAGGACCTCACACTTTGGATTCCATGAACCAATAACATTGAAATAGTGTTGATTGTTGTTGTTGCTGTTGTTAGATTCTGTCAAGTATGACTTTTAGCAACCCTATGGACAAGAGTCCTGAATCCCATCCTATTCTCTATCATCCTTACTTTCTCTGATACACTTGAGCCCATTACTGTAATCATTGTCAATCTATCTTGATGGAGTTTTCCTCTCTTAAGTTTACCTTACACCCTTCCAAGCGTGATATCTTTTCCAATGAATAGCTTCTCCTAGAAACATGGCCAAAGTATGAGAGACAAAGCTTTGCTATCTTTGCCTCCAAGGAGCACTCCAGCTACACCTTTTCTAAAACATACCTGTTCATTCTTTTGGCCATGGGGTAGTCAGTATTCTCCAACACCAAAACTCAAAAGCATCAATCCTTCTGTCATACCTATTCATTATCCAGCTCTCAGATGCATAGCAAGTAATTGAAAAGACCATAGCTTGAATCAGGTGCACCTTAGTCTTCAAACTGTCATCAATGCTCTTCAGTATTTTGGAAAGGTCCCTGATAGCAGACTTGCTCAAAGCAATACATCTCCTTATCTCCTGACAGGAGGTTCCGAGGGTATCAATTGTGGATCCAAGAAAGATGAAAGCATTAACAGTTTCAATCCTTTCTCTATCTGTCATGTTTGCCCACTGGTTCAGTGGTAAGGACCTTTGCCTTCTTAATGTTACGATGCAATCCATATGGAAAGCTATAGTCTTTGATCTTCTGCAACAAGTACTTCAAGTCCCCCTCGCTTTCAGCAAGCAAGGTGGGGTCATGCGCATAGTGCAGCTTGTTAATGAGTTTTCCTCCAACACTTATGCCACATTCTTCTTCATAGATTTGGCCTGGCTAGCACATTAAAGAGGGAGGTGTGGTGGCTGAGTGGTGAGGAGCTGCACTGGCAATTCAAAGACATGTGTTTCTAATCCACCAGCTGCTCTGTGGGAGGAATATAGACAATCTCTACAGTGCCACTTACGGCCTCTGAACACTCACTGGAGGGTCAGCTATGGTTCAGATTCAACTTGATGGTACATAGCACAAGTATATTAAAGGAAAACTACGGCCATCTACTGTTGTTGCCTTTTCAGCAAAGGTCATTTTTTAAACACCATAACAAAAAGTTATACATTTAGAATTTTTTAGAAATCAAAGAATAAAATGTGTATGTTGTTAGGTGCCATCAAGTTGAGTGTGACTCATAGCGACCCTATGAATAACAGACGGGAACCTTTTCCTATCTGTGCCACAACCTCCACTGTGCTAGAACCCATTAGTGCAGTCACTGTGTCAGTCCATTTTGTTGCGTGGCTCTCTCTCTTTCACTGACCCGCTGCCTTCCCCAGCATGCTGTCTTCTTCCAAGCACTGGCTCCTCCTGAGAACAAGCCTAAAATATGTGAGACAAAGTTGCACTCTCCTTCCTTCTAAAAATAAAATTAGTGCTATGAAATTTCACTGTTTTGCCTCTATAGTTTTAACTTTTCTCCAAGTTGGTAGAAACATTCTCACAGAATGCTCTAGAGGATAAAGGCAGCTGCTGTCCTCTTGGTTTGAAAAAGATAAATCAGAAAGGAAATTTAACAGATGAATCAGAGCATGATTTATTTTTTTTCATTCTCACTTTGGTGTCCCTGTGTCCTGTGGTCACTCACTATCTCCTAAGTTTGTAAGGAACCCTTCTGAGTGTTCACAATCCATTGGACCCTGTCTAGTTTTCTCATAAGTATCATATTTATTACACTTAAAATGGAAATGAAATTTTGAGAGAAAAATCCTAATGATAAGCAATTATAGGGTTGCAAAGTGCTATGAAATGTGTTTAATTTCATAGAGACCCAATATGATAGGGTAGAATCACCTTCACGGGATTTTCAAAGCTTCAGTCTTTACAAAGGCACTCTTGTTGTCCAGTCCTTTAGGAGTTAAGATACTAACGTAAAGACCACAGGCCTCTGAAGCTCAAGTGCAACAGAAGCTCCACTAGGAAAAGATGATCTATCTCTTCTCATGAGATTTACAGCTCAAAAACTCAACAGAACGTCATCTGTGAGTGGATTCTGATTCTACAGAAAAGAGTTTGAGGTTTGTGTCTGTGTATTTTCTAAGTGAATCTTTATAAGAGAAGCTCATTAGGTCTTCATATCACAAGAATCTTCTGGGTGAATTTGAACTGTTGACCTTATGACTTGTTTCTCCACTGGAGATCCTGAAGTATTTAAAAAACCAAACACCAAAAACCAAAACTAACAAACAAACAAATAAAACCTCTATTGGATTTTCAAGACTATGGATGTTACAGAAGGATATTGTTCATCTTCTTTCCTCAAACCCTGATGAATTTAAACTGCCAGAAAGAAGACATGAGGCTTTGCATAAGCAATACAATTCCAGTGTTCTCTCAAATATGCAGTAGTTTTTCTTAGAGTAAGTTTTACCTTTCCAGTGCTAATCTGCAGTTAATTCTATCAAAAAACTACCTATTGATACTTGTCACCATTCTGCTACTTACCTTGGTTATGTCAACCACTTCCCTAACTGGGCAGTATGAGGCTGATGAATACAGGTCACAGCCTCCAGTTCCAGCCCTCTGAACAAGCAACACGGCCTCTTTGCATCTATCTTACCTGCAATGGAGAAGTAAACTTTCTCCACTCAGATCATTATTGTAGAGAAAAAAAGAAGACTCTTAAAAGTACTTTGTAAATGTCAATATTTTCTAACAGAAAGAAGCAGTTTAAAAAGAGCAGTAATAGCATTTAAAATAGAAAGTCCATAGTGAAAGTGGAAATGGTGATTGTAGTGATAATGGTAACAACAAAAATTAAAATAAGAAAAACAGAGAAGAGTTCTTAAGGGCTTTCTTTCTGCCAGATGATGTGTTAAGCAGTTTTCATGGGCTTGGTTTTTTAAATTTCTTATGATCCTCATAATCATGAGCATAACACAATAACATGACATCTTCGTAATAATCACAGATATCTAAAAATACACTTGTTGTCATCAAGTTAAAACCAAGTAGTAGTTGGGTTCCCAAAGCTATAACATGCAAAGGTAGAGATTGCCCTTTCCCCATCTCCCCAGCCCCACTGCAAAGCTCTTGGTAGATTTAAACCACCAGCAAGGTGTGGCTATAGGGTTAGCAGCACAACTAACTATGGAGTAGGGAAACATAATTCATTATCACTGCTTAAGAAATAAGAAAGCTGATTTCTTTTTTTTTTTACTTTGACACTCTTGTTGAAGTCACACTACTAGAGTCAGCAAAAATAGGATTCAAGCCCTACTTCTTTGAGATTCCATAAGACCTTTGACTAAAGTTATAAAAAAATTTTTTTGAAAAGCCAGGTTGAAAAAGATAAGTAGACCTTGACCTACATGTTACAGCAGATGGTATGCAATAAACTTATGATAGAAATGAAATGGAAATATTCAACTATTTTATTCCTTTCACTAAAAAGAAAAAAAATTAAAAGAAAAAAATCATTTGAAAGGAGAATTTAGATATTGGTAGTCTCAGAAATCATACCATCTTACATTTTGTTTGTAGCTCAAGTGGCCTAGTAACAAGAAGCTGTGCTGCAATACTGAAAGCATTTGGTTCAAGGCCACCAGCTGCTCCACAGGAGAAGGATGGACACTCCTTATGTTTATTTACAGATAAGAAATCAACGGGATTAAATGTCGTGCTCAAAGTCACAAGTAAAACATTGGCAATATTTTTGCAGAAATCTATTCAGACTCCTGCTACAATGCTTTTTCCTTCTCTTACATTTGAGGGACAAAAATCCACCAGTGCCTAGATGCCAATGGATCAAATAACACAGAGTACTAAAAAAATATGATCTTGAATCTTGAAGCACTGAACACTGATGATAGGGGACCAGATGAGTCTTGGTATGGCATCAAAGATGTTGTTGTTATGTGCCGTCGAGTCGTTTGCGACTCATAGCGACTCTATGCACAACAGCCCTAAACCCTGCTCTATCCTGCGCCAACCGCACTGCCTCTGACACACCCATCCCGATTACCCCAGTCACCGAATCAGTCCATCTCATAGAGGGTCTTCCCCTCCTGCGCCGTCCCTCCACCCTCCCAAGCATGATGTCCCTCTCCAAGGACCTGTCCCTTCTGGCAACGTGTCCAAAGTATGTCAGACGAAGCTCCAGAATCCTTGCCTCCAAGGAGTAGCTTGGCTTAATCCTCTCCAAGATGAATCTCTTTGTTTTCCTGGCAGTCCTTATTTTTTGCTATTTCCTTCAAAGCAGCTTGAACTTCTTCCTTCATCAACATGGGCTCTTGCTCATATGTTATTTCTTTAAATTCTTCTGTATCTGCCAATTCCTTTCTATACAATGACTCAGTATATTCCTTCCATCTTCTTTTAATACTTCCTGGATCATTTAATATTCTGCCCAAAGCATCCTTGATTATAGCAACTCTAGGTTTGAATTTGTTCTTCAGTTCCTTGAGCTTAAGAAATGCTGAGTGAGTTTGGCCCTTTTGATTTTCTAACTCAAGCTCCTCGCACATTTCATTGTAGTATTTTGCTTTGTCATTCCGAACTGCCTTTTGGAATCTTCTGTTCAGGTCTTTAGTATCTTGAATTCTTCCTTGTGCTTTGGCTTCTCTACGCTCCAGTGCAATCTTTAGAGTCTCTTCTGACTTCCGTTTTGGTCTTTTCTTCCTCTTTGAAAAGAGCAAAAGGTCACCGCAAAGATAGAGGAGTAAGAAGAAATCAAAACAGATGTTAGAAGCAGCCCTGAAATTGTACTAATGGGTCAAGAAGCCAAAGCAAAGGGAAGAGATGTTGAATTGTAAAAGAGTTAACTAGAAGATTTCAAAGGGCACCTCAAGAAGGCAAAGCAAACAATTATAATGTAATCTAGAGACCCAGATTGGGGAATATGAAGGGAAGAACACCATCAGCATTTCTCAAGCTGAAAGAACTGAAAAAAAACCAAATAAAACAAAAACAAAAACCACCCCAAAAAACAAGAAACAAAAAATTCAACCAATTTCTAGCCTCGAATTGCAATAATTAGAGATGCTATGGGCTAAATCTTGAGTGATCCAGGAAGCATTGAAAGATGGAAGAATTCACAGAATCCCTGTAGCAAAAAACCCCTATCTGACACCAAGATCTTTCAGTAAATACCATAAGATCAAGAGCCAATAGTAAAGAAGACAGAGGTTTCAATTGTTGTCAAGGCATTGGCAAAAAATAAGGTCCTAACAATCAATGAGATATCAATTGGCATGTTACAAATGATAGATGCGGTCCTGGACGTGTCCCCCAGTCTATGACAGGAAATTTGGAAGACGGTAGCTTGGCTGACAGACTAGAAGAAATCCATATTTCTTCCCATTGCCAAGAAAAATAAACAGAATGTGGAAATTATAGGACAATATCATTAATATGTTGTTGTTGTTGTTGTTATGTACTACAGAGTCAGAACTGAACCATACCTGACCCTACACAGGTTTTCAGAGACAATCACACAGAAAGAGATTGTCCATACTTCTCCTGTAGAGCAGCTTGTGGCCTCAAACTGTGTGCCTTTGTGATTACTGCTCAACTTCTTGCCACTAGGCCACCAGAGCTTCCTAGAACATGCAAGCAAAATGCTGCTGAAGGTCACACAAAACTGGCTAGAATAGTACATAGAAAGAGAACTACCAGAAGTTCAACCTGGATTTAGAAGAGGCTGTGGCCCCAAGGATATCACTGCTGATTGTCAGACAGATCCTAGCTGAAAGCAAAGAGTACAAGAAGAAAATCTATTTGTGCTTAGTTGACTCTGCAAAGGCATTTGATTGTGTGGATCATAACAAATTATGTCTAACATTGAGAAGAATGGGTATCCCAAAACACTTATTTTGTTCATATGAAACCTATACAAAGACACAAAAGTTTGCAAACAGAGCAAGGGAACACTACATGGTTCAAAATTAAGACAGGCATGCAGCAGGGTTTTCTCCTTTCTCTGTATCTATTCAATCTGTGTGCTGAGCAAATTATTCAAAAGTTGGACTCTATGAAGGCTAATGTGGTGTCAGGATTGGAGAAAACCTCATCAACAACCTGTATTATCCAGCTGCAGAAACAGAAAAGCACAAATACAATCAAGTTCACCATTTCTTTTCTCTATCACCTCTTAATATGTAGAATATGTCTTTCTTACCTGGCAGCCAAATAGCTCTCCAGCTGAACTTTGATTCTACTTATGTATGAAAAAATAATGCTTCTCTTTCTCTGTTATGGGCCTCTCATTACCCCAAATGCCCCCAAAGTGAAATCGACCACCTTACATGGCCTATCTTTTAAGTCACTGTTTACAATGGAGAATTTATCATCCTTCACATTTTGCAAAAAGTCTTCTACTTCTTTATGTATTATGTGGAAACAAGCAGATGCCTAATTTTAAAAAAAAAACAAACAAAAACATAGACATGTTTTTCACAGTTTAGAAGACTAAAAGTACAAATTCATTCCACTGATTTTAGGGAAACTTTTTCTCTCTGTTGGCTCAAATAGACAACTAGTTTTATTTCAAACTGCAAAGCAGGTTATTGGAATTCTGTCCAAATGCCCAATTCTTCTTCTCAAAGGAAGTGGGGATGATATTTATGAGTCTCACTTTTCTGATTTGGTTTGGATTCTTTTTCTTGTTGTACTTATACATAGTTGACAGGTATTTCCCAACCCATGTGTCCTATGCTGCTCTTTTCAAAGACTTCTGTTCTTTGAATTTTGCCCTAGAATATTTCCTTTCTAATTGAGAATGAGCATTGTTTTTCACACTGGCTTTGCAATTTTTTTTATGAATTTCCTACTATCTTTACCAATTTAATCCTATAAGTTGACTTCAGTCAGTTAATAATTTAACTTCTTTTTTTCTCTATAATTATATTTTATTAATTTTCATAAACATTTACAGAGATTTTGGGTTTCCATTCATTCATTGTTGCACTATTCTCTCTACCCTCCTCCCAGTTTGTTCTTGTCCAAATGCCACAGTGCTTGTCAAAGTCAGTTCTGATTAATCTCCTTTGTCAGTGTGTCCTTTGCCATTTCCTATCACTCCTCCCTGAGAGAGACTTCACCCTGAGTCATAAGGAAAAGGGGATGGCGTATTCTCTTAGCTACTTCCTGCTGAAAAGGGACGCTGTGGGTTTCAGGGTGAAGATCTTCTCTCACTACTCTAAAGGGCCCATTTGGCAGTAGGAAACACATAGACTATTATGGAGATTGATTTTGGAATTTAGATGCACTCTTATTGATTGTGCTTGGCCGTACATGTTCATATCCTTGAAGATGTATCATGGGGGTGTTGCAACCTAGAAGACACACATTTGACTAACAAGTTATAAGTACATGAGTCAAAAATTATGTAAAAGTAAAAGAAAAGATTCTTTCATTGTTTTACAAACCCTCCCCCAGGTCCCCTCCACCATGTAGCCCTCACTCTAGTCTCCTGTGATGACAGAAATACCTAGTTATATATCTCTTTTAAACAGTTTTCTCCCTCCTCTGTTTCAGTGCAGTATACATTATTGAACCCATCTTACTCAGTCTCTCCCCAACCCCAAGGACAGCCCCATTCTACAACAGTGGCATCATGTAATATTTGTCCTTTTGTGACTGGGATATTTCACTCAGCATAATGTTCTCCAGAGTCAACCATTTTGAATAATATTGCATGAGTTCTTTGTTTTTTAATGCAGCATAGTATTCCATTGTGCGAATATACCACAGCTTCTCTAGCCATTCGTTTGTTGATGGGCACTTAGGTTGTTTCCAACTCCTTGCTATTGTGAACAAAGCTGCAATAAACATGGGTGTGCATATATCTGCTTGGATGTCAGCTATGGTCTCTTCAGGGTATATTCCCAGTAGTGGAATTGCTGGGTCAAATGGTATCTCTATTTGCAACTTTTTGAGAAAGTGCCATACTGCTTTCCACAGGGGTTGCACCATTTTACACTCCCACCAACAGTGAATCAGGGTTCCAGTTTCTCCACAACCTCGCCAGCATTTGTTGCTTGCTGTTCTGTTAAATTTTGCTATTTTGACTGGGGTGAAATGATATCTCATAGTTGTTTTAATTTGCATCTCTCTTAGGGCTAGGGATTTTGAGCATTTCTTCATGTGTTTGTTAGCCATCTGAATGTCGTCTTCGGTGAAGTGCCTGTTCATATCCTGTGCCCATTTTTCTATTGGATTATTTACCTTTATCTTGTTGTAACTTCTAATTTACAATGCCTATTAAAAAGCATTTGATTGTGTGGATCATAACAAGTTGTGCCTGGCATTGAGAAGAATGGGAGGCCTAAAGCACTTAATTGTGCTCATGAGAAACATTATACCTGGACCAGGAGGCTGTTGTGTAATCAGAGCAGAAGAACACTGCATGGTTTAAAATTAAGAAGGGAGTGTGTCAGGGTTGTATTCTTTCTCTATATTTATTTGTCTGCTGAGCAAATTATTTAAGAAGCTGGACTCTTTGAAGAGGAATGTGGCATCAGGATTGGAGGGAGACTCATCAATAACCTGGATTACACAGATAACAAAACCTTACTTACTGAAAGTGAGGAGGACTTGAGGGACTTGTTGCAGAAGATCAAGGAATGCAGCCTTCAGTATGGCTTGCATCTCAATGTCAAGAAAAAAAGTTTCTTACCACTAAACTGATAGGCAACATCATGATTGGTAGAGAAGAGGTTGAAACTGTAAACAGTTTCATCTTGCCTGTAGCCACAATTAATACTCTTGGTATCAGCAGTCAGCAAATAAAGAGACACAATGCACTCAGAGGGACCTCTCCAAATTGTTGAGGACAAATGATGTCAGTTTGAGGAATAAGATGCACCTGATCCAAACCATAGACTTTCTGATAACTTGCTATTTATCTGAGGGCTGGACAATAAATAAGCATGGCAGAAGAACTGATGCCTTTGAGCTGTGGTTTGGAGAAGAGTGCTGAACATCCTATGGATGTCCAAAAAAACACCGATATGTCTTAGAGAGAGTGCAGCTACAGTGCTCTTTGGACGTAAGAATAATGCTGTTTCGCCTCACATACTTTGGGCATGTTGCTAGGAGGGGCTATTCCTTCGAGAGGGACATAATGCTGGGAAGGGTAGAGGGTCTGCAAAGGGGAAGAAGACCCTTAACCAGGTGGATTGACATGATAACTGTCACAATGGCTTTTGTGTGACAGGAAGTGTGAGGATGAAACAGGATACAACAGGGTTCGTATCTTTTCTTTATACCATTGCTATAAATTATTCTCAACTCAATAGAACCTAATAACAGCAACAATAACAGTCACCTTTATCCTTAACCCAAGACCCAAATGTAGCCGTAATCAGGGATTAGAGAAATACTTGTATGTAACTAATTCAGGTTTAATACAAAAAATACCGTTTTACTTACAAAGAGAAAAGACTTTGATAAGACGCATAAAATTTGACATAAATATCTAACAACATTCTAGAATACATGAACCAAATTTTTGAGCTCTAAATAAAAGAATTTTGTGAGTACTAAGACCAATAAACCAATCTTTTGGTTTTTTAATACATCAAATATATTGGTTAACAAAAAATTAACTTATAAACCAAAAATAATACATCTCAACACTTTTACAAAGTTTTATACACTAGCCTTATGTGAAGGAGAAGAATAGTTTGAATAGTAAAATAATCTGTTTCACTGTAGAATAGATCAATTATTCATGTGCAAGTTCAAATTGAAGTCACAGATAATTAAAACAAGTCCACAGAACCAAAATATGTCCTTGAGTCTATCCCATCTGCATTAAAAAACCATCTCAAAAATAGATTTTATCCATTAACACTAATGGTTGAAGACTATACAAGAGACTGAAAAGACCAGTTGAGGAAAGAAAGATAGATAAATCAATGCCTTTGTGCTGTGGTAGAGAAAAGTACTGAAGATCCCATGGCCAATCAAAAGAACAAGTATCTATTTTGGAGGAAGTGTCACCCGAGTGCTCCTTATAGGCAAAGATAATGAAACTCTGTATTGCCTACTTCAGGCATGTTGTCAGGAGGGACCAGTATTTAGTAAAAGGCATCATGTTGGCAAAGGTAGAGAAAGAGAGGTAGACTCACAACATAAAACAGGTTGGCACAGTGACTCTAACAATGGGCTCCATCATACTAGACATGGTAAGGATGGTGCAGGATAGGACAAGGTTTGGATCTGTTTTTAATATGGTCACTATGAGTTGCATTTGACTTAATGACACCTAACTTCTGTCCACAAAGTTTATCCTAGATAGGAGCTGTGTTGGCAAAAGGTTATCAGGCAAAATCAAGACATTACATCACACTGTTCTGGCTGGTCTTCCTGAATTAGGGGTTAAGAGTCAGGACATTCCAAAAAGTAGAGATTATACATCTTTAGCTACGTTGGTGCAGGTAGACTTATGAGATGGAATACCAACTTATTTGAGGAAATATGAGCTGGATCAAAAAATTGCATACATAGTCACAAAAAATTACATAAAGCAGTCACAAGATTCTTACATTCTCCAGGAACAAGGAGTGAAAATAATTTGCTTAAGGCAACTCATTTCCCAAAAGCATCTTGTACAAAAGGCTGCTGTGCCCAACTGCATCAAGACTGTCCCGGAATATTATCATAGAGATTAATAATCACAAAACAGTTTAAAGAAAATAAAATGTTAAACCCAAAAAATTGTATTAAAAGAGAAAACAGCTTATGAATGTGGAGGCCCAGAGTCTAGATGTTCTCAGCACCGTGTTCCACAGAAAAAAGAGTGCAATGGACTTTTGAAAACTGTGTACATACTATGTTCATGGTGGCTTAGAGTTACACATGGCTATGAAACTTATTACCATCAAATTGATTTTGACTGATGATCAGCCTCCCTTCACTGGGTTCCCAAGGCAGTCTATCTTAGGACGAGAAGATTGCCTCATCTTTCTCCCACAAATGGATAATGAACAGAAATGAAAGGAGAAAGATCAATAAATTTTCAGTGAACTATGCTGCAAAGTCATGCTGCTCTGTCCAACAGTGGTACCTCCAAGAAAGTCTTGATGGTTTAGAAAAATAGATCAGAAAGAGTTCATTGCTGGTGCCAGATTCTAAGATCCATAATACCTTGGAGTCCAATGAAGGGAAATGTCTTGAGGTACAACTAATTAAGCCAAGTAAATTGGGTAGTTGAATAATTTTGGCAAATCAAGTTAGATCATAGGATCTCCAGGTTTTTCCCTTGATCAGCTATGTTCAACATATTTAACTAATAAAAAGAACTAAAAGAGAAGTCTGGTGGTATAATTCATATGATATTGTGATATGAACTCAAAGGCCTAGTACCTCCAGGTCGGAATCGACCATTACTTATGTGGAGGGAAGATGGGTGGTCTCCTGCCATAAGGACTTGCAACCTTTGAAACTCAGTGAAGGATTGCTATGTGTACTTAACATTTACTATGAACAAGGAAATTTAAACCCTTTACATGTACTAATTTACTTATTCCTCGCAAAAGTCCTTTAAAACAGGCATCAATATAAGCTTTATTGTAAGAAGAAAAATTGAAGGTAAGGGCACCTGCTCACCTTACATAACTAGTAAACAGAACCAAAACTTTTCCCAAGCAGTCTGGCTACAATCTTGGCTTATTTCTAAATGACTGCCCTATCTCCGTGGACTTGTTTTCAATTTTTTTTTCTTTTTCAACTTGAACATGAACAACTTATGGTCTGTCCCAAAGCCTGCCCCTGGCCTAGTTCTAACTGTTGATAATGATCTGTTCCAATGATTTCTTCCAGAGATGTGGTCACTCTGTTTCTTATGCTATCCATTAGGTGCGGTTCAGGTGTAAAATTGCTGCCCATATTTTTAAAAATGGTATGTTAAATTAATAAATCACTGAACATAGAAAATGCTGTCATTCTATTTCCAGCCTTATTTCCGTCACCAAGTCCATAATTGACACTACCATTCCTTCATCATTGTTTCCAACTTTTACAATCTAGTCACCAATTATCATTAACACATCTTGATTGCATATTTGGTTAATTTCAGATGGCATTATTTGGTAAAAATTTTCATTTTGATAAAATTTTTAATATACTCTTCAGTTTATTCCACCTGAGTTTCAAAATCACCTTAAGAACAGAATTGCAGCACGGAACACCAATGATTGAAGAGCAGATGAGTTGTGGGATGACATCAAGGATGTCATCCACAAAGAGAGAAAAAGTTCTTTGTAAAGACAGAAGATAAAGGGAAAACCAAAATGAATGTTAGAAAAGACTCTGAAAATTATACTAGAGCATCAAGAAGCCCAAACAAATGGAAAATATGCCAAAGTAAAAGAGCTAAACATAAGCTATCAAAAGGTAGCTTGAGATGACAAAATATTATGATGGAATGTGCAAAGAACAGTATTATATGATGAAGAATATGGCATCAGGTTTGGAGAAAGACTCATAAAACAGATGACACTTGCCAAAAGTGAAATATTTGCTGCAAAATATCATAGACCTTAGCCTTTCATATAGGCTATATATTATAATTAAGAAAGAAAAAATCCTCATACTGAACCAAAGGGCAATGTTATGATAGATGGAGAAAAGATAAAAAATGTTAATAATTTCACCTTACTTGGATGTCGCTCTTCTCTTACCAGCAGGAATTCCAGGCTATGGCATGGACTACTCAATACTTTAGACAGTCAAGAGGTAAAGAGAGAGGAATTCATGGCTGTGTGTCCTCTTGACCTGCAGTCCTAATAGCTTTTGTTTGAAAAGTTTTATAAGCAGAAAAGAATGTTGACTAGAGTCACAAGATAAAATGTTGCTTACTATTTCTTCTTTACTGACTCTTCTTGTTTACAAGATGACATCTACAGCAGAAGGCAGTGTCAACAGAAGAACTTAGGTTTTTCAAGTACACTCATATATCTATCTATAAAATAGAGTATCCTTTTCCCCTAATTACATTCTTTAGATTATATACTTTTAATCCAGGCAGCTCTACCCTTGGTCAGTTTTACCCCTACACTTAGATCCACAATCAATTCCCATGGTAGCAGCAGTCAAGAAATCAAAAGAGGTGTTGTTGTTGTTGTTGTTATGTGTTGTTGAGTCATTGCGACCCATAGCGACCCTATATACAACAGCTCTAAACCCTGCTCTATCCTGTGCAATTACATTGCCTCTGACACACCCATCCCTATCACCCCAGTCACTGAATCAATCCACCTCATACAGTGTCTTCCCCTCCTGCACTGTCCCTCTACCCTACCAAGCATGATGTCCTGATGTCCTTCTCTAAAGACCTGTCTCTCCTTACAACATGTCCAAAGTATGTCAGACGAAGCCCCAGAATCCTTGCCTCCAAGGAGCAGCCTGGTCTAACCCTCTCAAGGATGAATCTGTTTGTTTTCTTGGCAGTCCATGGTACATTCAATACTCTTCTCCAGCACCACAGCTCAAAGGCATCAATTCTCCTTCTGTCCTCCCTAGTCATTGTCCAACTCTCTGATGCATAACAAGCGATTGCAAAGACCATGGCCTGTGTCAGGTTCACCTTAGTCTTCAGAGAGACACCATTGCTCTTGAGTATTTTAGAGAGGTCCCTAACAACACACTTTCCCATTGCAATAAGTTTTTTTGGTTTCCTGGCTGCTGGTGCCAAGAGTGTTGACCATGGAGCAGAACAAACTGAAGCTGTGAACAATCTCAATCTCTTCGCCATCCATCCTGATGCTACCAATTGGTCCAGTGGTGAGAATCTTTGTCTTCTTGACATTGAGCCTCAGTCCATACTGAAGGCTGCAGTCCTTGACCCTTCGCAGCAAGTGCATGAGGTCCTCCTCAGTTTCGGCAAGCAGGGTTGTGTCATCTGTATAATGCAGATTGTTAATAGATCTTCCACCAATCCTGATGCCACACTTTTCCTCATAGAGCCCAGCCTCTCAGATAATCTGCTCTGCATACAGGTTGAAAAGGTATGGAGACAGGACACCTCCCTGGCATACACCCTTCCCAATTTTGAACCATGTGGTGTTACCCTGCTCTGTTCTGACTACTGCCTCTTGGTCCAAGTATAGGTTTCGCATTAGCATGATTAAATGTTCTGGGATTCCCATTCTTCTCAGTCAAACACCTTTGCATAATCAATGAAACACAGATAGACATTCTTCTGGTATTCCCTGCTTTCAGCTAAGATCTGTCTAACATCAGCTACAATATCCCTAGTACCACGACCCCTTCTAAACCCAGCCTGAGGAAATTTGCTGTCAGGAATCTCTCCAAAGTTCGAAAGAGCAAGGGTGTCAGTTTATAGGCCTGGATGCACCTGAGTCAAGTCTTGGTATTTTCAATTGCTGCCTATACATCTAATAGTTGGACATAAAGAAGACTGAAGAATCAAATTGAATCAGACAAGCTAGTATAGTGAAAACCACCTGTGTGATGGTTAAGTAAGATATGACAAAAACTTTGGGTTTAAAGAAGTGAAGTTTATCCCTTAATTTAAAAATATGTTGAGTGATCAATAGTTTTATAAAATATAACCTATATTATGTTTGGAAGCTGGAGTGGCATCCACTTCCTAAATAACATGCCTCCGGAAATTCTATAAACTTTGATAAATTGATATTTGTAGAAGAGCTTCAAGCCTTTTGCTCACAGGGTCTCTATGAGTCATTCTCAACTCGGAGGCAATCAACAACAACAATGACAACATTTTATGTTATTACAAAAAGATGAAACAATAGTAATGGGACAAAGTAATGAGGAACCAGATTTTAGAATAGAATTCAAAGAAATTTTCTATAGAGTTATCTGCAGGTTAAATACATAATTACCAATTAGTAAATGGGAGTCTTTTTATATTAGATGCCACTTCTGGAGTACATATGAATAGAGCAAGCAGATATACAGGATTTTATTTCAAATAGCACATAAAGAAAATATAGACAGGAGATTGAATAAACAAGACTTAAAATGTTGATAACTGCTGAAGCTAGATAATGCGTGCATAAGATTTTCTTATACAATTCTTCTACGTATTTATGTACTTCAAAAATTTAATTAAACAAGAAGAATGTATTATCTCATGTGTCAGTGACATCCACAGAAGGATAGGGATTAGATATCCACTTGAAAAGGATGTTGCAGGAGATGATGTATTGGACTTCAAGGGTTAAGATTTTTATCGTGAAAAGAAAACCAGCAACATTGTGTGAAATAACTCAAAAAAGATAGCTCCTTCCCAATTTTTTCATGACCTAATGGGTTTTTGCTGGCTGCTCAATCTGTCTCCTGTGTTCTTCTGCTCTCCAGGTCACCCATCCCCCTCCCTGGTTATTAGGATGCTGTCAAGGACAATCATTGTACAACAGAAACTTGTAGAATAACCTTGTAGCTACGAAATCAAAAGCTGTCAATCAGCCTTCAACGGATAACTTTCTCAAACTTGAGCTTTCACATATAAAAATAGATTTTTCTTTGAGCAGAGAATCAAATATTTCACCTTCCTTATTGTTGCACTCTGAAATCTACCAGTAGTTACTCATGAGAGGTCTCAAAATAGAACATAAAGGGTAGCAAATGTGAAGACTGGAGATCTTAAGGAAGTGAGTGGAACACTACCTTAATCCATGCAAACCATGGCAACCTGCACATATGTCAACAGATGAAAGTAGTTTCCATTTCCTACCCTTCCAGGCATATGATATTAATGTACTTCCTGATTCTCATTTGGTTGGCTGGAGCCCTACCATTATAGTCTGAAAACCATAACCAGAGCATTAAGTTACCAAGGCAAGGTCCTCCATACTTGTTTAGTTTTTGTTACTGGCATGTCACTGGCAGTGTTTAAAAGGCAAGTTTTCAAGTATCCACATTTCTAAATGATGAATAGCACACTCTCAGTTATCTAGTGATGCTACAAATGAGACACCATAACTGGACAGCTTTAACAAAGAAAACTTTATTCTGTTAACAAATAGGAGTCTAGATTGTGGAGGAAAGCCCTTGTTTCCTGCAGTACCTGTAAGTCAGGCATTCCTTGGAGATCTCCACATGTTAAGGAGCTTCCTAGCACAAGATTACAGGTCTAAACAGTTACACTCCACTCCTAATGATTATTTCTTGGTATCACTGAGGTTCTTTTCCCTACACACACTTTCCTCTCTTTTTTTTCTTACAAGCCATTCCCAGTAGAAACTTCCTTTACTAAGATATATTTAAGGAGTGCTGAATTCCACCTTCAGCTCCTTTGTAACTATATGGTTTACTAGTTTATAAGTATCATGAACTATATCCTGAAGTATAATGCTGTGAGGGTTGAGTATTATCTATACTCATAGAAGTAAGTACTGCGAACACAACTATTATTCAAATATATGCACCAAGAACAAAAGACAATGATGAAGAAACTAAAGATTTCTACCCAGTTGTTGAAGTCTAAAGTTCATCAATCATGAAATCAAGATGCATGAGTTATAATTAGTGACTGGAATGCAAAAGTTAGAAACGAAGGACTAGTAGTTGGAAGATATGGTCTTAGTGGCAGAAATGAATCCAGTATAAAATTGCACAATGAATGATATAGTCTTTGTAAACACTTAAAAAAAATCATTGATGACTAAACACATGAATTTAACCTGATGGACTACATAAGCATCAGACTGATTGCATTCATGGAAAGGGTTTTTGGAAAAACTCAATCAATATTAGCAGTCAAAGCTAGGCCAGATGTTACATCAGCTACTCATATTCAAGGTCAAATTGAAGGTGAAGGAAAAGAAAACAAGTTCAAGAGAACAAAAATGTGACCTTGAATGTATTCCAGTTGAATTAAGAAAACATCTTAAGAATACGATTGTTGCAATAAACAGTAATGACAAAAGACCAGACAAGTTATGAAATGAAATTATGGGCATCATACATGAAGAAAGTAAAATATCATTAAAAAAATGGAAAGAAAGAAAAGGATAAAACAGATGTCAGAAGAGACTCTGTAACTTGTATTGGAATGAAAAGAAGTTAAAACAAGAGAAAAGAATGCTGAGTTAACAGGGCAAAAAGGTGAGTCAAAGGGAAACTTGAAAACACAAAGTATTATAATGAAATGTGAGAGGAAAACCAACAGGCCTTTCAAAGTTAGACAACCCAAAGTGAAAAACAAATGTGACATTTCTCAAGCTGAAAGAGCTGAAGAACAAATCCAAGCCTTGAGTTGCAAGACTCAAGGATTCGATGGGCAAAATATTAAATTCAAGAAGCATCAAATTAAGATGAAAGGAAAACACAGTCATTGTACCAAAAAGAACTGAATGACGCTGAACCATCTCATGAAGTAGCATGTTCAAGACCCATAGTACTGAAGGAAAAAGTCCAAACTTTGCTACAGACGTTGGCAAAAAGGACACTCCCAGAATTGATGGAATATAATTTGAGGCATTTAAAAAAAAACCCAAAAAACAAGTTGCATGTCTCCTCAACAAGTATGGAGGACACCCAGTTAACTGACTGGAACAGATTCATGATTTCTTCCTATTCCCAAAAAAACATGCTCAGAAGTATAAATTATTGAACAATATCATCAATATTACATGCAAATAAAGCCTTGCTGAAGATTAATCAAATATAGCCAAAACAGTACATTAGTAGGAGGAAACTCCCAGAAATTCAAGTTGGATTCAGAAGAAACTGTGGAATGAATGGTTATACTAATGATGTCAATTGGATCTTTGTTGAAAGCTGGGAGTATCAGAAAGATGTCTACTTGTGCTACATTGCTTACGTAAAGGCATTTGACTGTGTGGATCAGAACAAATTATGGCTGACATTGAGAAGAATGCTTATGCAAAACCTCTACATAAACTAAGAGACAGTTGTCAAAACAAGCAGAAATATCATGGAGAAAGTGCAGCCAAGATGCTCTTTAGGAGCAAAAATGGCATTGCTTCCTCTCACAACACTTTGGGCATGATGATAGGAGGGGGCTATTCCTTGGAAAGAGGCATCATGCTTGGAAAGGAGATGAGTCAGTAAAAGAGAGGAAGATGCTTAGTGGCATGGATTAACAAAATAGATTGATGGCAATGGGCTCAAGTATGTCAGGATGGTAGGGAATAAGACAGGGTTCAGACCAGTTACTCATTCATATGGTCTTTCTGAGTCATACTCGTCTTGATGACACAGAAGAACAACATCGAGAAGGTGTGATATTGGAGATCTTATGGTAGTCTTCAGTTAGCAACTAACAACCTGTGAGTATATTGTGATTATTCCATCTTGCTCAGATCAACAATCACACCATCGGCACCAGCAGTCAGAAAATCAAAAGATGAGTTGCTTTAGGAGAAGCTGCTGTCAGGGACTTCACCAGAGTGCTGAAGAGCGACGACATCAGTCTAGAGACTAAAGTGCACCTAATCCAGGCCATGGTAATTTCAATTGCTTGCTATAAATCTGAGAGGTAGACAATAGCATTGGATTACAGAAGAAGAATCAATGGCTTTGAGTTGTGGTGCTGGAGAAGACAACATGCCATGTACTGCCAAAAGAAAAAGTAGGTCTGTCCTGATGAAGGTGGAAC
>NW_006399850.1:5785365-5786603 GCF_000299155.1 Elephantulus edwardii | reverse complement strand
TAAGGAACAAATAATTGAAAAGACAAAATTTGTTCATTCTATTTCTAGCCTCATTTCTAAAGCAACCCCATATTTCCCCACTACCATTCCTTCCTCACCACTTCCAACATTTGCATTCCAGTTATTAATATGTCTTGATTGGATAGTCAGTCAACTTAGGACTTCAAGATTTGGTAAAAATGTTCAATTTCTTTCTCTTTGGCTCTAGATGTAGGTGTGTGTATTTGAATAATAATTATATTATTGGACGTCCCTTGTATGGATAATATCCTATCACTCACTCACAACATTATATTTCAGAATTACACTTGAAATTGACTTTTTGACTAAGAGAGAGAGAGAGAGAGAGGGAGGAAGGAAGGAAGGAAGGAAGGAAGGAAGGAAGGAAGGAAGGAAGGAAGGAAGTTGCTAAGAGGGTCTATTCTTCGGAGAGAGACATAATGCTCAGATAGGTAGAGGGTTGGCAAAGAAAAAGAAGGCACTTTTGAAGTATTGACATGGTGACAGCTGCAATAGGCTCTAATGTGTCAGGAAGTGTGAAGATGGCTCAGGATAGGACAAGGTTCACTATGAGTCATACTGGACTCAATGGCATCTAATGACAACAACAATGAAAATCAGCCAGCTAAACCCTTTGAATAGATTAAAATTAGTGATTATAAAATAAAGATAAAAAGAATTTAAAAATAATATGGAGTTATGAAATAATTGTCAACATATTCTTCATAGGAAAACAAGGTACAGTTAATGTCTGTGGAATGATTCCATTTATATTTTAATGTATATATAAGAATATTGTGTAGTCACAGAAAATTTCTGAAACAATATACTAAAAAACATTGACAGAGATAATATCAGTAAGGCAGATTGGAAGTCTAGATGAGGAATGATTTTTCATTGTACAGATATTGCAGTGCTTAAAGTTTTCTCATTTTTGCAAATTGCATTTTCACTTTTTTTAAAAAGTATGTAAGGATAGAAGTGAAAATAGAGTTACTTTTATTAAATAGTTGTTGTTGTTGTGGACTGTTGAGTCCTAAACAACCCATAGCTGACCTCTCCATGGATTTTCAAAGGGAATTAATTATACAGGAGGAGACAGCCCATGTTTCCTACAGAGCAGTTACTAAATTCAAACCACATACCTTTGTGTTGGCAGTACAATTCCTTACCACTAAACCAGAAGAGCTTACTGTTGAATGCAAACCATTTCCTATTGCATGCAAATAACCATACTG
>NW_006399850.1:5780139-5784785 GCF_000299155.1 Elephantulus edwardii | reverse complement strand
AGAGCCAGATCGAAAAGGGATACTGTCTCTGGCATTGCACAGCCAATGCAACCAGGTAGAGTATTTTGTCCTCTTTCTAGGAAAACCTCGGATGAGATGGATTGATACTGTAACTAGGGCAATGAGGGTAGGTGTGCTGGAATCAGTGAGACTGGCTCAGGACAGCGCAGGCTTCAGAGTTGTTGTACAGAGGATCACTATGAATCACAAACAACTTGACGGCACATAACAAGAACAACATATTGTTGATTGCCTTCGAGTCAAGCATGACTCATAGTGACCCTACGAACAAAAGGCCTGAAGCCCCTCTACATATTGACATATATTAAAGTTCATAGTTTCCGAAGGCATGTTGTTTGTGAAGTTGATGCCACTCCTGCCATAGAATGTTATTATTGTTATGTGCCGTTGAGTTGCCTGCGATGCATAGCAACCCTATGTGCAGCAGCTCTGAATCTTCTCTGTCCTGAGCCATTCTCACTAATTTCAACACATCAACCCCATTTCCCCAGTCACTGTATCAATCTATCTCATCTGGGGTCTTCCTCTCCTGTGCTGTCTCTCCACCCTTCGGAAGATGATGTCCATCTTCCTCTCCTGTGCTGTCCCTGCACCCTTCCAAGCATGATATAGATATATACACATTTTTAAATTAACTTTCACTGTTTAAGAACAGAGGTTCCACACCTAGCATATCTATCAGTTGCTGTCAGATTGATTCTCTGATGTGTTTTCAGAGGCAGTAAATCTCAGGGGAAGAGATTACCTGTCTTTCTCCTGCAAAGCAACTGGGGGCTACGAATCCCATGATTTTGGGATTGTAGCACAGCTTCTTACCATTAGGCCACCAGAGCTGAGCTTTCATATACATCTATATCTTGGAATAGAACTGTATTACAAAAGGTCTTTGATAGCTGACTTTTTTTATTTTATTTTAAGGTTGCAAGGAATTAGATTGTCAGATCTTTCTTTTGAGGCATCTCTGGTTAGGCTCAAATTTGTATTTGGGGTTTGTTTGGGTTTTTTTTACTTTCTATTAGCAGCTAAATGTTAACTATTTTGCAGGTATGTAGTGAATCAAATGTATATGGCAAGATTTTGGCTATTAGCTAAATTGTAACTACAAAGATTAAAGAATTTTTGTATATTGTTAATGTAAAGAAATATATTGAATCCACATTTGGTTGTTTATATGTTCCATGCCCTATACAGCATTCTGGAAAAAGAAATAAAAAACTTTGTCAAATTTGATCTCACTCATAGTGACCTACCATCAAGTTTCTAATGCTAGACATTTTATTTTGTGTGTGTGTACTGTCAAATCGGATCTGACTGGTACAAGAGGAGGTTGCCCCCCCTTTTCCAGCAGAGCACCTGGTGGATTTGAACCGCACACCTCTGGGACTGCAGTGCAGCTTCTTGCCACTAGGCCACCAGAGCTCCCTTAATGCTAGACATTTTAGTAGGAGGTGACTGCCCCAGGTCTCTTCCATTTATTCCCTCTCTCTGATCTTCTAATCTTCCTTCCATCTTTCTTCTCTGAAGTGGCTGGTGGATTTGAACCACTGACTTTTTAGTGAGTAGCCCCATTTGTTGTACAATATGCTACTAGAGCTTCTTGTAACATGCTAGGGTAAGGGAAATAATGAAACAGTTCAATCTTGAAAGTAGCTTACAATTTGCTAAGAGACAAAAAAGGGAATTATAAATTACTAATATGTTGAGGAGGATAAAAATGAAACAAACTTCTGACATGAGATTTCAGGAAATGAGTTAGCATCAGATAGTGGCTTTACAGTTGAGTTTATTTTGAAGCATTATCTAGTTTGGTGTCATCAGCTTTAAAGAATGAGAAATGATGAAGTTGCAGCAATGATGTCAATTAATATCCTTGGAGAGTCTTCCTGTCCCTTTCTGTTACTTTCTCTGTCTTTCTTTTACTTTTCCTGACCCTCTCCTTTATGAACAATGATGATTTCATTTTCCAGGGACTGGTCCCTCATTATAACACGGCCAAAATATATGAAATGAAGTTTTATTATCTTTGCTTCTAAGAAATATTTTACCTATATTTTTTCCAAGACAGATTTACCCTTTCTAACAGTACAAAGTGTATTTAATATTTGTTGTTATCAGTATAATTCAAAGCAATTAATTATTTTAGGCCTTTCTCTCTAGTTCATTGAACAGCTGTCAGATGCATATATTATTGTTGTTATGTGTGTCTAGTGGAAACCTATTCAGTAGATAACCTTCCAGAGGATTTTAAGAGGCTTTAAATCTCACAGGAGGAGATTATCTACTTTTTCCTGTGGAGCAGTTGGTGGATTCAAACCACTTGGCCTTGAGTTGGGAGCCCAACTCCTTACCATATGAGACAATTGAAAATATCATAACTTCCATTAAACTCACCTTAGTCTTCAAAGAGACATCTTTTTTAAACACTTTAAACTGGTGTATGAAGCAGATTTGCACAAGCAATATGTTATTTTATTTCTTGACTGCTGCTTCCATGAGTATTGATGATAAAGCAAAATAAAATTAAAGTCTTAATAACTTTAATATTTCTCCACTTATCATAATGTTGCTTATTGTTTTCTATTGTTTATTGGTTCTTGTTATGAAGATTTTTGTTTTCTTCATATTGAGATGCAATCCATATTGAATATAGTTTTTGATCTTCAGTAAGTACTTCAGTAAGAGAGGGGGTTTTTTTTTTTGCTTTTTCGTTTCTGCAAGCAGAGTTGTTTAATTTGCCCATCACAGGATAATGAGTGTTCTTCTAATCCCGATACCAAATTCTTCCCTATATTGTTCACTTTCTCAGATTATTTACTCAGAACACAGATTGAATCAGTATGGTGAAATCATACAACTCTGATGCACACCTTCCATTTTTAAACCAAGTAGTATCTTCTATCCCTACTTAAGTGACTGCCTCTTGTTCTATGCACAGGTCCTACATAATTACATTTTCTGGAATTTTTAGTTTTCATAATGTAATTAATATTTAATTTAGGATTCACAGAGTCAAATACCTTTACATAGTCAAGATACATATGATATCTATAATTATATCCCTCTTCCACTGCTATTTCCTGAATTCAGTTTGAATTTCTGGCAATTCTCTATTGATGTACTGGTAAAATTATTTTTTCAATTGTTATTAACAAAATTTTACACATGTGTTATAGTAATAACATAGTTTAATTATTTCCACATTCTGTTGGATCATAATCATTCTCTGGAATAGGCAAAATATGTATCTTTTTCTGTTGGTTGGCCAGGTAGTTGCTGTGCATATTTTTTGATAAAGAATAGTCAGTCCTAAATAGTGTGTTGGTGCATATATTAGAACAATAGTGGTGTTAACAGGTATAGTACCCTGTCACTCGCAACATTATATTTCAGGATACATGTAGAAATAGCCTTTTTTGACTATGAATGCAACCCTATTTTTCTTCATGTATTCATTCTGGCATAACAGATTATATGATTGTCTGAGTCAAAGTGGCCCATGGCAGTCTATCTTAACTTGCTAATACCTAATATACCTAGTATTTATATGTTGCATTTCTTTTTTAGCAATGTCCAATTTTCCTACATTCATGCTTTGTATGTTCCATGTCCCCAATTATTAGTTGATGCTTGCAACTATTTCTTCTTTTTTGTGTATCTTTCAATATGAGGGCTCAGCCTACAGTGTTTTTTCTAATAGTCTAAATGTGCTCTATTTTTCCTAAGTCTTGCTATTTCAGAAGTGGATGGCCAATCCTTCTTCCTAGTGTATCTTAATCTGGGAGCTCTGTTTTAGTACAGGATCTGACAGACAAGCACTGTATCCATGACAATCAAACATATCTAAGCTGTTAAGAGCAGCAACATGCAAAGATTACTTCTCAATACAAAAACTGATAGATAAATGGTACTCTTAAGAGCAAATCTTAAGGACAAGCAAACATATAATGATGCAATTTGCAGGGATTTCCACTTCAAGGCAGTGGCACAAGACCCAGAATACCTGAAGGTTGTCTGCCTTGGTGAGAGGTGGTGTGTTTGTCTCTAACTAACCCCTAGTATAATGCCTCAGGCTGCAGTGATGTCCATCCATTATTCAGGTGCTTCCTGGCAAAGATGGCTCTCAAGGCCTTCTGGTCTGACTCTTGGCATGTGGCTGGCTGTTGTTTGCCATTGAGGCTGCCACTTTGGGCCTTCTGGTGTGCATCAAGGTGCATTAAAATATACTCAATACCATTCAAGTATACTCACTGAAAGCTAAAGACAATGAGGAGAGAATAGAGGATTTTTTACCACCTTTTGCAGTCTGAAATTGATTGAACATGAAATCAAGATTCACTAATAATTGGTGATTGGAATGCAGAAATCATAAACAAGGAAGCAGGATCATTAATAAATACAAACTTGGAGACAGAAATAAGGCTGGAGATAGAATAATGGAATTTTTTACATCAATAGTATATCCATTTAAAATACCTTTGTTCTTTTTTATTATGAATTTTAATGAACGTTTACAGAGAGTTTGGATTTCCATTCTTTCACTGTTGCACTTTCTCCTTGCGCACCCCCGCCCCCCAGTTTGCTCTTCTCTTTGAAAAGTAAAAGAAAAATTCTTTCATTGTTATACA
>NW_006399850.1:5772857-5778089 GCF_000299155.1 Elephantulus edwardii | reverse complement strand
TTCCTTCTGCTTTGGCAATGACTCGTATGTTAATATGTATGCATTCATTTATGCATTCCATGCCCAATTATCCTACATTTATACTTTTTACATTGTCGCTGTTGTTTTTATGTGCTGTCAAGTCACCTACAACCCATAGCAACCTTGTGTATAGCAACCCTGAAGCCTGCCCTTCCCTGAGCCAGTCTTACTGATTCTGATACACCTAACCCTATTTCTCAAGCTACTGTATCAATCCATCTCATCCATGGTCTTTTTCTCCTGCGCTGTTTAGTCTCTCCACTCTTCTGAGAATGATGTCCTTCTCCAAGGATTAGTGCCTCCTGGCCACATGCCCAAAGTATGTGTGATGAACTTCAAAATCCTAGTTTCCAAGGAGAAGCTTGCTCTCACTATCTCCAAGACCAACTTGCTTGTTTTGTTGGTGGTTCAAGACTTCTCCAGCAACACAACTTGAAGCTATTGATCCTTCTTCTGTCATCTTTAGTCATTCTCTGGCTCTCTTATACATAGCAAGTAAGAGCAAAATGATAGAGAAGAGATTGAGCTTGTTAATAATTTCATCTTGTTGGGTACACAATCAACACTCTTGGCAACAGCAGTAAGGAAATCAAAAGACAAGTTGCACTGGGAAAATCTGCCATCAGGGTCTTATCTAGAGTTCTGAAGAGCAACAATGTCAGTCTGGAGATTTAGGTGTGACTGCACCTGGCCTTGGTCTTCTCAATTACTTGTTATACAGCTGAGAGGTGAACGATGACCAGGGATGACAGAAGATGAAATGATGCCTTTGAGTTGTGGTGCTGGAGAAGAGTATTGAACATACCATGTGTTACCAAGAGAATAAACAGGTTTGTCATGGAGAGGGTGAAACCAGATTGCAAGGATTTTGAAATTCCATCTCCAATTTTGTGTGTGTTGTCAGGAGAGGTCAGTCCTTGAAGAAGGACACCATACTTGGAAGGGTGGAGGGTCAGCACAGGAGAGGAAGACACTGGACAGGATGGATTGACACAGTAACTGTGACAATAGGGGGAATTGTGTCAGAAACAGGGAGTTTGGCTCAAGATCATGTTTGGTTTAGAGCCATTTTTCACAGGGTTGCTATTAGTCATAGTGAACTCAACACCACATAGCAACAAAAGTTTGTTTTCTGTGATAAGGAAAAAAAATTCTTCTAACCTGAAGGGATGTTGTTTAAATCTGTCCACTGCTCTGTGAGAAGAAGATGGATATACTTCTCCTATGTGACGTACTATCTTTGCACATCCACTCTTCATAGGGTCTGCTGTGAGTTGGTCTCAAATCAACATTACATAACAATCACAATTGTTGTATTGTTAACTTGATTACTCAAATTGCAAATACTGTTTTTAAGAACAATTCAGCAGAATTAAAAACATACTTTCTTTCAAATAACAGTCACACTTTTAAAGAAATGTTCTTAACACATGCATAAAGATGTTCATGGTAGCTTTGTTTGGAAGAACAGAAAATCCAGAAATAATTTACATATTACAGAGAAATGCTCACATGTTGATACCTTTATATAATAGCACAAAATGCAACTATTAAAAGAATGAGGACAAGCTCTATATATTGGCATAAACAGATGTTCATAAATGTCATAATATCGTTAAGGGGACAAAAAAAGCTGAAAATTTTTTCATCCCTGAAGCACTTGCTGCAGAAGGTCAGGGACTACAACCTTCAATATGGATTAAAGCTCAATATTAAGAAGACAAAGATTCTCGCCACTGGACTGATTGGCAACACCAACGTAAATGAAGAGATTGAAATTTTTCACAATTACAGCTTGCTTGGCTTCACAATCAACATTGTTGGCACTAGCAGTCAGGAAATAAAAAGACTAATTGCACTGGGAAAATTTGTTGTCAGGGACCTCTCCAGAGTACTGAGAAGTGGTATTGTAGATCTACAGACTAAAGTGCATTTAATCCAGGCTATAGTCTTCACAATTACTTGTTTTGCATCAGAGAGCTGGACAATGACTAAAAATGACAGACAGAGAATAGATGGCTTTGAGTTGTGATGCTGGAGAAGAGTTTGAACATACCAAGAAAACAGATAGATACGTTTTGGAGAGGTGAAACCAAGTTTCTCCTTGGAGGCTAGGATTTTGAAGTGCTGTCTCGCATACTTTTGTAAGTGGCCAGGATTGACTGATCCTAGGAGAAGGACACCATGCTTGGAAGGGTGGAGGGAGAGGATATGAGGGGAAGATCTCTAATGAAATGGATTGATACAGTAATGGGTAATGGGGATAGGCATGTCAGAATCAGTGAGACTGGCTCAGGACAGGACAAAATTCAGAGCTGTTGTACATAGGGTTGCTATGAGTCACAGGTAACTAACTTGACAGCATAACTAACAACAACATGCATAGGCTGATCCCATTTATTTATTTTCCATAGGAAATTTTAAATATACAGATATACAGGGGTGGGATTGGGGTAAAAATAGGGGTTTGGGCTTTATAAATTCTTGCATTTTAATTTGTTTGAATGAGCTTATATTATTAATGCTGGCATTGGTACTAGGTTCCATCAAATGAAATACAGCTCAAGGCAACTTTATGGACAGCCAATCTGAACCCTGCCCTATCTTGTGCCATCCTTATTAACCCCAATACACTCATTCCCATTGTTGAAGTTACTGTCAATCTATCTCATTGGGGGTCTTTCTTTCCTTCTCTGACCCTCCACCTTTCCAAGTATGATATCCCTTGCCAAAGAATAGCCTCACCTAGATACATGTCCAAAATATGAAAGATAGAGCTTGTCCATCCTTGCCTTCAAGGAGCACTCTGGCTGCACCTTCTCCCAGACTTATCTATTTGTTACTTTGGCAGCTCATAGAATATTCAGTGCTCTTCTCCAACACCATTATTCAAAGGCATAAATTCTTCTATTGTCATTCTTAGTCACCATCCAGCTCTCTGATGGGTAACACATAATTGAGAATTAGGTGCATGCTAGTATTCAATCTGGAATTATTGGTCTTCAGCATTTTGGAGAAGTCACTGACAGCAAATTTGCCCAATTCAGTATGTCTCGTGATTTCTTAAGCCTGGTACCAAGGGGATTTGATCATTGACACAAGGAAATCACTGACAGCTTCAGTACTCTCTCCATCTATAATAATGTTGACCATTGGTACTGTGGTGGGGACCTTTAATTTCTTGATGTTGAGATGTAATCCATACCAAAGGCCCTTGATCTTCTGCAGTAAGTATTTCATATCCTCATTTTTAACAAGCAACGTTGTGTCATCTGTGTAACATAGGTTGCTGATGTCTTCCTTCCATCCTGACACCACATTCTTCTTCATAGGGTCTGGCTTCACAAATTATTTGCTCAGTATACGGATTGAATAGGTATGGAGAAAGGATTCAACCCTGATGCACACCCTTCTTGATTTAAATCATACAGTATTTCCTTGCTCAGTTTAGACGACAGCTTCTTGGTCTAGGAGTAGATTTTGTATTAGCACAAGTAAGTGGTTTGGGATTCTCATTTTTCTCAATGTTAGCCATAAATTGTTATGATTCACACAGTCAAATGCCTCTGTAGACTTATGAAAGCATGAATATCGTTCTTCTGTTTTGAGAGTCCATCTAACATCAGAAATAATGTCCCTAGTGCCGCAGACTCTTCTAAAGCCTGCTTGAACTTATAGTAGCTAACTGTCATCAAGCTGACTATGACTCACAGCGCCCCTTTGAACAAGGGATCTGAATGTTGCCCTATCCTGAGCCAACCTTACCATCTTTTACGTACTTGAACCCCTTGTTACGGTTGTGTGTAGATTCATTTGGTTGATGGTCTTCGTCTCTTGCTAACTCTGTACCTTTTCAAGCATGATGTCATTTTCCAAGGAATGGCCTCACCTAACAACATGCCCAAAATATGTAATGTGAATCTTTACTATTCTTGCATCCAAGGCGCACCCTTGCTTTACTTTCTTCAAGTTTATATTACTTCTCTAAACTTTACACTGTTTCACTAAAATTAAAGATCCAATGAAAACTTTAAAAAAGACGAGATTATATATTTTAGTTAGTAAATTTGTACTTACAGCACTTATTAAGAGAACACTAACAAAAGCAGGAATCAGTGAGCTCTAGGTACCAAGTCTTTTTCAGAGGCTATAGTCTGGGGCTGTTTCATCATTACAATTTGCAGAACCTGAATGAACTAGTACAGAATAGAAGAACTGGATAATAACCATGCTGCCACTGATTTAGAAGACCTGGCAGGCCTGTAGCATACCTCTCCTTTTGTCTTCAGCTTGAAACCACCTTACTTTGACCACTCTGCTCTGTGTTAAAGCAGCTTTAAATTTCTCTACCTGATCTGATGGAGCTCTGATGGTTTAATGGTTAAGGAGATGCACTGCCAATCCAAAGGCAGGTCATTCAAATACACCAAGTTTCTAATGGGCCCCAGCTGTTTAATATGTTATATCAAGCTGCTAACCTAAATGGTTGTTATTCACGTCTGCCAGGTGCTCTGTCAGAGAAAGATAGGCAGTCTCTTCCTGTAAAGATTTATAGTGTCAAAAACCTGATGAAACCTCACTATGAGTTAGAATCAACTTGATTGCAGTGGGTTTTGATATTGGTTGCTAAGCCTCTAGTTTTACTTTTTGGCATGAGTTTGGGTTTTTTAAAAATGTATTTTATAACCTTATTTCTTGAAATTAATTCTAAAATGTTATTCACAATCTCCTATTTGGAATGGGTAGAGCATATACAAAGAGATTTTTAAAAAATATTGCAATATCTTCTTTCTAAGAATCAAATCCTTGTGTACATAAAAAAATTTTCAAGAGAAAAAGTAAACCCATAGATTGGGGAAAATATCTGGCAATGATATATCTAATAAAATAGACATTTCTAAAATTTATAGAATACTCCAGCAACTCAACAAGAAAAAAGGAAACATCCCAATCACAAAATGGGTATAAGTAGAAGAAATTCAGATGGCAATCAAACATATGAAGAATGTTCAAAATCCCTAGCTATTAGATGAAATTAAAAAAAACAACAACAACAAAACACCCCTACAAGAAATCATCTCACTCCAGCAACAATAACAAAGTGCAACAGGGCAACAAACAACAATTGCTGGTAAGGTTGTGGAGAGATTGGAACTCTTATTTACGCTGGTGGGAATGTAAAATGGTGTAACCACTATGGAAGGCAGTCTG
>NW_006399850.1:5769366-5772121 GCF_000299155.1 Elephantulus edwardii | reverse complement strand
TCACTGAAATTAAGTATAAAAAAGAAATTAAATTGGTGAATGTTATATACATTTTGAAAGTGAAGGAGATTAATATTAATTCTTATTATTAAAAAAGTGATCCAAAAACTAAGTAAACAGTATTATTAATATTACATGCAAGCAAATTTCTGAAGATTATTAAGAAATTACAGGAATGGCTTATCAACAAGAAACTGCAAGTAATTCAAGCTGGATTCAGAAGATGTCATGACACAAGGTATACCATTGATGATGTCAGATCTTGACTGCGGGCAGAGAATACCAGAAAGATGTTTACTTCCATTTCTTCATCATGCAAAGGCATTTGGCAAGTAACACATTTGTTCACAGCAGTCATTGATTTGGGGAAAAGTCCTGCCAAGGACCTGTCCAAAGTTCTAAAGAGGAAAGATGTCAGTTTAAAGACTAATGTGAAGCTAACCAAAGTCATGGTCTTTTCAATTACTTCCTATGCATACATAAGTTGCACAATGACTAAAAAAGGCTGACGAAGAACTGAGACCTTTGAATTGTGGTGGTGTTGAAGTATACTGAAGGCACCATGAACTGCCAAAAGAACGAACATATCTGATAGGAAGAAATGGCAATCAGAGTGCTCCTTAGAGGCAAGGAGGATGAAATTTTTTCTCACTTTGGACATATTTTCAGGAGGAACGAGTTTTTAGAGAGACATCATATTAGGAAAGATAAAGTATTTTCAAAAAAGAGGAAGATCCTCTCAAGCAACATGGATTGATGCAGTGACACCACAATGAGCTGGACATGACAGAGACTGTGAACATGGCACAGGACAGGACAAGCTTCAGATCTGTTGTTCAAGAGTTACTGTAAGGCGTCATTGACTTGATGGCACTTAACAAATACAACAACAAACAAATTACATATAAATATAAATATAGATATAGAGAGAGAGATACATAAAGATAAATATTTTCCATACAAACACAAATTTACAAAAAATGTGAAAAAAGACAATAGTGAACAGTATATAATGTTATTAAAATTATAATTTTCCCATCAGTAAATGTCTCCCAAGAGACTGGGTTCTTAAATTTATTATCAATTAAATCTCAATATTTTAGATGGAAAATTCATTAGCATGAATTTTTCCCAAACTTCAAATCAATATCCATCATAATGTTGATGCTATTTGCACAGGTAAGTCTTTGTGGGACGCAAATATCTGTTCCTTTACCCAAAAGACTAAGATACTACATTTGGGGGGAGGGGAAATGTAAGAGGAATTCTAAGTTTAATTCATGGACATTGTCTTTTTTCCTTTTGTATAGGATTTATGTCAAGTTAGAAATAATTGCTAGGTTGAAAAATTCACACCATCTGAAAGAAAATGGCTTTATGTGGCAAACCTACTGCCCCAGAAAACAAGCAATTAAAAAGCCTCTTAAAATAATGTCCATAAAATTTAACATTCCATGGGAGGCTTTGTCATTACTGTTCTGCTTAGTGGGAGTACTCCCTGGACAGTGTTCTTAGAACTGTGATTCACTTGCAGAACAAGCAAAGGAGAGACACAACCTAGAGAGGAGTAAATAGCCTTTTCAACAAGTACAAGGCCTTAGGTAATGACACACACTGATTTCCAGCCAGCTGCTATTTTCATCTTTAGGCAGGGAAATTACAATAAAGAGCAAGTCTTGTGTGTGTGTGTGTGTGTGTGTGTGTGTGTCTTTTCAGGTACAGATAGATCTCCCTCTAGATACTAAAGCTACTATTGGAATCCCACATTTCCCCTAATTTTCTTAAATGGGAACTGGGACTAGATGTTAGAGTCATTTATTGGAATTGGTAACAAATTTTCTTAGTCAAATAGATATTAGGTTGTTAGTATAAACTTTATAGTTGTTTGTATATCCTGCTTTGCTTAGGAGGGAAATGTCAATATCTCCATAATACATATGATGGCTCACAAATTTTCCTCATATAAATACGACAATCCTTATACAAATATGACAATTTCTCAGAAAAAGGAAGCGCCAGCCCAGGACTGGAGAACAGAGGAATTGGTGAAGCCTGCTGAATTCAAATACGTTTCCTGTCTTTTCTCACACAATCCTTTGCACCTGGTTTGTATCAATTGTTTCCTCTTTCCCAAAACTTTCTAAGTTTGAAAAAAGGTTATTATCTTTACTCCAGATGCTCATCAGATTGCTCATCTAATGCAGCCTTTCTCATTTGCCTCCATGACTGTCTATATTCAAGTTTTGTTGTACTTTAACTTGGAAGACTGGCCTAGTTAAGACCACTCACTGCTTCTGTATTTCCAGAATTCAAAGGCTTCTTATGTTCTTATTTGCTTTAACCTCTCTGTAGTACTGACAAGTCTATATTTATTAATATATTTTAAAAAATAATATTTTTACTTAGGCCTCTGCTGAGTAGGATTAAAACAGGGGTTTCCCCCCACCTTTCCAGATGTCGTAGCTTGTCACTCAATTGCTTAACATTGAAAACTAGAGTGAAAATCAAGCCTGCTTGTACTCTGTTGAAGTGGCACAAGCAAGACCGTGGCCTTAAATATTGCCCCTATTCTTAACCAAGCTACAAGTATGGCCTTAGTTTTTGCCCCCAAATCCAGACTTGCATATCCAACTGCCTACTTTATTGTTCTACTAATTTCCCTGTGTTTGGAATATTATCTCTGAACTTTTCACAACTGTTTCCTTCTTCATATTTTGATTATCAGTTTATACATGTTGTTGTTGTTGTTATGTGC
>NW_006399850.1:5759047-5768161 GCF_000299155.1 Elephantulus edwardii | reverse complement strand
TTTTTGGATGATCTTCAGCAGAATCTTGCTTCCCTAGAAATCTTTCTATATATCTACCACAGACTCACCATTCAATTTTAATTATGGGCATATATGCCAATATATTTTACTTTTAATTTATTCATTGTACTTTTTCCTTAGATGTAAATCCCTGAGATCACAAGAGTGCGGGACACAAAGTTAGAGCTTGGTGTTTTTTAAATTATTTCAATGCACGATTATTGGTTCAAGCTCACAATTTAGCATTTAAATTTCTCTTGCCATATGGTGTTTTGTTATTATTCATATAGATCTCTGCACATGTATAGATTTTTATATTCCTTAGGGAGGTGTAGTAGATCTAAACAGTGGTGAATATTACTAAATATAGGTAGAAATATCATATGGACAAAAGAGAGATGGAGGTTTGCATTTAGAGCAACCAATTGCGTCTACGACTGTCCAGCACAGTTATTGTCCTTGCGTTAGGTGTCACTCCCACTGTCTCTTCTTTTGACTTTTCTGTCTTAAGGACTCTTTTACCTAAGGCCATGCAGATCCCTGTCACCACTCTGGTATTTCCAACAAAGAGAATCTGCTTTCATTTTTTTAAATTACTTCTTTGGGGAATTATTAGAAGTCACAGCAGTTTCAGAATCAGTAACTTATACTAAGGTATCTGTCTTTATTTTTCTTTCCTTTTGAAGAATAATTTTTTTTATAGGGAATCCCATTTAGCCTAGATTTTCTTCATCCGATACCTTAAGTGTATCACTTGAGTTTCTTTTTGCTTGCGTGATTTCTATGAGAGGTGTATGTCTAGGTATTATTTGTTTTATTTAGTATTTATCTTGCTTATTGTTCTCCGATCTTCCTGGACATGTGGATAAGTATATCACATTAATTTTGGATAATTCTTAATTATTATTATTTCAGACACTTCTTTCACTATGTTCTTTATTCTCCTTTTGATATTTTAACTAGGTAAAACTTTTGAGATTGTCCCACAGTTCTTAGACATCTATCTGTTATTTTTCCTCTTTGTTTTTCAGTTTAAGAAATTTCTGTTGACTTTTCTTCAGCTCATTGATTTTTTCCTTAACCATGTTCATTCTCCTGATGAGCCCATAAGAATTTTTCATTCTGTTAGTGTTTTTATTTTCTCTTGAGTCTTTCTTACTTATCTATCTCTCTTACGTTGCATATCTGTTTTAGTCTACTTTTTAAAATTACAGCTACACAAATAATTTATTTTAGAAACATTAACACAAATTGGTTCCTATAAATTAGAGGTTAATCTCTCTCTTTTCCAAATTCTGTACCATGCCGTATTATCTCCTGTCTTTGTCTTTGCATTGTGAAATTATCTGCAACATCCCATTGGAACTCCCAAGCTGTCAAGGGAAATGGCTCACATGATTATGGAGATTGGCAAGTTCCAAATCCATGGATCAAGCTTCAGTCTGGATGGCTTGGCCAGCCCACATGGGTGTAGGGGCTAATAAACAACAGTCTGCTTTCCAGGCTGTGGTCAAATCAGGTCAGATGCAAGATCCAGAGCTAAAAAGCTCAATTTTGCCAGAACATTTCTGTACATACAGGCTACAAATTACAGTCAGAAGGGAATTAAAGATCATGATGTAGGACATATTCTCTATTAAAGCAGAAATTCACTATATGGAGTATCTTAATCCTATTTCATTACCCCAACAGATAGGTTGTTTAAGAATGGAATCACAAAAACATTGCAAAGAGGCTAAGATTTACAGTGCATCACAAAAGGGAGGACTATGGCCAGAAGGCCCATATTCAGTCACTGTAAACCAAGCTAGAAGGCCTAGTCTACGGCACAAAGGAATTGCCAAATACAGCTAGAAATGCACAATCTAAAGAGGATAAAATTGATGAATGGGACCTTCTGAAGATTAAATCTCTATATTCATCAAAATTATTTACAAGAGGGCAAAAAGGAAACCTACTGACTGGGGACAAACATTTGGCAATACCACTCAGACAAGAGTCTCATAATGAAAGTTTATAGAATCCTATAGGGTCTCCAAAAGAAAAAGATGTATAACTCAATTACAAAATGGTCAATAGACATGGAAAGACTTTTCACAGAGGAGGATGTCTGGATGGCCAACAGATACATGAGGGAATGCTCCAAATTACTGGCAGTAAGAGAGATGAAAATCAAAACCACAATGAGACACCATTTTACCCCAATAGCAGTGGCAAGATTTTGCAGGTCAACAAATAATAAAAGTTGTAGAGGATGTAGTGAGATAGGAACTCTTACACATTTTTGGGATTGTGGAATGGTATAACCACTCTCGAAGGCAGTTTTATGTTCCCTCAAAAAGCTGAACATAGAAATTCCATATGACCCAGCTATCCCCCTGCTTGGAATATACCCTGAGAGAATAAGAACTGAGGCACAAAGGGAGACTTGTACACCAATGTTCATAGCAGTATTATTTACCATAACAAGAGCATGGAAAAAAACCAAATATTTGACCACAATGGAATGGACTGAGAAATTATGGTACATTCACACAATGGAATATTATGCAGCACACAGGAGCAATAATTTTGTAAATTACTACCTAACATGGGACAGACTGGAGAGCATTATGCAAAGTGAACTAACTCAGTCTCATAAAGACAAATACTGTATATGATCATTACTGTAGAATGAGCATGAGGATCCAAGTGGGGGCGGCTTAATCATAGGGCCATACAATTTGATGGGTGGAGGGAGGTCTGGGTAAAGGAAAGGGGAAAGATCTGGTTTGAAACTCAATGTATGTGAACTTTATGAACTTTACTTTGTAAATAAACCAGTATAAAATTTAAAAAAATATAGTAATCATGGTTATTTTATATGCTCAAGTTTACAACTATCTGTGTTTACAAAGTTTACAAAATCTGTGTCATATATGAAGCTGAGTATGATGTTACTTCATCTGTGCGGAATGTATTTTTCTTAACTTTTAGAATAACTTGTAATTTTGTGGTTGTTGAAAGCGGTATATGATGTATTAGATGATAAAATTAGGTAAAAAGCATTTAGTTTAAGACTTGAAGTTAATTTAGCTGATAGGTGGATGTTTGCTGTAGCTTCATGTGCCAGAGGTTTCAGTTGCTTTAAAGATCTTGTTTTTATATCATATTGTCTTTGGATTTATTTAAATTTCCCCCTTAAATAGATTTGGAGTCTTGCTGGTTTTCCAGCTGTAAGCCATAGTTATTACACCAGAACCCTGATGGTGTAACAGTAAAAGAAGAGTCAATGAAAGTGGTCATTCTATAATCTTATGATTATCAGTATTTTTTGGTGGTCCTGGGTTACTAAGTAATGACCGTCAAACCTATTTCTTGGCTTTTTGTATTACCTACTCTTGCTACATAATTTGAGTCTGTTTTGATAGCCATTTTTACTTTTTCATTTATCTTTTTTAATAATTCCCTGGTTTTTCCCATGAATAATGTATTTGATGTCATTCAGAACTTGCATAAACCTTGGTTAATCAATAGTATTCAATCAATACTTGAAATGGGTATAAATTCAGGTAGAATATACTGAAAATCATATGTTGGGTCTTGTGAACTGGTTATAATTCAATGATTGATGTCACTGAAGTTCTCCATTATTTCTTTCCACAAATGCATTCAATTTAATTCTTGTGTGTGCGCCAACTAATGAAATTTGTTTGTATAGTTGCTGTTTTGGGGTGTGTGTGTGTTTGTTTTGTTTTCTTTTTTAATACGTGAACAGTATAAACTATCAGTTGTACAAAATTCTCTTATATGATTGTTGCTGTTGATATGTGATGTCAAATTGACTGTGATTCATACCGACCTTATAAACAATGGCTGTGAATCTTGCCTTGTTCTGGAACAATCTCACCATCTCTGACACACCTGACTCCATTGCCACAGTCACTATGTCAATCCACCTTATACTTCCTCTCTTGCACTAACTCTCCACCTAAGCATGATATCCTTCTCCAAGGACTGACCCTCCTGACAATATGCCTAAAGTACGTAAGGTGGAGTTTCAAAATCTTTGCCCCCAGGAGCAACATGGTTTCATCCTCTCCAGGTCATACCTGTTTGTTCTCTTAGCAGTCTATGATACATGTGCTCAATACTCTTCTCCAGGACAACTTAAAAGCATCTATTTTTCTTCTGTCATTCTTAGTTATACCCCAGCTCTCAGACACACAGCAAGCAATTGAGAAGACAATGGCCTGGATCAGACACGCCTCTAGAATGACATCACTGCTCTTTAGCAATCTGGAAAAGTTCTTGACAGCTGATTTTTCCCAACCCAATTCATCTTTAAATTCCTTGCTGCTGGTGCCAAGGTTGTTGATTGTGGCTCCAACCTGGTGAGCATATACAAGGATGCATGTGTTTGTTGAAGTATATCAACTGGTAATCCATCAATTCCTGGGACCTTAGTTTTGCCAATTCCTTCAGAGCAACTTGATCTTCTTTTTTAATTACCATCAATTCTTGATAATTTGCTACTTCCTGAAATGGTTCTGTGTTAGCCACTTCCTTTTGGTACAGCGATTTTGTGTATTCCTTCCATCTTCTTTCTATACTTCCTGGATTATTTAAGATTTTACCCATGACATCTTTAAATATTACAACTCGAGGCTTGTGTTTGCACTTTTGTTCCTTAAGCTTGAGAAATGAGAGCAAGTTCTTCCCTTTTGATTTCCTGACTTCATCTCTTTGCACATTTTGTTACCCTTTGCTTTGTCTTTACAGGATGCCCTATGAAATCTTCTGTTTAACCCTTTAATTTCCCATTTCTTTCCTTACTTTTGGCTTCTCGGCTTTCTTACAGTGTATTATGTGGTATTTAGCCACATTTCTATCACTAAAGTAATATTTTCTCAACTATCAACACATCTTCTTTGTTTCCTACTTATGCAAGATTGTTGTTGTGTGCTGTCAAGTCTGACTCATAGATACTCTATGAACAACAGACCTGAACCCTGTCCTATCTTGCACCATCCTCACAATCTGATACACTCAAGCCCATTGCTGCAGTGGCTGTATCAACCCACCATGCTAAGTCTTCCTTTCCTTTCCATCCTTCCACATTCCCAAGAATGATGTTCATATCTAAGAAATAACCTCTCCTGGCAACATACCCAAACCGTGTGAAACAAAGCTTCATTGTCTCTGCCTTCAAGGAGAACCCTGGTGCACCTTTTCTAAGACATATCTGTTTGTTCTTTTGGTAGACCATGGGATATTCAGCACTCTTCTCCAACACTCAATTCAAAGACATCATCATCTTTTCTTCTGTCTTCTTTAGTCATTGTCTCAGATGCATAACCAGTAACTGAAAAGACTATGGCCTGAATTAGGCATGCCTTAGTCCTCAAACTGACATCATTGCTGCTCAATAATTTGGAAAGGTCCCTGACTACAGACTTTTCCCAGTGCAATATTTCTTCTGATTTCTTGACTGCTAGTACCAAGTGTATTGACTGTGGATCAAAGTAAGATGAAGTCATTGATAGTCTCAGTCATTCTCCCACCTATCATGATGTTGCCTATCAGTCCGGTGGCAAGGATCTTGTTTTCTAGATATGGAGACACAAACCATATTGAAGGCTGCAGTCATTAATCTTCTGCAGCAAGTGTTTCAAGTACTCCTTACTTTCAGCAAGATTGTTTTATTTAAGTAACAAATGTTATTGATGAGTCTTATTTCAATCCTGATATTACATTCTTTTTGACAGAGTCCAGCTTCTTGAATAATCTGCTCAGCATAGATATTAAATAGTTATGGAGAAAGGCCACCACCCTGGTGAATACCTTTCCTAATTTTAAACCATGCAGTGTTTTCTTCCTCTGTTTGCACAATAGCCTCTTGGTCTAAGTCTAGGTTTTGAACAAGGACAATTAAGTGTTCTGGAATACCCCTTTTTTTGAATGTCAGCCATAGTTTATTATTATCCACCATCCAAATTATTTTTTCATAGTCTATAAAGCACAAGTAGGTATTCTCTGGTTGTAGTTAGAAAATACAGCCTGGAGGATAGACATGAAATCAGAGACGCCAAGGCAGAATTTTGTACCATTTAGTCATACAAATATGGACTTCACCTGATATATTTACACAGTGATCAAATTGATTACATTTGTGAAAAGAAATGCTGTGAAGTTAATGTCAGTAGTTATAACAGACCATAGGTTGAATGTGGAACAAAATACCAATTAATTACTTATATTCAAGGTAAAATAGGAGTTGAAGAAAATGAAAAAATGTTCCATTAGAGTCAAAATATGATTTGATTTTATCTCATTTGAATTTAAAAACTATCTCAAGTACACATTTGATGAATCGAATGCTAATGACTTTTGAGCTGATGACCTCAAAATATCATACATGAAGAAAGTAATAGGTCCTTAAAAACACAGGAAAGAAGAAAAAAACGATGAAAGTGGGTATCAGAAGAAACTCTGAAACTTGCTCTAGGGCATAGAGATGTTAATGCAAATCAAATAAATGATGAAATAAAACATCTGAAAATATTTCAAAGGGCAGCTGAGAACACAAAGTATTACAAGAAAATGCTGAAAGAGCTGGAGTTGAAAACAATATGGAAGAATAAGGTAGGTATTTCTCAAATTGAAAGAATGTAAGAGAGAAAAAAGTAATTCCAAGCTTTTAGTTTCTATGCTGAAGGATTCTATTAGTAAAATACTGAATGATGTCGAAAGTATCAAAAGAAGATTAGAGGTATACAGAATCACTATACTAAAAAGAATTGGTTTACATTGAACCAGTTAAAGAAGTAGCATATAATCAGGACACAAAGATACTAAGGAAGAAATTAAAATTCACTGAAGACATTAACAGAAAATAAAACACCAGAAATTGATGAAATACCAATTTACCTGTTTCTATAAGCATATTTAGCTGTAGACATGTTCAAGTTTCTATGCCAGGAAATTTCTGAGACAGCCAGTTGGTCAACTGACTGAAAAAGATCCATTGAAGTGCCGATTAAAAAACTCAAAACAAAACTGAAAGAATGTGAAAATTATCAAACAGTTTAATTCATATCACATATAATTAAAATAGTACTGAAGATTATTTTTAAAGTATCAGGAATACTAGATAGATGAAGAACTGCCTGAAATTTAAGCTGGATTCAAAAGAGACTGTAGAATTAGGAATGTTTGCTGATGTCAGAAAGGTCTTTGCCAAAAGCAGCTAATACCAGAAATATGTTTACTAAAGTTTTTTTTTTAAAGAAAACAGGGATTTTTTTTTCATTTTTATTGTATTATTTTTTACGTGTACCATCATCAAATCAGGTCTGAGTGGTACAGGAGAAGATTGCCCCCTCCTTCTCCAGCAGAGTATCTGGTGGATTAAAGTTTTATTGATTGTGAAAAGACTCTTTACTCTGTGGATGATAATAAACTATGGCTAACTTTGAGATGAATAGAAGTGCCTGTTCATCTGAATTGTGCTTGAGGGGAGGTTGTCCACGAACCAAGAACAAAAGAAGAAAATACTGCATGATTTAATATCAAGAAAGTTGTGCAACAGGGTAGTATTTTCTCAGGATTTCTATTCAACAGGTATGCTGAGGAAAAAAAAAAGAGCAGTCGGAGGATATGAAGAAGAATGTGGGATCAGAATTGAAGGAGACCTCACCAACAACCTGTGATATGTAGATGATGCAACCTAGCTTGCAGAAAGTGAAGAGGACTAGGAACACTTGGAGAAGAAAATCAGACTGTAGTCTTCATTGAAGAATAGACCTCAGCATAAATAAAATAAATATCCTCACAACCTGACCAAAAAATAACATCAGGATAAACAGAAAAATAGATTGATGTTTTCAAGATCTAGTTTTACTTTTATCCACAATCAACACCAATGGTAGCAGCAGCCAAAAATCAAAAGTCAGATTACACTGGGCTAATTTGCTCTCAAGGACTAATTCCTAGGGTACTGGTTTTTATGATAAACTGCTTATGCAAACCTTATACCTAGATCAAGAAGCTGTTGTGTTTGTATGAACAGAGCAGGGAACACTGCATGGTTTAAAATCAAGAAAGAGGTATGTTAGGGCTGTATTCCTCTCTGTATCTCTTCAATCTGTCATGTGCAAATTGTTTGAGAAGCTAGAATGTATGAAGAAGAATGAGGCATCAGAAATAGAAGAAGCTCACCAACCACCTGCATTATGCAGATGACACAGCCTTGCCTGCTGAAAGTAAGGAGGACTTGAAGCACTTGCTGTAGAAGATCAAAGACTGCAGTATTCCATATGGATTACATCCCAAGATCAAGAAAATAAAAGTGCTCACAACTGGGCCAATAATTAATATTATGTTAGATAGAGAAAAGATTGAAACTGTCAACAGCTTTATCTTACTTAGATCCAAAATGAATACCCTTGGTACTAGTAGTCAGAAAATTAGGAGACATATTACACAAGAAAGTCTGAGGACTTCTCCAAATTATTTAACATCAATGATATTAGTTTGAAGACTGGATAGTGAATAAGGATGACAGAAAGAGACTTTATGCATTTGAGCTGTGGTGTTGGAGAAGAGCACCAAACATCCCATGGACAGTAAAGAGAAGAGATATGTCTTGGAGGTTGTGCAGCCAGAGTGCTCTTTGGTGGCAAGAATGATTAGACTGCTTCACATACTTTGGACATGTTGCTAGGCGGTGCTATTCTTTGGAGAAGGGTGTGATGCTGGAAAGGGTGGAGGGCCAGCAAAGGAGAGGAAAACCCTCAGCCAGGTGGATTGACACACAAACTGCTGCAATAGGTTTTAATGTGTCAGGAAGTGTTAGGGTGGCACAGGATAGAGCAAGGATCAGATCTTTTGTTGATAGGGTTGCTATGAGTCATGCTTGACTTGATGACACTAAACAACAACAACATCACCATTAGTAAGCTAAGGATGACAGAAGAAGAATCAATGCCTTTGAGTTGTGGTGCTGAAGAAGAGTCATGGACCACCAGGAAAACAACCAGCTCTGTCTTGGAGAGGGTGAAACCAAGTTTCTCCTTGGAGGCTATGATTTTGAAGCTTTGGGCACAAGGTCAGAAGGGACCAATCCTTGGAGAA
>NW_006399850.1:5756919-5758587 GCF_000299155.1 Elephantulus edwardii | reverse complement strand
ATTGTGTTTCATACAATCATCATTATGCATTATGTTTTATAAAATTAATCACCATTGGACTTTGCCCGTCATTACCCTGTCTTTTTACCCAGATACTTCCCATTTCCTAACCCCCCCCAAACTGCTCAACTCTGTGATTTCTCCCCTTCCCATCTTCACCCCTTTACTCTCTCCTCTTTCCCCCTTAGGTTTCCATATATGTTTTACTAGTTATCTTTCTATTTTTACAATAATGTTCTTATGCAGTATTTGTCCTGTGTTAGTACACTCAGCATAATGCTCTCTAAAGAATGGAGAGATTTTGGTGTTTTGCAATTAAGTACTCAAGTCCTGTTCACTTTCAGCAAGCAGGGTTATATCATCTGCATAACCCAGATTGTTGGTGATTCTTCTTTCAATCTTAATGCCACATTTTTCTTCATGTAGTCCAACTTCTTGAAGTATGCAAATTGAATAGACATGGAGAAAAAGAATACAACTCTGATGTACACCTTTCTTGATTATAAATCATGCATTGTTGTTTTGTTATTTTTAGACAACTGCTTCTTAGTCTAGGCACAGGCTTTGCATAAGCACAAATAAGAGTTCTGGGATTCCCATTTTTTCTGTTTATCCATATTTTTTTATGACCCATATAATTAAATGCCTTCACATAATCAATAAAATGCAAGTAAACATTTTTCTGGTACTTTCTGCTTTCAGCCAAGATCCACACGACATGAGCAATGATATTCCCCTTGGTATAGTGGCCCTACATCTTTCTTCCATCTTAGATATTTAATGCCTTTGAATTGTAGTGTTGGAGAAGAGTGCTGAATATCCCATTTGCTGCCAAAGGAACAAACAATTCTTTCTTGGAGGAAGTGCATCCAAGATACTCCATGGAGGTTAGTATGGTGGGCCTGTCGTCAGGAGGGGTCAGTTCTGTGAAAAAGGCATTATACTGGGAAGGACATAAAGTCAATAAAATAGGCAGACTCTTAACACAATAGATTATCATAGTAACTGTATCAATGGACTTAAGTATACTAGAGATCATGAATATAGGGAAAGTAGGGCAAGATTTAGTTTTTCTGTTCATAGAGTTGCTATGAGCCATAGTCAACTTTATGGCACCTAAAAATACCAACCCAACCAACTGGAAAAATTTCACATTGTTGTCCATTCCCAAGAAAGGTGATTCCACAGAAGGGATATTAGAGATCAATGTCACTAATGTTACATGAAGGCAAATTTTTTCTGAAAATAATGGAAAAATAATTACAATGGTACATTGACAGAACATTGCTAAAAATTCAAGTAGGAATCACAAAAGATATGGAATAAGTATATAGTATATATTCCTAACATGAAATCTCTCTAAAAGCTCGTTCCTCCTGAAAATAGGCCCAAAGTGAGACAAAGTTTTATGATCTTTGCCTCGAAGGAACATTTTAATACTTACATGGAATGAGAATATCTATATATCTATATCTATATCTCGTGGAAGAAGGTTGGGCCCAATACTTACATTATTTATATGGAATAAGAATATTTATGTAGATCTAGATATCATGGGAAAAGGGTGGGAAATTTCCTCTTGTGAAAATCTGCTGGAGGATCAGCTATAGGTTGGTTCTAACTCAATAGTGCAGAATAACAACAATAATTTTGTGTGTGTGTGTGTGT
>NW_006399850.1:5753965-5755904 GCF_000299155.1 Elephantulus edwardii | reverse complement strand
CAGTCTGTGGCTTTCCCATCTATCTCCTGTGGAGCTGCTGGAGGATTCGAACTGTGTGCCTTTGGGACTGCAACACAGCTTCTTACCATGATGTCACCAGAATTCTCCATGTATTTGAGTAATAGTCATATTTACAGGTCTTTCTTGTGTGCATATGGATAATATTCTGTCACTTACAACACTGTACTTCAGTACACAACTTGAAATTATCTTTTCAACTGTGAGTGTAACACCGTTCTTACTGTTTTTCATACCCTGAAAAAGAAAAACCAAAAAACAACAACAAAAAATTTTTTTAAAGTCCAATATTTTACTTTTGAAAGTAAAAGTCCAACATTTTACTTTTAGCGCCTAAAATTGTGACATACAAACACAATAATTGTATTTTTATTGGCTTCCTTTTTAAAAAAAAAGTGTTAAGAAACAAGAAATTCACGTTAAAGACTAATATGTCCCCATTCAAAGACATATTTTCTGTGTTTAATTCTCTGTTAGACTGACACCTTCTAAGTTTTCACAATTTAAGGCATTTCAAGTCTGAGTCTTCTATCAAGTTTGGTTTCAAAATACACAGACCGAGTCCGAAGACTAACTTTACTTGTGAATTTTGCTTTTTGCACAATATTAATGGACTTCTTCTTTCTCAATCTCCCCCCCCCCACTTTACTCTCTCATTTGTCACATTAATGGTGTTAAGTTAAATGTTTTACTCATAAATGTTAGTTTTTCACAGAATAAGACAATTTAGCTAAAGATGACTGCTTGGTGTGTTTTTTTAATATCAATTGAAATGCAAATTAATACAAGCAATTACCAGATACTATACTTAGTCTCAAAATGGAAGAGTTTAAATGGCATTTCCCTAGCAATCTGTACAAATTCCAAAGATTAGGTATTCTCTTTATTCCGCAAACTAAATATACATGCAAAGCCCAGTTAGAGGTTGCAATCACATATTTATTTTTAATTGCAGTGACCTTTGAAATACTAATGGCCTAATCAATTAACTGGAGCTCTGGTGATAAAGTGTATAGAGACTTCTGTTGCTGAATCAAAGGTGAGGTGCTCTTTGCAGGTTTGAAGCCACAAGCAGCTTCTAAAGAGAAAGAACAGCAATCTCTTTCAATAGAATTAACAGCCACCAAAAACCTGATGAAGGGTAATTTCTGAGTCAGTTCCCACTCAAGGGCAATGAATTTGTTTGACTCAGTTAACAGTTACCTAAACAATATCTGTTTGGAAATGAGACATTTAGGGTTTGCAGATAGATTCTGATGACCTTGATATGATAAAGAGATACACTATCTTAGAAAGAAATATTTTACCCTATGCCAGAGAGTTATAGTGTATGGTTTAGTTGTGTCTGCCCACTCAAAAAAATATGTTGAAATCCTAAACGTCTACTACTTATGAATATGATTTTATTTAGAAATTGAATCTTTGGTGATTTAATCAAGTTAAAATGAGGTCAGACTGGTTTAGAGTGATCCTTAAATCCAATCACTTGTGTCTTTAAAAGGATAAAAAGATTTAGAGACACACAAACATACAAAAGGGAGATAGCCATACGAAGACAGAGCCAAAAATCAGAGAGATGCAGCTACAAGCCAGTGAAGGCTCTAAATTGCCAGCAACCTGTAGGAGCGAGGAGGCAAAGATCATTCCTAGAGTCTTTGAAGGCAGCATGGTTTTGCTAACACCTGGATATCACATATATTACATCTAGAAATTGTGAGAAATTTTTCTCTGACTTTAAGCCACCTAACTTGTACTAATTTGTTATGATAACACCAAGTAATCTACACAATAAGTAACCTTTGTTGAATCTTTTTTATTACAGCTGCTTACATTCATTCAATTAACATTAAAAATATTCATTATTCATTACTATGTTTTTGAGCTTAAGAAATGCTGAACGAGTTCAGCCCTTTTGATTTTC
>NW_006399850.1:5744865-5746750 GCF_000299155.1 Elephantulus edwardii | reverse complement strand
GTTCATTCATGCCCATTCAACAAAAATAATCCAACAGAACACAAAAATTATCTAAACATATAATCAATGTTATACATGAGTAAAATATTTCTGAAGATTAATTTATTTCATTTTTCATTGAGATTTTAATGAAAGTTTATAAAGAATTTAGGCTTCCAGTCCTTCATTGTTGCACATTTTCCTCTTTGCTCTGTCCCAACCCCCAGATCACTTTTTTATTTGGACAAAAAGTTCTTTCATTTTTATACAGTTACCCCGCCTCCCCAGATCACTTCACTATGCAGCTCTTATTCTGTATTCTTGTCATGCCAATAATACCTACTCATATATTCCCTGTATACAATTCTCTCCCTCATCTATTTCAATGCTGTGTAGATTATTTATCCGCTCTTTTCTTAGTTTCCTCCCAACTCTCATGTCAGTCCTGTTTTATAACAGTGGCATTATGCCATATATGTCTTTTTATGACTGATAAATTTCACTCAGTATAATATCCTCCATGGTCACACATTTTGTATAATATTTCATTAGTTTTTTGTTTTTCAGTGCTGCATAATGTTCCATTGTGTGAATATACCACAGCTTCTCTAGCCATGTATTTATTGATAGGCACTTGGGTTGTTGCTATTGTGAATAAAGCAGCAATAAATGTAGATGTGCATGTTTATTTTTTTTAAAGGCTAGAGCAGTGTAACAACTAAGAACTACCAGAAATTCAAACTGTATTCAGAAGAACCTGGCAAAAAGAGATATCAATGACTCTTAACTAAAAGCAAAGAACATCAGAAAGATATTTACTTGATTTTATGAATGAATAAAATTCATTTGACTGTGTGGGTCATAATAAACTATGACTAACTTTGAGAAGAACGGGATTCCAGAATGTTAAATTATACTCGTGAGACCCGTATATGAACCAAAAAGCAGTTGTTCCAACAAAACAATGGATAATTCACAGTTTAAAAACACAAAGATGTATATCAGGGTTATATCACCTCATCAAAGTTATCATTACATTTATATGAGGACAAATAATTCGAGACAAATAAACGGAATACATGAAGAAAAAAGAGGCATGGGGGTTGGGGAAAACTTATAAACAACCTCCTATATACAAATAACTAATCAACTTGCAAACTAATAACAACTTCTAAATTTATGAATGTGAACTTATTTCTAGTAGTATGGCTTCTAATCCGAATGCCCCTATGTTGTTGTTGTGTACCATGAAATTGCAACTGACCCATAGCTGACCCTTCAATTGCTTTTCAAAGGCAGTAATCATGCAGGAGAAGATTGCTCATCCTTCTTTCTCAGAACAGCTGGTGGATTTGAACAACATGTCTTTGGGATTGCAACACAGCTTCTTACCACCAGGTACAGAGCTCCCTAATCCCCCTAAGTGATGTTTTATAAAAAAAAGGAAAGGGACAAATAAGACTTATCAGCAATTTGTGGTATGTAAATGACACAGCCTTGCTTGATCGAAGTGAGGAGGACTTGAAGAGGATCAAAGAATATAGTATTCGAATGAATTGCATCTTGACTATAAGATGACAAAAATTCTCACCACTGAACCAATACTTACTTGGACCTACAATCAACACACTTGGTACCAGAAATCAAGAGATCAGGAGACAGATTGCATTGGGCAAGTTTGCTGACAGGGATCTCTCCCAATTACTGAGAAGAAGTAATGTCAGTGTGAAGACTACAGTGCAACTGGTTCAGACCATGGGCTTTTCAATCACTTGCTTTGTGTGTACAAGAATAAAGATTACAGAAGAATTAATGGCTTTGAATTGTGGTGTAGGGGAAGAGCATGACTATCCCCAGGACTGCAAAACAAAACAACACGACAACAAACAGAAAAAGTACAACCAGG
>NW_006399850.1:5737125-5744320 GCF_000299155.1 Elephantulus edwardii | reverse complement strand
TAAGGAACTTTTTAAAGTGCTACGAGCAAGATTTGCATCTGATCCACCCCAGGTCTTTTCAATTACTTGCTATACATCTGAAAATTGGACAGTGACTATGGATGATACAAGAATTGATGCCTTTGAGTCATTGTGCTGAATAAGAGTTCTAAATGTCCTATAGACGGCCAAAATAACAAACAAATATGCCTTAGAAAAAGTATAACCAGGGTGCTTCTTTGAGGTCAGAATGAAAAACTTCCTGATATGATTTGATATATGATGGTATGATATGATATGATATGATATGATGATATGATATGATATGATATCTCTGGGCACTTCTTAACGTCCCTTGGCTTATGAATGGATCCTGGCATTGTCTTCCTCCTGTATGTATGTATATGACTCTGCCTCTTTCCTTTTGTATAAAATACCACTTAGAGAGATTGGGATTAGGACTCATCTTTCTCCAAAGAAGGTCACATTAAAATTCACAACTGAATGGGAATCCAAAGTCTCTGTAAATGTTTATTAAAATTATTAAAATAAAATCTAAAAAAAATGCTGAGCGAACAAAAAAAATTCACAACTGTAAAAATTGTTGTTTACCTGGACTTGAGTATGACTCATAGCAACCTATGAAAAACAAATCTGAACCATGTCCTCCCCTGTGCCATCCTCATCATCTCTGACATACAACCTTTGCTGCAGTCACTGTGTCAATCCTTCTTCTTAAGGTACTTCCTCTCTTTTTGCTGACCACTTTATTATTCTTACTTCACTTTTCCTAAGACATATCCTTTTGTTCTTTTGGCAGTCTGTGGGATATTCATCTTGGTTGTATATTTGGTCAGTTCAATCTGTATACTGAGAAAACTATTCAGCCTATATGCTGAGCAAATTATTTGGGAAGCTGGACTCTATGAAGAAGACTGTGGCATCAGGATTGGAGGAAGACTTATCAATAACCTTAGTTATGCAGATGCAAAAACATTGCTTAGGGAAAGTGAGGAGAACTTGAAGTGCTGGAAGTAAACAAAAATTTTACCACCATACTGATTGTTGTTGTTATTGTGTGCTGATGAATCAGAACTGACTCATAGCTGGCCCTCCAGTGGGTTTTCGGAGACAGTAAAGTACATATAGGAGATTGCTCCTCCATCTCCTGAAGAACAGCTAGTGAATTTGAACCACATGATTTTGGGATCCCAGCACAGCTTCTAAACACTAGACCACCATATCTCCCTGCTGGATTGATATAAAACATCATGATAGAGAAAAAATTGAAACCATCAACAAATATCCCATGGGCTGTGAAAAGAACAAACAGATGTCTAGGAGAAGGTGCAGCCAGAGGGGTCCTTGAAAGCAAAGATGATAAAGCTTTGTTTCACATACTTTGAGCAAGTTGTGGGAGAGGCTACTCCTTGGAAAGGGAAATCATGCTTGGAAAGGTGAAGGGACAGAGGAACAGAGGAAGACCCTCAAGCAGATGGATTGGCACAGTGACTGACACAATGGGCTTGAGAGTGTTAGAGATTGTGAAGATAGCACAGGAAAGAACAGGACTCAGATCTGTTGTTCATAGAGTCACTATGAGTTGTACTTGACTCAGTGGCACCTACCAACAACTGAATAACATATTCTGTAATCTCCCCAAAAGCACAGCTCAAAAGCATCAGTTCTTCTGTCATCTTTATTCATTATCCAGATCGCAGATGTATATAAAGTGATTTGAAAAGAACATAGCCTGAATCAGACACACTTTAGGCTTCAAACAGGCATCATTGCTACTCAGTAACTTGGAGAGATTCCTGATAATAGACTTGCCCAATGAAATACATCTATTGATCTCTTGACTGCTGATACCAAGTGTGTTTATTAATTCTGGATGTAAGATGAAATTGTTGACAACTTCAATCTTCAAATTCAAACTAGTTGAAGTTAGGGCTTCAAAATATCTTTGATCAGGGACTCATCTAAAATTTATAGACTACTCTAGCACCTCAACAAGGAAAAGGAAAACAACACAATCACAAAATGGACACAGGATATGAATAGACACTTCACCAAAGAAGACATTCAGATGGCAAACAAGTGCATGAAGAAATGTTAAAAATAACTAGCTATCAGAGTGATGCAAATCAAACCAACTGTGAGATATCATCTTACCCTAGCAATACTTGCAATGTTCATCAAGGCAGCAAACAGCAAATGCTGGAGAGGTTATGAAGAGATTGAAATTCTTATTCACTGCTGGTGGGAATGTAAAAATGTGCTACCATTATGGCACTTTTTTCACAAATTGGAAATAGAAATCCTATTTGACCCAACAATTTCACGTTTGGGAATATAGCCTAAAGAGACTGGAGCTGTGACTCAAACAAATGTATGCACACACATGTTTATTCCAATGTTATTCACAGTAACAAAGAAATGGAAGCAACCCAAATACCGATCAGCAAACAAATGGGTAAAATAATTATGATACATTAACATAATTGAATATTAAAGAGCACTGAAATAGTATGAACTCATAAAGCATTAAACAACATAATTAAGCCTGAAGCACATTATGCTAAGTGAAATATCTCAGTCACAAAAGGACAAATACTGTATAACACCACTATTATAAAAAAGGACTGACATAATGGATTTGGGAGGATAAAAGAGTAGATAGATAATGAACACTTCTTTGGAACAGATAAGGGCATTACATGTATGACAAAATCAAGAACAAGAGGTATATTGTATCTAAGACTAAGGAAAGGGAAGAGAGGAGAAAGGAGGGAAAGGTGCAATAATGAATGAACAAAATATCCTTTGGGGAACACAATTGAATCTATAGCAATTGCTAACCAAGTAAGATAGAGCTCTGATGGTGTACTTTGTAGCAATTAGCACTACTAACCCAAATGAAATATGTCTATGAACATTGAAATCCGCCAGTTGCTCCTCAGAAAAGAGATTGGTAATCTCTGCATATTTGATTTACAATCTCAGAACTCCAATGGAGAGTCACTTATGTCAATTAGAACTCAATGACAATGAGAGCAAAAGAGAAATAACCCAATAAAAGACTGAATGTTGTTTCAATGGAAAGTCTCGAAAAATTGCAACTTTGTTTGTTGTTGATGTCATTTTGAGTACTAATGGGTACCTGACCAAAAAAGTCATGGAGTTTTCATTAGCTTCATATGCATGTATATGAAAGTCAGATGAAGTCTTTTTGGTTGTGTTTTTTTTTTAGGTCTTTTTCCTTTAGACTAAAGGATGTCTATCTGTGTTTCATTGACTATGCAAAGGTGCTTGATTGTGTGGATCACAATAAACTGTGGCTGACTCTAAGAAGAATGGGAATCCCAGAATATTTGATTGTGCTTATGTAAAACGTATGTTTGGACCAGAAGCCAATTGTCAAAACAGAGCAAGGAAACATTGCATGGTTCAAAATCTGGAAAGGTGTATGCCAGGGATATATTCTGTCTCCATACCTTTTCAATCTATATGCAGAACAGATCATCCGGGATGCTGGATTGTATGAGGAGGAATGTGGAATCAAGATTGGATAAGATTCATCAAAAACATGCATTATGCAGATGACACAACCCTGCTTGCTGAAACTGAGGAAGACCTGAAGCTCTTGTTGCAGAAGATCAAGGACTGCAGCCTGCAAAATGGATTGAAGCTCAACATCAGGAAAACAAAGATCCTCACCATTAGGCCAATTGTTATATGGATGGTGAAGAGATTGAGACTGTTAACAACTTTAGCTTGCTTGGCTCCACAATCAATACTTTTGATACCAGCAGCCAGGAAATCAAGAGATGAATTGCATTGGGAAAGTCTACTATCAGGGACCTCTCCAGAGTACTGAAGAGCAACAATGTCAGTCTGGAAACTAAGGTGTGCCTGATCCAGGCCATAGTCTTTGCAATTGCTTGCTATGCATCAGATGCATCAGAAAGCTGGACAATGACAAGGGATGTTAGAAGGAGAATTGATGCCTTTGAGCTGTGGTGCTGGAGAAGAGTTTTGAATATGTCATGGACTGCCAGCCAGGAGAAAAATAGGCTCATTCTAGAGAGGATGAAGCTGGCCTGCTCCTTGGAGTCAAGGATTCTGAGGCTTCACCTGACATACTTTGGGAATGTTGCAAGGAGGGAGAAGTCCTTAGAGAGGGACATCATGCTTAGAAGCGTGAAGGGACAGAGAAGGAGAGGGAAACCATCAGAGATGGATTGATACAATGACTGGGGTAATGAGAATAGGTGTATTGGAGACAATAAAGTTGGCACAGGATACAGCAGGTTTTGGGCTATTGTACATAGGTCCACTATGAGTCACAAGGGACTTGACTGCACATAACAACAACAACAAAGAATAATCAATAAATCAGCTTTGTGATGTCAGCAAAGAACAACAAACAGATCTTTCTTAGAAAAGTACAGCCAGAGGGTTCTTATAAAATAATATGGGGAGACTTCATCTGACATACACTAGGCATGTTATTAGAAGAGGGCATTACCTGGAGAAGTACAACATGAATGCTAAAGTGCAAGGTAGTATTGAAAGAAGGTCTTCAATTAAATAGATTGACACAGTGGTTGCAACAATTGGTTTATACACAGCAGAGATTATAAGAATGGTACAGAATGAAATAAGGTTTCCTTCTGTTGTACATGGGTATCGGAAACAGCTCAATGGTACTTAACAATAACTGCAACAAGAATTTGCTATGGTGTTGCAGGGTCCTTTCTCATTTTAGTGAGTTCTAAGTCAGAGAACTGGCTCAGTGCTGAAAACAAGTAAGATATTGTGACTGAAATGGAGTTTGCCTGCTTTATAAATAACTGAACAGTAAGAGATGGGAAAAGCTGTGTAGATTTGTTGGGGTAAATGAATTAAATTTGTTGGGTTAAATCATTAAATGAATTACTATTATTAAATTTTCAAATGAAATGTTGAGTTAAACCAATATTATGTATATTTTATTACAAAACATAGTGTGAGAAAACAACATATAAATTCTAAAAATGTCCAAAGACAGCTAGTAAGTAATAGTACTCACAAGTAATTATTGTAGGAAAAAAGACTTGGTAGTATGTGTAATTGTACAAATGCTAATTATTAAAGTAATTAAGCTTGTTATAATGCAAGATGATATTTCTATCAAAAACTGAGAGTCTTAGATGACATTATTTTTTTCACTTTTATTAAAGTAACTTAAAGAACAATTTTGTGTAATTAATTATCTTAATGAAAATTATACTTTTTATTTAAAAGAATCAGAATGTGAATTGCACTTCTTTTATTAGATAAGGGAAGATAATGACCCTGTTGGATAAAGATTATCATTTGTATAATGCTAGTCAGAATTTCTATGTCTTTGTGTAATTTTTCTTGTTTGAATCATCAGTTGCAGAGAGGAGAAGATGAAAACCTCTAAGTAAAATTGTTGATCTATTTTTCTCAGTACTGCTGTATATATTATAAGCCTGTAATTTTAGGTATGTTACGTTTCTGATGGATATGTTTTCAGCATTCACTTTATACGTTTAAATGTGTCTTTGATCCGTGTAAGATTTTTGTTTGAATTCCATTTGCTCATACACTAAATTTGTTACAATGAATATTAAAACTTAGATCTTTATTTGTCTGGTATATAATATTATCAATTCTTGGAGAAGGATACCATACTCGGAAGGGTGGAGGGACAGTGTAAGAGAAGAAGACTCTAGATGAGATTGATTGACACAGTAATGGAATAAGGCAGTACGTGTGTTTCAGACAGTGAGAATGACTCAGGATGGGGCAGGGTTCAGAGATATTTTAAGTAGGGTCAACAACAACAACATATATTATTATGACTTTTAAAAAAAGTATGTATTATATCCACATACTCAGCTCTCCTTGAGAGACAAGGACTAATAAACTATGCCTGTAGAAACCCAAGAGGCAGTTATACTGTTATACAGAATGGAGACAAGTTAGAATTGAGTCAAAAGTACACAAAATCAACAAGTGAAAACAGATATTATTGAGAAGAGGTATATATTGATAGCTCTTAATAAGGCTCAACCTGAGAATTTCTATCTTTATTTTTGTAATTTTAATATAAGTTCTCAAACAGATTAGTTTTCATTCACTCATACACACATATTTTTCCTCTATTCCTATCCCTCAATTTGCTTTGTAAAGCTGAATATAATGTAATATAATATCTATTGCTGATTCTTTATCTATTTTTGTCCCTCTACTTATTCCAGTGTAGTGTCTATTATTTATCCATTCTTTCCTGGTTCTTCCCTCTCTTATCCTATGAATTCTTTGACTTAGCCTTGAATTCTTTGGGGCCATATTACCAGTAGTGGAGTACTGTTGTTTATTGTATATCCTGGAGTTGGAATTAACCCATAACTGACCCTCCAATAGATTTTTCAAAGGCAGTAAATTGCATGGGAAGAGTTTGTCCATTCTTCTCCCATGGAGCAGATGGTGAATTATTAGAAGTGCATACTTTTTGGATTGCAGCTCAGGTTCTTAGCACTAGGCCACCAGAACTCCTTAGTATTCCCAGCTCCAGTAGCATGGTAGCTGGGTCAAATGGTATTTCTAGTTTTAACTCTTTGAGGAAGTGCCAGACTGCTTTCCCTAGTGGTTATGTCATTTCACATTCCCACCAGCAGTGTGTGAGAGTGCTGATCTCTCTACATTCTCAGCAACATTTGTTTGCTGTTCTGTTGCACTTTGCTATTGTTGCTGGAGTGAGAAGATATTTCAGTGTTGCGTTGATTTGTATCTTTCTACTAGCTAGTGATTTGGAGCATTTTTAATGTGTTTGTTGACTATCGGACATTCTTCTTTGGTGAAATATACTCTAGAGTACTGAAGAGCAATGATGTCATGATATCAGTCTGGAGACCAAAGTGCTCCTGATCCAACGATGTCATGATATCAGTCTGGAGACCAAAGTGCTCCTGATCCAAGCTATGATCTTTGCAATGACTTGCTGTGCATTAGAGAACTGGACAATGACTAAGGATGATAGAAGAAGAATTGATGCCTTTCAGTTGTGTTGTTGGAGAAGAGTATTGAACATATCATGGACTGTCAGTAGAACAAACAGGTCTCTGTCCTGGAGAAGGTGAAACCAGGCTTCTTTTTGGAAACATTGATTTTGTAGCTCTGTCTCTCATACTTTGGGTATGTT
>NW_006399850.1:5716089-5735805 GCF_000299155.1 Elephantulus edwardii | reverse complement strand
ATTCTGGGGTTTCTTCTGACATACTTTGGACATGTTGTAAGGAGAGACAGGTCTTTGGAGAGGGACATCATGCTGGGTAGAGTGGAGGGACAGCGCAGGAGGGGAAGACCCTCTATGAGGTGGATTGATTCAGGACTGGGGTAATCGGGATGGGTGTGTCAGAGGCTATGAGATTGGCACAGGATAGAACACGGTTTAGGGTAGGGTCGCTATGAGTCGCAAACGACTCGACGGCACATAACAACAACAACAACAAGGGTAAAGGGGATGGGTGTGTCAAAGACAATAAAATTGGCTCACAGAGCAGGATTCGGAGCTGTTGTATGTAGGGTCACTATGAGTTGCAAGTGACTAAATAGCACATAACAACAATGACAATAGCTATGATTTTGAGCATTTTTAATGTATTGGTTGACTATTTGATATTCATTGGTGAAGTATCTGTTAATATTTTCAGCTCATTTTGTGATTATCTTTTCTTGTAGATGTGTTGACGTATTCTATAATTTTTAAACATGTGAGATTAATCAGATATGTTATTGCCAAATATTTTTTCCAGGATATGAACTCTCGTTTTTATTCCAATGGAGAAGTATTGACATACACAAGGATTTGGTTTTTAGAAAGTCCCACTTATCTATTTTATTGTCACCTGGTTGTAGGTATTTGGTTATGTTTGAAAATCTATTCATGCCATATGTTGGGGGGTTTTTTAATTTGTTTCTATTTTCCTCTGGAAAAATGGACATCCATCTGTAGGAAACTGAAGCAAAATCTACTTCATATCATACACAAAAATCAACACAAGGTGAATCAGAGTTCTAGGGACAAAACAAAAACTTTATAGATATTTTTAATAGATAATCACAAAAAATCAGATTTCTATCTTTTTCTTAGAGAGTTTAACTCATGGTATGAATTATAATTGGTTTTTATTACTTGTTAATTCAGTTCATGTAAAACTCAAAATTACCTCTATTAAACTGTTTCTCATTCAGTGACTCTGTCAGGCTTTCAAGGTTGTAAATGTTAATAGGAAGAGATTGCCTATCTCTCTCCTGAGGGTCCATTGGTGGATTTGAACATTGGTAGATATGCTATCCTTGGAGTGGCAGCATAATTGACTATGTGCCACCAGATTTGATATATAACACTATTTGGTCATTTTCCTTGCTGTGTGGTATTCTTATTGTATGGATTTTTTATTATGTACCTATTTTGTCAACAGATATTTGGATTATTCTCCTGTCAGTTTATTTCACAGCATGCAGGAAAAATGATTTTGTAAATTGCTACCTAACTTGGGACTGGAGAGCATTATGCTGAGTGAACTACTCAGTCCCATAAGGACAAATACTGTATAAAAGCATTATTGTAAAATGAGTATGAAGACACAAGGTGGGAGGAGGGAGAAAGTGGAGGGGTGAGGATGTGCAAGGTGCGGGGGTTAATCACAGGGTCACACAATTTGATGGGGATGTGTGTGAAGGAAATGCAGAAGATATGGCGAATAAAACAATGTATTAGAACTTTTTAAATAAATAAGTATAAAATAAAAAAGCATAACAAAACAAAAAGAGTGCTGTTTTGAATATTCTCTTTATGTGTATACCACTGTGTAAATACAGATGGAGACCTGGTGGCCTAGTGGCAAGGATTTGTGCTGCCAACCCAAATGCAGGTAGTTTGAGTCCTCCAGCTGCTCTGCAGGAAGAAGGACAATTTCTTCCCAAGTGACTAACATCTACTGAAAACCCACAGGAAGCTCAGCTATGAATTGATTCCGACTTGACAGCAATGAGGCGAATTGTTGCTGTGCACATATTTTTTCAAGGATATATTCTATATTGAGGAAGGTTTGTTTGATTATTGGTCATCAGGGTTTTCTAGAAAATGCCAAACAGTTTCCCAAGGCAATTGTTTCTACTTACATCACTGAAAGCAGTATCTCAGAGTGTTCTGTTCTCTAAAATCTCAACACCACTTAATATTGTCAGTAGGGTTTGTTATTTTTATTTGAATATGCAATGCTATCTGATTTTTTTGATACTCTGATACAAAATATGTTAGTAGTTTGGCTTCCCCCCATGAATTGTCTGTTCAGTGAATTGCCTGGCTATATTGCTTACTTCTTTTTTGGTGTTGTTGAGTCAGAACTGATTCTTAGCTGACTTTCCAGAGAGTTTTCAAAGGCAGTAAATTGTACAAGAGAATGCTCATCCTTCTCCCATGGAGCAGCTGGTAGATTCGATCTATGTGCCTTTGGGATTGCAGCATGACTTCTTAGGAGTAGGCCACCCACTTTCTAGGCAGATAATTCTAAATAGGCTACACCTCAATTTTTTTCATCTGTATAGTATGGTTCATGAACTCTGACTTTGACATCTTAGCCTAGTAGCATTAGTTTGACATTGCTATTTCTTTTCAAGACTGTGAACTTTATTTAACAAAATCCCCTACCTTATATGGATAGTCTGTAAGGAATTGTGCTGCTAACCCAAAGGTGTTAGGCCCGGGCAAGGAGGCCAGGAGGGAAAACAAGAATGTAGACTTCAGACTGGATGGCCTCGTGTGATGCTGATAAGATGGACAAACGACCTTGCCAACCTCTCTGAGCCAACCATGGGCCATAAACTAAGAAATGGAATGCAAATCCCTTCTTCCTGAAGACCCCATTATAAAAACCCCATCCCAACCCCCCGAAGTTGCAAATTCTCTGCTCTGTCCCTTCAGGACAGAGGATTCACCCAGGAGCTCCACTTGAATAAAGATATAACTTTAAACTCTATCTCTTTTTCGCTGACTTCTTTCAGGCGAGCCACTATACAAAAGGCAGCCCCTCTCTGGTGATTCAAATCTACTAAGTGGCTCCTGGGAAAAAATGGGCACTCTCCTGCTGTGCAATTTACAGACTCTAAAAATCCAGGGGAGAGTCATCTATCAGTCAATTCTGACTTGATGGCCAATGAGAGGATTTTTTTTGATAGTATGGCTCCATCCACATCAAGAAGACAAAGATTCTCACCACTGGGCCAATTGGCAGTACCATGATATATGCAGAAGAAATTGAGGTTATTAACAATTACAGCTTGCTCGGCTCCACAATCAAGACTCTTAACACCAGCAGTCAGGAAATCAAAAGACAAATTACATTGGGAAAATCTGCTATCAGGGCCCCGCCAGAGTGCTGAAAATCAATGATGTCAGTCTAGAGACTAAGGTGCGCCCAATCCAGGCTATGGTCTTCACAACTACTTGCTATGTTTCAGAGAACTGGACAGTGACTAAAGATGACAGAAGAAGAATAGATGACTTCAAGTATGGTGCTGGAGGAGAGCCTTGAACATACCATGGACTGCCAAGAAAACAAATAGGTCTGTCTTGGAAAGAGTAGAATCAAGTTTCTTCTTGGGGGCTAGGATTTTGAAGCTCTGTGTCACATACTTTGGGAACGTGGCCAGGAAAGACTGGTCCTAAGAGAAGAACATCATGTTTGGAGGGTGGAGGAACAATATGGGAGAAGAAGATCCCTGATGAGAGGGATTGATACAGTAACTGGGGCAATGGGGGTTGGCATGTAGGAATTAGTGAGATTGGCTTAGGGAAAGGTTCTGAGCTGCTGTACATAGTGTGGCTACGGGTCACAGGTGACTTAATGGCACATAATAACAACTAAAACAACATGGGTCTAAATAACTGCAAATCAAAAGAAAAATTCATGTGAGATTTAGAAAGTGTCAAAGGAAACAAACACAGAGATGGAGGTATTCTCTTCCCATTTTTTATTCAGCTGATTTTCCTTACTGCTGGTGCTGATGATCTATACTGTCCTAAGACACTCATCACGCAATTGGTTCCAGGTGCGCTAAAAAACCCAGCACCAAAGCAGTTGCCGTCAAGTCAATTTCAACTCATAGCAGCTCCCTTTGTGACAGAGTAGAACTGCTCCAAAAGATTTTAACTGTAATCTTCATGGAAGAAGATCACCAGACCTTTTTTCCTGTTGCATCCTAGGTGAGTTTGAACTATTACTATTTTGATTAGTAATTGAACACAAGGCTTTTGAGTCGCAGGGGCAGTCACTTTCACAGAGCAGAAGCTTCCACAGAAAAGGCAGTTTGTAAAAAATAAAAAAAGCTGAATTTTCCCCAAGAACCCTCGCACTGCAAATTGTTTTTTCCCTTAAACCCAATGACATCAAGTGTACTTTCACTCATAGCAACTCTGTCCCACAGAATAGAACTCCCTAGGAACATTTACTAATCTGTATGTAAATCTTTGGCAAAGTAGACCTTCACAATTTCCTCCCTCAGCTGACGGATTCAAACCACTAGTCTTTTAGTTAACAATTTTGTGCCTAGCCACTGTGTCACCAGAGATTCCTTTCAGTGATTATTAGAAACAACTAGAGCCAAAGAGGAGGAAATAGATGATTTCTACCAAATTTTGCAGTTGGAAATCGATCTAACATGCAAGTTCATTAATAAGAATTGGTGGCTGGAATACACAAGTTGTGAATAAAGAAGACGGATCAGTATTCAGAAAACATGGACTTGGTAACAGAAATGAAGCTGGCAATAGAATGATAGAATTTTGTACAATGATTTGTTCATTATAAATATCTTTTATAAAAAACACAAATGGCGACTTTACACATGGACCTCATCTGATGATCTGACCACAGGAATCAGATTGATTACATCTGTGGAAAGAATCATCAGAGAAACTCAATATCAACTGCTAAAACCAGAGCAGGTGCTGACTGTAGATCATCAACTACTCACGTGCAAGCTCACACTGAAACTAAACAAAAAGCCACAAGAACCAAAGTTTGACCTTGAGTCTATTCCACCTGAATCTAAAAATCATTTCAAGAATGAGTTTGAAGCCTCAACAGTAATGAACAAAGATCAGGTAAGCTGTGGGAAAATATGAATAATACCACACATAAAGAAGGTAAAATGTCATTACAAGACAGAGGAGGAAGAAAAGTCCAAACCAAATATCAGAAGAGATTCAGAATATTGCACTAGAACACACAGAAGCCAAAGCAAAAGGAAGAAATCAGGAAGTTAAAGAGCAGAACAGAAGACTCCAAAGGGTAGCTCAGGAAGACTAAGCAGAATATTAAAATATATGTGAAGAAATAGAGTCAGAGAATCAAAAGGGATGAAATTGCTCCACATTTCTCCAACTGAAGGAACTGAAGAACAAATTCAATTCTCGAGTTGCAATACTTAAAGATGTTGTGGACAGAATATAGAATGATCCCCAAAGCATCAAAAAAAGTTGAAAGGAATATACAGAGTCACTGTACCAAAAAATATTGGCTGACATAGAAGAATTCTGTGAAACAACAGAATAATTATATAATCAAGAGTCAATGGTGATGAAAGAGAAAATTTAAGCTTCTCTAAAACAATTGGCAAAAATAAGGCTCTAGGAATTGATGTAATACTAATTGGCATATTTAACAAACAGATGGAACCAATCTTGAACATGTTTACCATGTTTCTGTGCCAAGAAATTTAGAGGACAGCTACCTGGCCAACTGACTGGAAGAAATCCACATTTGTTCTAATTCCCAATAAAGGTGATCACAGTGTGGAAATTATCAAACAATATCACTAGTATGGAAGCAAACTGCTGCCAAAAATGATCCACAAACAACTAGAACAGTACATAGACATAGATCTGATAGAAATACAAGCTGGGTATAGAAGAACCTGTGGCAGCTTGGGACATCATTGTCATCATCAAATGGATCCTACCTGAAAGCAAGGAGTACCAGAAGAATGTCTATTTGTGTTATATTGATTATGCAAGGGCATTTGACTGTGTGAATCAATAATTATGGCTAACATTGAGAAAAATTGCTATTCCAGACACTTGATTGTGCTTATATGAAATCTAAGCAGTTGTCAGAACAGAGCAAGAAAACACTGCATGTTTCAAAATCAAGAAAAGAGTATGTCGGGGATGTGTCATTTCTCCATACCTTTTCAATTTATATGCAGAATAGATAATTCTGGAGGCTGGATTTTATGAAGAGGAATGCAGCATCAGGTTTGGAGGAAGACTCATCAGCAACTTACATTATACAGATGATTGTTGTTGTTGCCTTCCAGTCGAGCTTGACTCATAGCGACTCTATGAACAAAAGGCTTGAAGCCCCTCTACAACTATTGACATTTATCCAAGTTTGTAGAGTTTTCAGAGGCATGTTGTTTAGGAAGGGCATGTCACTCCTGCAACCTTGAGAACCTCAACCTCAAGAAAAAGTTTCTCACTTCCTGGCCACTTGGAACTATCATGATAGATGGAGAAGAGATTGAGATTGTTAACAATTTCATCTTGCTCAGATCCACAATTTGGAGAGTAAGGTGTCATCCAGGCCATGATCTTCTCAATGGCTTGCTATATCAGAGTGCTAGACAATGACTAAGGATGACAGAAGAAGAATTGATGCCTTTGAGTTGAGGTGCTGGAGAAGAGAATTGAACATACCATGGACTGCCTAGAGAACAAACAGGGCTATCCTAGAGAAGATGAAACCAGGTTGCTCCTTGGAAGCAAGAATTTTGAAACTCTGTCTCACACAGTTAGGGGCAGGAAAGGATGATCCTGGTTGAGATGGATTGATACAATAAGTCGAGAATAGGGGCAGGTGTGTAGGAGACAATGAGATTGGCTCAGGATAAGGCAGGGTCCAGAGATTATTCATAGTGTCACTATGAGTTGTAGCTCACTCAAAGGCACATACAACATCCTCCTGTTTCAGGAGAAGGATAGGAAATTTCCTCCCATGAGATTTACTGACTCTGAAAACCCCCTGCAGGGTCTTCTAGGACTGGGTTCCAACCCAAGGGCACTCAATAAGAATCAGTATCCTCCTATTAACCCTTTGCAGGACTTTATTTACTCAACTCGTACCATATCTGTATAAGCTTTTATTCCAATTCCAAACCCTTAATTTCTAATGTTTGTACTGGCTTTTATACTCTGGTTTAGTGTTGACTAATAACAATAGTTTGACCGTGAAGTAAAATAAATATGCAAAAGTTTTTTTAAAAAACATAAATTGCTGCACAAACGTAATTATTGGCTTGAACTAACTAATGCATTACTCTGCCTTTTAAATAGAGAAGCAGATTAGGTGACATTTAAAATGGTAAGGGAAGTAAGCCAGCAAATTCTGTTCTAGACAGCATGTTTCTTGAAAATATTTTATCCTGTCATTTGTTGGACTAGGGGATTTGTTTGTTATCACACTAATGCCAAAATACTTCATCTCGCCTTCCTTATCAACTGAAGTCTTGCTAAAGAAGAGACCATAAATTAGGCCTTAGAGACTTTGATAGAATCTCTGAAAGACATGTCAGCTATGCTCAATTAATATTTAAAGTGCAAAATGTAGTTGAATATTTTGAGACACAAATCGAGATCATCCACAATACAGGCAAAAGGTAAAAATTGGTTTTGAAACTATAGGCTAATCCTCTGCAACAAATAACCCATTGCTAGCTGCCTCTGTGACGCGTTACTGTGGAATGTGGGAATGGGTCATTTTCAAAGTTTGTTAAAGATTCAGACATTGTTGATGTTCTTAGTGACAGTTTTCCTGGTTCTGTGGAGCTAACACATCTTTGTAAAGGCGATGGTTTTCTGGCTAATAAAACAATAATTGGTTAACATAATAGTGATTTTCAGCAGCTGCTTTCATTTATGGTTAGAATAACAGTAATGGGACTATTCAACTATTCATTAACTCATAGCAGCCTCTTCTTCAGTGAGCATGAGGTACCTCAGGGAAGTGTAGACACAGTTTTGGGAGCAGAATTATTACATTCAAAATACAGTTGAGGGAGCTGTAGCTATGGAAGGAGTGGCAACCTACTATAGCTTCTCTCTTAAGTTGAACAATTATTAAAAATCCTTTGTATGCTTTAGTAATTTAAGCTTCTCTTCCTCCTCATGACATACTTCTCGATTACTTTCATAATCTACATGTAAGAACATTACCTATGCTTCATGAGTCAGTCAAAGATGATTCTAGCATTTCTGTCACCCCATATTTATAATAACATGAGATTCTTAACCAATTTATCAAGCTGGTAGGACAGAGTAGAACTACTCATTAAGGTTTCCAAAGTTATAATCTTTACAATGGCAGACCACCTCTTTTTCTCCCACAGAATAATTGGTGCACTCAAGCTACAGCGGGTTTGATTAGCATTGGAACACTTCGCCACTGGGTCATCAGTTCTCTTTCTCCAAATACCATATTTTATACCCAGACAAAATAATTTTTGAAACCAAAATTTGTATTAAACATTTTCAATAATAATAATTATGAAATGAAACAAGTTATAATAACTATGGTCAAAAGGTAACCTAATGCGGAAAAGCTGTGCTTCAATCCCAAAGACACGTGGTTCGAAGTTACCAGCTGCTCCAAGGAAAATGGTGGACAACCTCCTCCCGTGTGATTAACTACCTCTGAAAACCCACTGGAAGGTCAGTTTTGACTTGACAGTACACAATAACAATTATATATAAATATCTTGTGGGGTGCCCCCAACACAATAGATTGGAACAGTAACTGTAACAATTCCTTGATTACATGAGCATATCAGAGATGGTGAATCTACTGGAGAGTAGGACAAGTTTCAGACCTACTGTTAATAGGGTCAATATGAGTCGTAGGCAACTCAGTAATACTCGATGACAACAACAACATAAAAATGTACTTAGTATTATGGTTAGCACAGGAGTCCAGAATTAAGGTTGCATAGAGAAGTGTACTCGGTGCGGGGGGTGATGGTGGGGGGAAGGGATGAGGGAATTGTATACCAATCAAGCAAGTTTTTAGAGAGGAGCAAACTCTTGGGGAGGGGTGGACAGGGAGAAAAGTGCAGCAATGAATGAATGGAAATCCAAAATCTCTGTAAATGTTTATTAAAATTAATAAAAAAGAAATAAAAAAGATGACAACCTACCAAAAAATGTACTTAGATATCTATTATAACCAAAAACTTAATTAAATATTGAGTACAACAAACAGAGTAGAACTATCCATAGGATTTTCAAGTCTGTAATATATTGGCAACAGGCTGAACTTCACATTTTCTTTGTCTCATGGAGTGACTGATGAGTTCAAACCACGAGTCCTTCAGTCAGCGGCCGTTAGCTTCACTACCACATTACTGTGTCGTCAGGGCTTTGTAGGAGAGTCTAGATCAACATCATTATAACAACCTATAAAGGAGCCCTGGTAGTGTAAGGGTAACATGGCAGGCTGTGATCCCCAAAGTCAGCAGTTTGAGACTTCCAATTGCCAGAAGGAAGATGAGTAGTCTGCTTCCATAAAGATTTCCAGCTTTGGAAACCCAGTAGAAGTTTCCAAGTCTTTGAGTTAAAATAAGAGGCATTGGATGTTGTTTTTTATATAGGAGACAAAAACCAAAAGTAGAAAATGATTTGGATATGGGGTGACATGGTTTGGAGACTAATTGAATATGAGGATAAAAAATGATTTTCTGGTTTTATTTATCCAAAATAAAATGAGTGTCCCTAATAAAGTTATATTACCCAGGAAAATAGAAATGCATTTTGAAGTATGGATGATAAGTCTAGCTTTTCTTATGCAATTATTTAAGTTAGTAGTTATTTAATGAATCGGAATCCCACAGCACTTAATTGTGCTTGTGAGACCTATACCTGGACCAGGAGGCTGTTATGTTTAAAACTAAAAAGAGAGTGTGTTATGGTTGTTGTATTTCTCCATACCTGTTTTTCCCACTTTATTTTTTTAATTATATTGATTTATTTACAAAGTTTGAGTACATTGTTTTTCATAACATCTTTCCCATTTCCTTCAGCCACCCATCAGATTTAATCTGTATGTTGTTGTTGTTATGTGCCATCAAGTCACCTGTGATTCATAGTAACGCTATGTATAACAGCTCTAAACCCTGCTCTATCCTGTGCTTATCTTACTGTCTTTGACATATCTACCCCCATTCACTGAATCAATCAAAGGTCTTTCTCTCTGGTGCTGTTCCTCCACCCTCCCAAGCATGACAACCCTTTCCAAAGACTGACCCATCCTTGCAACTTGTCCAAAGTATGTCAAATGGTGCTTCAGAATCCTTGCCTCCAAGGAGCAGCTTAGTTTAACCCTCTCCATGATTAACCTACTGGTTCTCTTAGCAGTCTAGTAGTCTATAGTATATTCAATACTCTTCTCTAACACCACAGCTCAAGTGCATCAATTCTTTTTCCATCATCTCTAGCCATTGTCCAGCTTCCTGATGCACAGCAAGTGATTGCCAAGACCATGGCCTGTATCAGGCACACCTGACATCATGGCTCTTCACTACTCTGGAGAGCAATTTGTCTCTTGATTTCCTGGCTACTGGTGCCAAGAGTGTTGATTGTGGAGCCAAGCAAACTGAAGCTGTTAACAATCAACACTCTTGGCATCCATAATGATGCTGCCAATTGGCCCAGTGGTGAGAATCTTTGTTTTATTGATGTTGAGCTTCAATCCATATAGGAGGCTGCAGTCTTTGACCTTCTGTGCCAAGAGCTTCAGGTTCTCCTCAGTTTCAACAAGCAGGGTTGTGTCATCTGCATAACGCAGATTGCTGTTCTATATGCTAAGCAAATTATTCAAGAAGCTGGACTCCATGAAAAAAATGCGGCACCAGGATTGGAGGGATATTTATTAATAACCTTCTTTATGCAGATGACACAACTTTGCTGATAGTGAGGAGGGCTTGAAGCACTTGTTGCAGAAAATCAAGGAATGCGGCCTTCAACTTGTATTACATTGCAATGTCAAGAACACAACAGCTTCAACTTAACAGTTTCATCTTGGCTTGGATCTACAATTAATACCCTTGGTAACAGCAGTCAAGAATTGGGAGGTGTATGTGTTGGGAATATCAGCAATTAGAAACCTCTTCAAATTATTAAGGAGTAATTATGTCAGTTTGAAGAGCATGATTCAGTCCATGGTCTTTCTGATCACGTGCTATACATCTGAGCGCTGGACAATGGATTGGAATGATTTTTAAAAAGTTGATTAGTGTTGGAGAAGAGCACTGAACATCCTATAGATTGTCAAAAGAACAAGTATATGTCTTGAAGAAGTGCAGCTACAGTGCTGTTTGGAGGCAAGGATGAGGCTTCGCCTCCCATAGTTGAGGAATGTTGCTAGGAAGAGCTATTTTGGAGAGGGACATGGTGCTTGGAAGGGTGGAGGGACAGCAAAGGAGAGGAAGACACTGGACAAGATGGATTGACAAGATGTCTGTTGCAATGGGCTCCAGTATGGCAGGAAGTGTGAAGATGGCACGGTATAGGACGGGGTTCAAATGTGCTGTTTGTAGTGCCGCTGAGTTGTACTGGACTCGACAGCACCCAACAACAACAACAGTAAATGCAGATAGCCTTTTCATTTCATTTTAACATTTTTTTCACCTCTGCTATAAAGAAGAGAAAAACACATCCCATCTTATGAGGTGTATGGGGTTCTGGGGGTGTACTCTGTATGAAGTTTTATTGCTAATCCAAAGGTTGTGCCTCCGTGGTGGTTCAAATCTACCAATGGCTCCAAGGAAGAGAGATGGGCCATCTTTTCACTATAGCCTCTGAAAGCTCACTGGAGGGTCAGCTATGAATGGGTTCCAACTCTTCAACAACGGATTAAATTGAGCTTATGAGTAGCCCTATAAATTAAAATTTCAGATGCATAGAAAACCACAGGTAAAAAGTGTGTGTGTGTGTGTGTGTGTGTGAAGTAAATAAAAAGTGGAAAGTAAGAAAATGCAGCCCACAAAGAAAATAAGTCACAGCTTCAATTTCATTTGTGGGCATTGTCTCTATTACTACAGTTAATATATTCAGAATTATTTGATAAGTGTGGTAAGCAATGTGTTGATTCTTCTGCTTATTTTCTCTGCCCTTGGTTTTTACTTTTACATCGTCTTTTCACTTATTCATCAAATATTTCTTGAACATCTAGTCTACCCAGGTCACTCTGCTCCTCATTTCCTGGCTTTCTCAATTGCTCTCAAAAGACAACAGCTGGCATCGGGAAGATTAATAAGTAAGAAGAGTCAGCAAAGCACAGGCTACTCTGCTTTATTCTCCCCGCCACTTTCTGTTGAAGGTGTTCCCAGTGGTGTCATCCTTGACAAAGGATGATACACAGAGATGAATATTTTCCAGCTTTTGGCTCTAAAGTGTGCTAAAAATGTCAAGTTACTACAGAACCCTTAGATAAATAGTATGCATGATGCTAGGCTTAGAGTCTTGTTTACATGAAAAGTGATAAGCCCAACATTGCAAGTTATCACTAACTTGAGACAAGAGTCAGAAAGCACAAAAACCTTCTCAGGGGAATATTCCACTCAAAAAAGACCTCAAATACTTTGTGAAAGTTCATCCAAGTAAATTGTACCTGTGATAGAGTGGTATACAACAACTAGAGAATAAATATACTGCTGGAGGAATAACAATAACTGGAAAAGCAGTTTCAATTAGTAATAAGGCTATAAGTTATACACCAAGGATGGCTTGTTATTGCATTAATGTGTTAAAAGTTCTCATCAAAATTTTCTCCAGCAACTTATTCCTCTGAATTTACTGGCTATGGACATGCTTAGTGGTAAAGCACACACACATAACACAGACAAAACAGTCATCATCAAATCCGTTTCAACTCTTGATGACCCCATATGTGACAAAGTAGAGCTATGTTCCATGGGGGAGGGGGGGTTTATGACTGATGTTTCTATCTTTCTTCCCAGGTACTTCTGTTCTATGATAAAAAAATCCATTTGCTGTTTAGTTGATTCTGACTCATGGGGACCCTGTATGTATCAGAGTGTTGTGTGTTCCATTTAAGTTTTCAATAACTGACTTTCTGTAAATTGCATTCTATACTTTTCTTTTGAGACACTTCTTGGTGAGCTTGAACCTCCAACCTTTTAGTTAGCATTTAAGTATGATAACCATTTGCCATTACAGCTAAGCTTCCCTAGTATGCTCAAACTCATAACACTCAACTCATTGCCTTTGAGTCAGAATTGACTCATATCTGACCCCCAAGAATTTTCTAAGGCTATAAATCCACAGGAAGAGATTGCTCATTTTTCTCTTGAGAAGTCACTGGTGAATTCAAACGTCCAGGCAGTTTCTGAGGTTGGGTTAACAGGTCACCAGAGACCTGTGATAAAGGTAACAAAATGGGTTTTTCTTGTTGTTGTTATGTGCCATTGAGTCAGGTGCAACTCATAGCGACCCTAGGTACAACAGCCTAAACCCTGTGTCAATCTCACTGTCTCTAACACACCCACCCCATTACCCCAGTCACTGAATCAATCTATCTCGTTAAGGGCCTGCCTCTCCTGAGCTGTCCCTACACCCTCTCAAGCATGACATCCCTCTCCAAGGACTGGACCCACCCTGCAACATGTCCAAAGTATGTCAGATGATGCTTCAGAATCCTCGTCTCCAAGGAGCAGCCTGGTTTCACCCTCTCTCGGTGGAACTTGTTTGTTCTCTTAGCAGTCCATGGTATTTTCATTACTCTTCTCTAGCACCACAACTAAAGGTATCAATTCTTCTTCTGTCATCCCTAGTCATTGTCCAGCTGTCAGATGCATAGCAAGTAATTGCAAAGATCATGGTCTGTATCAAGCACACTTTAGTCTCCAGACTGACATCATCGCTCTTCAGTACCTTGTAGAGGTCTCTCACAGCAGGATTTCCCTATGCAATTTGTCTTTTAATTTCCTGGCTGCTGGTACCAAAAGTGTTGCTTGTAGAGCCAATCAAATTAAAGCTGTTAACAATCTCAACCTCTTCACCATCTATCATGATGCTGCCAATCAACTCAGTGGTGAAAATCTTTGTTTTCTAGATGCTGAGCTTCAATCCATATTGAAGGCTGCAGTCTTTGACTTTTTTCAGCAAGTGCTTCAGGTCCTCTTCAGTTTCAGCAAGCAAGGTTGTTTCATCTGCGTAACACAGATTGTTGATCAGTCTACCTCCAGTCCTGACTCAGAATGTAAAAAATGCTTATGTTGGAAACATTTGATTCTGGATAGAGGCTTGTGAAAATAACATAAATTCCTCTTGGTTTTTGTATTACCAACTCTATTTTTGCTACTTTTGGATTTTAGTCAGGTCATATTAGGATGAAATAAAAAAAAAACCCACAAGAAACCAATTTATGGTCCAAATACACAAGTATGCCATTTGAAATTTTTTGCAATTCTTAGACAAGTTTTCTTTCTAATCTTATCTGCTGTTATTCTCCTATGCAAATGTTTCCTTTTATCAAGCTCATCCATTCCCAACTATCCCCAAAGCTTTTTTTGTTCATTCTCGCCTCTGTATCTTTGTTGCTTTTTTGTCATTTTGGATAAATGTTCCTTTATTGTCTTTAGCTGAATTTGGTGACCTTAAATCCTTGGTGAAGTCTTTTCCCTCCATCTCCAGTATATTCTTTATCTTTTGAGAGCACGTAAAAATCTATATTTTTCATTTAGGATGCATTTTGTACTGCCTGCTGCTCTCTATAATATCTTTCCATCTCTCAACTTTGATTATCATTTGCAAATAAAGTTTATCTTGCAAACAAAGATTCTGAAAAAGACATTGTACTCTCATTGATTTGGGATATCTGCACTGGCTAGTAAACCAAAAGTAAAACCCACTACCGTTGAGCTGTGTCAATTTCTGGCAATCTGCCTGAGATTTCCAAGGCTACAGGTTTAACAAGACTGTCTCCTCTTTCTCCCACAGAGCAGTTAACTGATATGAGCCACTAACCTTATGCTTAGTAATCCAGTGCATCACGAGGGCTAATTTGGATGAGAATAATAACTTGTATACAAATGCCATTCTTACATTGTGTGGAGTTTGATTTCTTCGTTTTGTACTGTCTGCATGGAGCCCTAGAGGCATGATGTTTAGGCACTAGGTTTCTAACTGAAAGGTTGGTTGTTCGTGTCCACCAGTCCTGAGAGAAAGAGGGGCCAGCCAACTGTGTAAAGATTACAACCTTGGAAATACTATGAGGTAGTTCTGCTCTTTGTACAGGGTCATTACGGATTAGAATTGTCTCAATGACAGTTGTTTGGGTTGTTTTGTTTTTAGTCTCTCTGTGGCCAGCATAGTGTGCTAAATAAAAAAAGAAGATGCATAATAAATATTTGCTTATTGCCTGTTTCAGTACCTTACAAATTTTGCAAATGAAGGAGCTGAAGTTAGTGGGAAAAAATTTAAACATTAGATAAGACTTTTTATTCCTTGGGCTGTGTTCTTTGAGAACATTATTTGATATTACAGGGTAAAATCAGATAGAGAGACCATACAGGGAAAGGTTGAATCTTCTCTCAAAATACCATCTTTGTAGTAGAAAAATAAAGCGCTGATGCTGAGGTCCAAGAGCAAAGTAAACTAAAATGACAGTTGAGTACTACAAAGGAAGAGGCTTTGAGTGGCTCATTATCGTAATGCTGCTTCTAAAAGCTGGCTCATTGATTTAATGATCATGCTATACATTGAGTTGCTGAATGAGTATTCACTGCAGTTAAAAAGAGATTTGTCCTTATCAAAGACCTGGGGGTACACAATTTCAGCATAGAGTTTGTGAGCCAAATTGTTAGTTGTAAAATTCAAAATTATTCATTATTTATGCCTTTGTCCTGATCTTGTCTTAAAATATAAGCCCCTTTCTTTTAAAGCTCCCTTTTCATTTTTATTCAACCTTATCTCCTTGCACAAATTACTCACTAGAATCTAGCCACTTTCTAAGTCCAGTAACATTTTGCTAGTTCCCAGGATGTTCTAGGAGGGAAGTTTCATGGTCAACAATACTGCTTTCTATGTGTAATTTATTAACAGGGTCTGCTCGAAGAGAGATTTGATTTGATTTTAATTGTTGGTGTTCCAGTTGGAAGCTGATTACTCCAGGGATTTGCATATGTAGTCTTTAACCAAGGAAATGACTTAAAATTGTGTATTAGTACCTTCAAAGGACAAGGTAATCTTAATTTCCTGGAGAGCAGGTGTCCTTGTCAAAGTACATTGCTATAGGATTATGAATGTTGTTTATCTTACACTGACATTTGCGGTGTTTTTAATGCTTTCCTGAAAGGATTTCATCTCCAGTTTGAAGAAGAAGGAAAAAAAAAAACACCACCTCAGAAAAATGCAGAAAGTTTGAATGTCAAAGTGCTTGATGGAGACTTCAAAACATGCATCTGCCCCTGTGCGCGCGCGCGCGCGCGCGCACACACACACACACACACACACACACACACCCCCTGTGATTATGTGTGTGTGCTCAAGTGGATGTGTGATGTGTGCGTGGATGTCTACACTCCTAGTTTTTGTTATTAATGACTACCATGGGGCTGGGCCATTTGCCACAATCAAATTGAAAACTTAGAACTCTTGACACTTTTCATCAATTTGATCTTTCCAATTTCCTCAAGCTAATGAGGGTGATGGTTTTATTTGACACTAAAATATTTAGGAAATGCCTTAATCTAACACTGTGACAAGATAAATTGAGTTTAAAATGGAAAAAGAATGTGGTCCTTTAGTGAAAGAAAATATATTTTCAAGAAGACTGAAAACAGTTCATCTTGTCCCCTGTATATTTCTATATATGTGACCTTTAAAAATTAATGCCTAAGAGCATAAAGTAACAAGGGGCATTATTTTGAACTTGAATTCCTTAAGGAATGCTATGTTATTACAAAATATTTCCTATGTTGCTAATTTTTTTCCACTCAAATGTGAAGCTAATTTCACTTCTCAAAAGTAGTGTATTTGCTAGCCTCACTAATGTATTGAGCTTGTAAAAAATTATTAAGAAAAGCCACAAGCAATGCAATTTGCAATTTTGTGAAGATATGTGCAGTGCATCTAAAATATGCCCACAGATTACTATCTTCTAATTATTTTTGGTGGGCAGGGCCAGGTTTTCGCCCTTGATAAAAGAAATTGCATTGTAACCTCTGTCTAGGTTTATAGACCTAGATCTTAAGTGTTCATACTTGGGCTGAGAAAACAATTTAAGATCTTTTGGTTTGGGAGATAAGAATGTAAATTGGGTTTTTTTTGGTATCCTTGAGACAAGGACATCTTCCCAATGAGTGAGCCACTAATCCTAAATAATGATGATTCCTGTCCTCTTTCTCAATTTAGTCAGATATCTAATACGCTAAACCACATTTAGCCTTTTGAGCATGTACAGTTAAAAGGATATTTAATAGCAATTGAATGACTTTAAGAAGTTCAAATAAATTGCTTATGCCATTTTTAGTATTATTTTTCACTGCTTAGAAATCTTAATCTACATTTGAAAGTAGAAATAGTGTCATCATTGCTTTATAAATATTCATTTGTTAATTTGTCTTTCCAATAGTTATTCAGTCAACTTTATGCTTGTTATATGAGGAACATAGAGAAAAAAGTTACATTACCTGTCTTTAAAAAGTTTACTTACAGAACCTAGTCCACATGTGCAACAATGAATGGAAAAGAAAAAAAATTAAATGGGAAGAAGATGCTGTAAAATTTTTTTAAAGATAATTTTTAATTTAAAAAAAAGAACTTAGCCCATTTTGAATTGTGCTGTTAACCCAAAAGTCGTGGCAGTTCAAATCCAATAGTCACTCCACAGAAGAAAGACGGACTACCTCCTCATGGAGATTCACAGCCTAAGCAATCTGTTGGAAGGTCTGTTGTGAACTGGGCCAGACTCGGTGGCAACGAGTTTGAGGATTTTCAGTTAAGTGTACATTCATTCACACACAGAGATATATAACACAAGGACAAAAGTAAAAAAAAAAAAAAAAACACCACCCAAAACCAAATAATATGATAATAAAGATATCATCTTTAGTAATGGCACATAATATTAGTAAGTATTAACATTTTTTTTCTATCTTATTCCTTGAAGGTAACAGATAACTCTAGTAACTCTTTGCCTTAGTAAAGGCTTATATGTGGGGTTAGCTTTTCAATACTTCCTTCCTGACTTGTGTTTCCTTATAACATGATCTCTAGAAAGAAGTGGTGCTAAATGCCTTTGTAGTTATAATAGAGTGAATAATTTTTTAAAACCAAGATAAACAGTTTTAGGTTGGACAATAGAGAATCTATAATCTGGGTTATACTTAGTAGAAGTACATTCAGAGGAATGTAGAACTTTAGAAAGATTTCTCTATGTGTTATACTTAATGAAACTTGAGCCCAGGAACTGAAGTTCTGACCTGGATAAAGTCTCCTGGGTTTTATACAGGGTACTAAACTATCTGAAGCAGAGCAATCTGATTCGTAGGAGCCATGCTGCCTGCACAGTAAGCAGTTCAGTGTAAAGATGAGACAATATGTGAAATACTTGGAAGGGTCTGCCTAATTGTCCTGACCCTACATCCCAACAAAGACGTAGGAAGGGAGTTCCAATAATATTTGAGACAGATGGGACTCAGGATCTGAGTTAATTTAAAGGACTGGAACATGTGATAGTCTTGTGGATTCAGTTTTGTCTGGAAGTTTATTCTACTTTGCTATCGGTTACTATACAGATATACCATGAATTGACTGCAGTTTCTGAGAGTAAAAGCCAATACATTTTGAGAAAATGGCCAAAAACTTGATTGATTTGCAAAGATGAATATAGGCTTTCAGAAGTTTCAATGATTTGGGGTAAATCAGTCTGTTTTATATTGTCATAAGAGTGACTTTGAAAACTCCTAGGAAAAGGATAGGCTGTAGACATCACAAAATTGCAGTGGAAAAGGAGATGTGCATTCATGCAAGGTGGATCCTAGTGCATGGAAATGACTGATATAATGACCTGCATCTTAGTTTTCCCTGGAATGTCCCACTTTTATTTTTCTTAAATAAAATAGACTGAAGCATAATTATTTATATATTCCACTTTGTCTTTCCAAAGTAGGTTTGACTAATAAATTTGTATGATGTTGTTATGGATTGTGGAATATAGAATGACTCATAGTGACCCTATGAACAACCATTCTGAACCCTGTCCTATACTGTATCATCCTCATCATTTCTGACACACTTGAGCCCATTGAAACAGTCACTGTGTCAATCCATTTCATTGAGGGTCATCCCTCCTTTGCTAACCATCCACCTTTCTAAGAATGATGTCCCTTTCCAAGAAATAGCCTCTCCTAGTAATATGCCCAAAAGATGTGAGATAAATCTTTGACATCCTTCCTTCCAGTTAACAGTCTGGCTCCACTTTTTTGGAAGGCTTGTTTGCTTGTTCTTTTGGCTGTCCATGGGATATTTATTATTATTCTACAACACAAATCAAAGGCATCAGTTCTTCTTCTGTCATCCTTATTCATTGTCCAACTCTTGGGGACATAACAAGTGGTTAAAAGCCCATGACCTGAATCTGACATACTTTAGTCTTCAAACTAACATTGCTGTTTCTCAGTTATTTGTGAAGTTTCTGACAGTGGACTTACCCAGTGCAAAATATCTCCTGGTACTCTGACTGCTAAAGTAACAAAGAACCAAAGAAGACGAAATTGTGGATCCAAGAAACTTGGAAAAACCTAATAACAAAAATTAAAGCAAAGGTCTATCTCTTCTACTTCTAGTACAAAGTCCAGCTATAAGTATTGTTGTTGTTGTTGTTATGTGCCG
>NW_006399850.1:5697346-5713604 GCF_000299155.1 Elephantulus edwardii | reverse complement strand
AGATAAATCCCTTATTGTGGAGTTAAGCATTAGTTACAGTGTTGACCCCACCCTTAGCCCAGAGCCTTGACCACTTACTTCCCAGCTCTACCCTCCACCAGGATAACCCTTCTTATCTGCCAAGTCCCTTCAAAAAATATCTTCCATTGTTCAACCCATGATCTGACAGCTTGTATCTTAAGCTTTCGTGGCTTCTGTGGTTCCAAAAACGTTGACTGCTGACATTTTTCTTTTGACCAGTGTCTCTTAAGTTTAGTTGTACTGTCTCCAAGGGAAGTTGACGTGTCCTGTAGAACACCTGTATAGTCCCTTCCAAGCATGATTAATTATTATGACCAAATAGATAACACTAGTTTATTGTTTTAACTAAATAATCATAAGAATTGACTAAAATTAAATAGTAAATCTCCCCTATTTACTTATTTCAATGGTTGTTGTTGTTAAGTGCCATCGAGTCGCAGGCGACTCATAGTGACCCTATGAAGGAGAGTCCTCGATGCTTGGGTGCCTTTCATCCTCTCTACATGTTCATAGCATTTCCGGAGGCAAGCTATTATGGAAGTGGATGCCACTTCTCCTTCCAATTTCAATGTTTATTCTATCATATTCTTATTTATGTTTCATATGTATTTATAATGGTGATAAGGTATACTTTAGTTTATAAGTTCAGATATAAAATATTTTTTCTATGTTAACTTTTTAAATGTTATATTGACTTGCATAAAAAATTGGTATATATTGTGTTTCACACTTTCCTTCATTCACGTTGTGTTTTAAACACATACATTGTATACAATGAATCACCATTGATCCATGCCCACCATTACCCCATCTTTTTAGGTTCCTGATGGATTATTCCCAATTCATTCACCTCTCCCTCTGCTCACCATTCTGCCCCTTCGTGATTTCCCACAGACCCCTCCCCAGCCCCTCTGTCCATTCCCTTTAGACCTTCATACACACTTTTACTAGTTATCCTTCAATTTTTACAGTATGGTCTTATACAGCCATTTGTCTTAATGAGATTGAGTTAGTTCACTCAGCATAATGCTCTCCAGTCTTCTATGTTATGTGATATTTTTTGAAATTGTTGCTCCTGAGTGTTGCACAGTGCTCTATCATGTGAATGTTCCACAATTTCTTAATCCATTCAATTGTTGTTGGATATTCAAGCTGTGCTTATGTTCTTGCAATTCTGAAAAATGCTACTATGAACATAGGTGTACAAATCTCTTTGTGTCTCAATTCTCACTTCTTTGGGGTACATTCACTGCAGTGGAATAATCACATAGAATTTCTATGTTCAACATTTTGAGGAGATGCCAAACTGCCTTCAAGAATGGTTGTATCATTTTACAAAATCCCACTAACAGCGTATGAGAATTCTAATCTCTCAGATCTCTCCCATATTTATTGTTTGCTGTCTGTTAAACTGTGCTACTGCTACTAGGGTCAGCCGTTATCTCATTGTGGTTTTGATTTAAGATGTAAATCTACATCTCTGATTGCCAGTGATTTGGAACATTTCTTCATGTGCTTATTGGTCATCTACATGTCTTTGTAAAAGGTCTTTCCATGCTTTTAACCATTTTTGTAGATGGGTTATCAGTCTTCCACCTATGGCTGACTGGTATTTGATAACAAAAGCTATTAAATGGAGAAACGACAACTTCTTCAATAAACGGTACTAGAAAAACCGAACTTCCACCTGTAAAAAGCTAAAGCAGGATCCATGTCTCACACAAAACACAAAAATCAGGTCAAGATGGATCAGAGACATAGGGGCAAAGCCCCAAATCATAAAGATCATAAGAAACAAAATGGGACCAAACTTAAAATGTCTAGGCAGTGATATAAATAAGATAGTGAATACAGCTAAAAATGCATAACCAGAAAAGGATAAAATTGATAAATAGGACTTTCTAGATACATCAAAACGTCATCCAATAGGGTGAAAAGAAAGCCTACTGATTGGGGAAAAAACATTTGTCAGTTCCATCTCAGGCAAAAATCTTAGCAAAAGTTTATAATGCAGGGCTTCAACCTTAAAACTTTTCTTATTGTTTCTGTAGCATTTTCTGCATTCCTTTTAATGATTGTGAGATATACTTACTGTTAAATTGCTTGTTAAAATTTATTAAAGCAATCTTGCTTTGTGAAAGTGTATGATTTCCAAAGTATAAGCTATTCTGAATTATGTCTTTTAATTCTAAACTATGCAGTGCATAACAGTGCTCCCAGGTTTTGTATAATACTGGCAGATTCACAATGTCATTATTTTAATGTGACAGTGTAAAGTGACTCTTACAATCCAACAAATTGTAGCACTTTTCTATTGAATTTCCAGACAGATAAAATAATGGCTGTAGTAACTTCTCTCCATTTATTTCTACTTAGGTGTGTCATAGAATTTTTCTTGTTGTTGCTAGAAAGAAAATTGACACTGGTAGTGAGTTTTCATGTTCATTTTATTTGTTTATCTCTGAAACACAGAACTTCTATTATACCTTCGCTGACTTGGTTCAGTTTTCATTATTTCATCAGAATGAAATCTAGATCTATGTCCGTCTAGATGTATGAACTAATTTTGTGCAGAGAAAGCAGTTTTTCATATGTATAAGTGTTCAAGGGTTACAATGACTCATCTATGACTTGCTGGCACTTAACAACAACAACAATGTATGTCTTATGCTATCACCTTTATATATAATTTAAATATTAAAAAATTTGTTTTCTTTAAAAATATTTTTCTTATTAGTCTATTAAGATGGCAAATTTCTTTTCTATTCTTTTGGTTATACTGTTGGTTGGAGTAATCAAAACAGACTCTATCCCCCCCAAAAAAAATCCTTGTCCCTCACAAATCTTTTAAGAGAAGGTAACATTTTTTCACATCATTTGTTTTAATATTGTTATGATTCCCTTCTAGAAAGTAGAATCTGGAGAAATTCATCAGGAGTTAAACCCTGAAGGCCAGGTAGGGGTTGGGTAGAGATTGCAACATGGTGAGATGAGTAAAGAGAAGCAGTCAAGGAAGAGGCATGCTAGTAGCAAAGACAGGGATGGACGGATACATGTGTAAAGTGTTCGAGGTGCAATGAAACCTGTGGAAAATGTCAGAGTTAGTGATATAGTCTGTATCGACATCTTTCCCCAAACAAGGAAAAGGGACATAGTCCCTAGGATCACAGGCAAAATACCCAAAACCTCATTGAGTTTGTTCTTTATCAATTTTTTATTCTAAATTAATTGGAAGTCCTTTTTAAATTTTTTAACAAAGTATTTTTTTGGTTTGTTTTTTTTTTTTTACTTTGATTAGCCTGCAAAGTTCATATACATTGTGTTTCACATTATTTATTCACATTGTGTTTCATACAATTATTCTCACTCATTTTTTTATAAAATCAATCACCATTGAGCTATGCCCACCATTTCTCTGTCTTTCCAGATCCTTGCTGGAGCTTTCCCATTTCCTTTACCCCTTTTCCCTTCACCTACCAAATTGTGTGATCCTATGCTTACCCCTCTGCTCACCCTCATCGCTCTGTTCCCACCCCTTCACCCCTTGTATGCTCATACATATTTTACTTGTTATCCTTATGTTTTGACAGTAATGGTCCTATGCAGTATTTATCCTTAAGAGACTGAGTTAGTTCACTCATCGTAATGCCCTCTAGTCTCTCCCAGATTACGTAGAACTTTTCGAAATCATTGCTCTGTAGTGCTACAATTTCTCAATCCACTCGGTTGTTATTGAACATCTGAGCTGTTCTCATGTTGTTGTGATTGTGAATAACACTGCTATGAACATTTGTGTACAAATCTCTGTTTGTGTCTCAGTTCTAATTTCCTTGACTTACATTCCTAGGAGTAGAATATCAGGGCTGTAGGGTCGCTATGAGTCATGCTCAACTAGACAGCAATCAACAACAATGGAATTTTTTATGTTCAGCTTTTTGAGAAAATACCAAACTGCCTTCCAGGGTGGTTCACAAAATATTTTTGAGAATTTAACTTAGTCAAACAAAATGTGTTCCAGATAATATAGATGATAAGATTATGCTCAATGCAGTGCACTGTGGCCTCAAAATAAAGGCAGCTCACATTTTTTACTGCCTTATTAGATGCAAGTCCATTCCAGAGTTTTATCCCATGGTTCTTAAATAGTGAGAAATCTTCACAAGCATTTATTTAATTTCAGGAGTTGAACTCTGGGCTTTCAGTCCTGGAGGAAATCTCATATAATAGCACATCAATTTTTCTTCTATCTGCTTTTTTGCTAACCAACTTTTCCATGTACATGATATGATTTAAAAGGCCCTGGCTTGGATCAAACACACGTAAGTCATTGAAGTGACATCTTGATTTTTAACTTTAAAGAGGACTTCAAAGCTATAGTAGATTTTCTCAATTCAGTTTTTTGACTGCTCCTTCCATCCATAATTATTATTAATCCAATAAACTGATAGTATTTATCAGTCCAGTAATGAGGACTTTTATATTTTAATGAGTATTTCCTCAATTTTGATGCAGAGTTCTTGAAGTAGTCTGACTTTTCAGACAATTTATAATGTTCAGAATAGAGATTAATTAATTAAGTTGAATCCACAGCCCTGTTATATGACTATTCCAATTCTGAACCATGCAGTTGTACTTTATTCTGTTCAAACAAGAGCCTCTTCATACACATATAGATTCTTCATGAGCACGATGAAGTGTTTATAATTTCTGGTTCTATTGTTATCTATTTTAATGGCAAGTTGTTGTTGTTGCTGTTGAGTGCTATCGAGTCACCTGTGACTCATAGGGACCCTGTGTACAATAGCCCTAAACCCTGCTCTGTCCTGTATCAATCTCACTGTCTCCAGCACACCTACCCCAATCACCACAGTCACTGAATCTATTCACCTCATAGAGGGTCTTCCTCTGCTGAGCCTTCCATCCACCCTCCCAAGCATGATGTCCTTCTCCCAGGATTGGCCCCTCCTTGGAACATGTCCAGAGTATGTCAGATGAAGCTTCAGAATCCTTGCCTCCAAGGAGTAGCCTGGTTTAACTATCTCTAGGATGAACCTGTTCATTTTCTTAGCAGTCCATGGGATTTTTGGGTTTTGGTTGGGGGGTGTGTGTGTGTGTGTGTGTGTGTTGTTTTGTTTGTTTGTTTGTTTGTTTGTTTTAGTTCCAAAGGGTCAATAGCAGGACTAATTTTTTGTTTTTAATCACGGTAATCCACTTTATAGTAATAATTTCCTTTCTAAGGTGAAAAAAAAATAAGCCTTTTTCTTACAGGAGAAAGCATACGTGATATGTGCTGGAGAGGGAGAAAGAGTTTGAGAAAGCAGGTGGAGTATAATATGTGATCTATGTGACTATAAAGTATGTAAGTCTAGTATAATAAGAAAACTAAAATGCCATTTATGAGTATTAAAAAAGGAAGTTGTCTATAGTTTCCTAATTCTGTTAACAATTGACACGGTGACTGTAACAATAGGCTCAAGCATTTCAGAGATCATTAGGATGATACAGGATAGGGCAAGGTTCAAATACGTTTTTCATAGGATCTCTGTGAGTTGTAGTTAACACAGTGGCACCTGACAATAACAAACAAGGAAGGAAATGACAATGCAATGTGTATTTGACAGACCAGCGGGCAAGAGTGAAAGAAGAGCAGATATTAGAGAAATGCAGTGTTTTCTCACTCACTGTGGTTGAGTCAGAATCAATTCATAGCTGATCCCTCAGTGACCTTTTCAAGGCTTTGAATTGCACAAGAAGAGACTTCCCATTTCTCTTCTGATCATCTGGTGGGTTAGAAGAAACAGAGAGGTATTACTTTTGGGTTAATAGTTAAACTTCCTATGGACTAAGTCACTATACATTCTGTTGTTGTGTAACATCATCTTGAAACTGACCCATAGCTGACCCTCCAGTGAATTTTCAGAGGCAGTAAACCACACAGAAGATTTCCCATCTTTCTCCTATGGAGCTACTCGTGGATTTGAACCTTGTACCTTTGCATTGGCAAAGCAATTCCTTACCACTCAAACCATCTTCAAATTGAATCCAACTTGACTCACAGCGAACCTTCTGATTTCTGAGGTAGTAAATATTTGTGGGAGGAGATTGTACACCTCTTCCCCCAGGAGCAGCTGGTTTATTCATACTGCTGACCTTTCAAGTTAGCAGCACAAAGCACAAAGTACTATGCTATTTGAACTCCTTACGGTTCAAGGAGAGACAGAATTTGATTGACAGGTTTCTCTATGGGAGAAAAATGAGACTGTCTCTTCTATTAAGATAGATAGACCGCCTTAGAAACATGGGAGAACGTCAAAATTTACAGCATTGGTTTTAGTTCAAGATTTTTCTCAAGTAGGGTTTTGGAGTAGAGATGGAGAGAAATGAGCAAAATCAAGAAATATTCTGAAAATAGAATCAGTAGAACTCATTATTTGCTTACATCCACCGGTCTCTTGCTCTCTCTCCTCCAGCCACACTGACTTTCCTTCACCTCCTTCTGCTCACCAGGTATATATACTAACAGTCTTCGTACTAATCACTATTATTAAAACACTCACTTCCTTCTTGTCAAGTTTAACTGTTACTCAGTAAGACATATGTTCTTATCTCACTTCCTCAGGAAAAAAATCATCTTCCCAAAAATATTATTATGGGATTTCATAGCATAGTATGTCTCTTTTTCATAATGCTTATTTGAAATAGCAATTTCACATAACAGTTATTTGATTAGTGCCCCTACTAAGCCCTGAGGTCTGCAAAGACAGGCATTGTGTTTGATTCTATTTATCATGGTATTTCAAGCTCTCAGGAGTTATTTATCCTATACTTGTTGCTTTAGATAAATAAGTACCTGTGGTCTGAATGAATTCTTATAATATTTGTGTATTTTCTCTATAAACTTCAAGGAGTCTTAGTGTCCTTCTTGCCAAACCATGAGGCTGCTCAGCGCTAAGCAGAGGCAATAGAAGTATGATCCTGATCTCAGATGGATCTTGGCTGAAGCAGCAAATACCAGAAGAATGTCTATTTGTTCATCAACAGAGAACTGCCTGAAGTGCAGGTTAGGTTTGGAAGAGGCCGAGGTACTAGGGATAGTATAGGTAATTTCAGATGGGTCTTGGCTGAAAGCAGAGGGTAACACAGGAATGTTTATCAGTGTTTCATTGATTATGCAAAGGCATTTGACTGTGTGGGTCACAACAAACTGTGAAGAATGGGAATTCCAGAGCACTTGATTGTGCTTACATGCAACCTATAGGCAATCGTCAAAATAGCAAGGAAATATGGCATGGTTGAAAATCAGGAAGGACGTGCACCAAGGATGTGTCCTATCTCCGTATCTTTTCAATCTATATGCAGAACAGATTATCTGGGAGGCTGGGTTCGATGAGGAGAAATGTGGCATCAGGATCGGAGAAAGACTCATCAACAATCTGAGTTATGCAGATGACAAAACCCTGTTTGCTGAAACTGAGAAGGACCTAAAGAACTTGCTACAGATTCAAAGACTACAGCCTTCAATATGGATTGAAGCTCAACATCAAGAAACAAAGATTCTCACCACTGGGACAATTGGCAGCATCATAATAATTGGTGAAGACATAGAGATTATTAACAACCTCAGTTAGCTTGGATCCACAATCAAAACTCTTGGTACCAGCAGTCAGGAAATTAAAAAAGAAATTGCATTGGGAAATCTGCGCTCAGAGACCTCTCCAAAGTACAGAAGAGCGACGATGTCAGTCTGAAGACTAAATGCACCTGATACAGGCCATGCATGGTCTTTGCAATTACTTGCTATGTATCAGAGAGCTGGTCAGTGACTAGGGATGATAAAAGGAGAATTGATACCTTTGAGCTGTTGTGCTGAAGAAGAATGTGGAATACACCATAGATTACTAAGAAAACAAACACATTCGCCCTGAGAAGGTAAAGCCAGGCTGCTCCTTGGAGGTAAGAATTCTGAAGTTTCGTCTGACATCCTTTGGACATGGTGCAAGGCGCAATCAGTCCTTGGAGAGGGATGCCATGCTTGAGAGGATAGAGGGACAGCACAGGAGAGGAAGACCCTCGATGAGATGGATTGACTCAGAGATTGGTGTAATGGGGGTAGGTAGAGACAATAAGATTGGCACAGGATAGAGCAGGGTTTAGGACTGTTGTACACAGGGTCACTACAATTTGCAGGCGACTGGATGGCACGTAACAACACGCAAAGGCAAATGGATTGTGTGGATCAGAGAAGACTATAACTAACATTGAGAAGCATGGGGATTACAGAACATTTAATTATTCTCATATTGCTATTATTGTCTGATGTGGAGTTGGAACTAATCCATAGCTGGCCCTACATAGGTTTTCAGAAGCAGCTAATTGCACAGGCAGGGATGCCCATTCTCCTCTCACAGATCAGCTGTTGGATTTAAACCACATGCCTTTAGGATTGAAACTCAGCTTCTTACCTCCCTTGTATGAAACCTATATCTACACCAAAAAGCTGTTTTCCATACAGAGCAGGAACACTATATGGTTTAAAATCAGGAACAATATCTGTAAGAGTTGTGTTATTTCTACAACCTATTCAGATCAGACTGTTCACTGAGCAAATAATTTGAGAAGCTGGATTCTGTGAGGAAAAATACAACATTAGTATTGGAGAAAACCCACCAACAACTTGTGTTTGGCAGATGACACAACCTTGCTGAAATTAAGGAGGATTTGAACAATTGTTGCAGAAGACTGAAGACTACAACCTTCAATATGGATCATACCTAAACATTAAGAAGACAAAATTCCTTACCTCTCAATCAATGTACACCATAATGAGAGAGGAAAAAGTTGAAATTGTCAACCTTCTCATCTTACTTGGGTCCATAATCAGCACTCTTCATACCAACACTCAGGAGCTGGAGATGTATTGCACTGGGCAAATCTGCTGTCAGTTACGTCTCCTAAGCACTGAGGAGCAATAATGTAAGTCTGAAGACTAAGGTATACCTGATTCATGCCATAGTCTTTTTAGTCACTTGCCATGCTTCTGAGACCTGGACAGTGACTTAGGAGGACAGAAGAAGAATTGATGCTTTTGAGTTGTGATCTTGGAGAAGCCCACTGATTATTTCAAAGGCAAAAACCAAACAACTGTGTCTTGTAAAAATTGCAACCAAAGTGCTCCTTGGAAGAAAAGATAGTGAAGCTTCATGTCACATACTTTGGACATGTTGTTAGGAGAGATTATTCCTTGGAAAGGAACATCATGTTTGGAAAGGTGGTAGGTCAGTGAAAGCGAAGAAGACCTGCAATTAGGTGGACTGACATAGTGACAGTGGCAATTGGCTCAAGTGTGTCAGATGGTGAGGATGGCACAGCACTGGATAGGGTTCAGATCAGTTATTCATAACGTTGCTATGAGTCCTACTTGATTTGATGGCACCTAACTACAATAATAGCAATCAGAGTGAAGCAAACAAAAAATGTAAACCACAAAATCAGAAATAATTTTCATACAGAAGAGTAAAATAACTAAGAATCAAAGCACAAATTGAGTGCACTGCTCTGTAAAAGCCTCTGTCCCTGTAACAAGGATTCCTTTCTGACATGATGAATATGATCAATGTCTCCCAAAGACTGAAGGTTCAATGTAAGCCATGAAGTTGTAGTGAGAATCATTAAAATCATTAAAATTCATGACACTGGTAAAAGACATGAAGTCTGTTGGAGTAGAATCCGGTTAACATTTGCATTTGCTCCCTGCTTGCTGAAACTGAGGAGGACCTGAAGCGCTTGCTGCAGAGGGTCAAGGACTGCAGCCTTCAATATGGATTGAGGCTCAATGTCAAGAAGACAAAGATTCTCACCACTGGACCAATTGGCAGCATCAGGATGGATGGTGAAGAGATTGAGATTGTTCACAGCTTTAGTTTGCTTGGCTCCATGGTCAACACTCTTGGCACCAGCGGCCAGGAAAGTAAAAGACACATTGCCATGGGAAAGTCTGCTGTTAGGCACCTCTCTGAAATACTAAAGAGCAGCAGTGTGTCTCTGGAGACGAAGATATGTCTGGTACAGACCATGGTCTTTGCAATCACTTGTTATACATTAGAGAGCTGGACAATTACTAGGGAGGATAGGAGAATTGATGCTTTTGTGCTTTGGTATTGGAGAGGAGTGCTGAGGGTACCATGGACTGCTAAGAAAACAAACAGATTCATCCTGGAGAGGGTTAAACTGGGATGCTCCTTGGATGCAAGGATTTTGAAACTACATCTGACATACTTTGGTCATGTTGTAAGGGGGGATTGGTCCTTGGAGAAGGACATTATGCTTGGGAGGGTGGAGCAGAGGTGCAGGAGGGGAAGGTCCTCTGGGAGGTGGATTAATTTGGTGACTGGGGCAATCAGGATGAATGTGTCGGAGACAATGAGATTGGCACAGGACAGAGCAGAGTTTAGAGCTGTTGCACATAGGGTCGCTATGAGTCACAAGCTACTCCATGGCACATAACAACAACATGAAGATGAGATGTATCCCTAACATATTCCCTTCCTAATTAAACTATGATGATGGGGCATAAACAAAAGTAGAATCTAGAACTTACAAAGATAACAGAATCACTCACTCACTCACTCACTCACTCATTTGCTTCTGTTCAGTTAGTTCCAAATTATTAGTAACTCTTGATTAGGTTCCAAGACTGTAAGTCACAATAGAAGGTGACCTCCCATCTATTTCCCATAAAGTAGAGAAAATCTCAGTGACATTGTGGATTCAAACTGTCATGGACAAGCAGCCTTTGAGTTAGCAGTGCAACACCCTAGGGAATATGTCACCAGAGCTCCTGTTGTTTTTAAAGTAGGTTTTATGACTGTGGATAATAATTTACTCATTAAGCTGACGACTTAAAGCTACTTGTATTAATTAAGTTTCCATGCTGTGCCCAGAGTTTTTAGGAAGACAGAAGTAATTTATTTTGTTTTAATGGCATCAAGTCAATGAGGAAACAATTAAGAACAATATATAATCAAGATGTTTTTGTTACTATCTACCATGTTGCAGGATGCCAGAGAAAGGGAGATTCTGGGTTTGAAGTTATTTGAGGAAGAGGTAGTACTTGGACCACCTTCCAGCTGCATTTAAGCTTTGGAAACATAGATGGGATGGAGGGAGAAAATGCATGCAAGAAACCAAATGGGAAACACTTGAAAATAGTGGACAGTGACTGAGTAAGATATGTGTAAACCAAACCCCAAACCAAACCCAGTGCTATAAAATTGATTCTGATTTATGATGACCCTACCTGCCTCAGGTTTCTGATGTTGTAATCTTAAAGAGGGAAGACTGTCTAATCTTTCATCTATGAAGTTGCTGATGGTTTCAAACTGTCAAATGAACATTAAATGCACTATACCACCAGGGCTTCTTAAGATATTTATAGAGTGCATTAAAGACTGGAAAAAAATTAGAAGTACAGTCAGTGAAAAGAAGTAAATTATTAGGTATTATTGTCATGACAGTAGCCTTGAAGTCTTTACAGTGTAGTGGGCTTAGGGGGAGGGATTGCATAGCAGTGAAAGAGTTTTTCTTTTATTCATCAAGGAGAAAAGTTAATTGAGGGGGAGGGGTGGGCAGGGAGAAAAGCACAACAATGAATGACTGGAAACTCTAAGTCTGTAAATTTTCATTAAAATTAATAAAAAAGGAAAAAAGAAAAGGAAGATAATGATTTGTAATTTGAAAGTTGTACACTACTACTCCCTTTTATAAGGAGCAATGATGAGATGTTAATTAAGAGCTTAGCTGTTAACCAAAAGGTTGATGATTGGAACACTCCAGGAGCTCTGTAACAGAAAAGATTTGCTTTTGAAAACATTGTAGAACAGAAAACAAAATGGATCAATCCTATAGTATTTTATAAGATCACAATCAGCTGTAACTGACTTCATGGCAATGGGTTTTCTTTAAAACTCCTTTTTAAAAAGTCTGTTTAAAGTTGTCATGATAGAGGCATTGATTACTAAGAAAAAGGAGTTTGATCCAGTATTGAGAAAGGGAAATTGTGATGAAAATGAATAATATTTGAGCAGGTTTAGCAGCCACTTAAAGATTGTAGAAAAATGAGGATAAAATAAAGTTAGAAGTTACTGCAGCAATCCTGTATAAAATAGTGAGACTTAATGCAATGACTGGTAAATATTTTCTGTAAAGTGTAAAATGTTGTCGTTGTTGATTGCTGCTGAGTCAATCACAACTCATAGCAACCCTATGAACAAAAGGCCTGAAGAGTTTCTTAACTGTTGTCGTTTCTCCAAAGGCACATGGTTTAGGAAGTGGATGCCATACCTATCTTAAAATGGGAGCCCTACCAAACACTGTCCACCAAGGGCAGCCATTGTGGCATTTGACCGCCCTCCCCCATTGTCACAAGGTTCAGCATCACAGCAAACCCAGCTTACTTCAGTGCAGCAAATTGACGGAGGAGTGCTGTACAACTTAGAAGAATGTTCCTCCAAAATAAAATGACACTAGACCCCCAGGCCCAAGTAACTTTTAAATACAAGAGCCCTCTCTCTATATATAAATATATGAACAAAAGGCTTGAAGCCTTTCTGTAAGTATCGTCATTTCTCCAAGTTCATAGAGTTTCCAGAGGCATGTGGTTTAAGAAGTGGTTGCCCAACCCTGATATCAATCCCATTTTACAACAGTGGCACAATGTAATATTTGTCCTTTGTGACTAAGATATTTCACTCAGCATAATGTCCTCCAGGGTCACCCATTTTGAATAATATTGCATGAGTTCCTTGTTTTTCAATGCAGCGTAGTATTCCATTGTGTGAATATACCATAGCTTCTTTATCCATCGTTTATTGATGGGCACCTGGGTTGTTTCCAACTCCTTGCCATTGTGAACAGAGCTGCAATAAACATGGGTGGCATATATCTACTTGGATGTCAGTTATGGTCTCTTTGGGATATATTCCCAGTAGTGGAATTGCTGGGTCAAATGGTATCTCTATTTGCAACTTTTTGAGAAAGCGCCATGCTGTCTTCCACAGTGGTTGCACCATTTTACACTCCCACCAACTGTGAATAAGGGTTCCAGTTTCTCCACAACCTCACCAGCATTTGTTGCTTGCTGTTCTGTTAAATTTTGCTTTTCTGACTGGGGTGAGATGATATCTCATAGTTGTTTTGATTTGCATCTCTCTTAGAGCTAGGGATTTTGAACATTTCTTCATGTGTTTGTGTGCCATCTGACTGTCTTCTTTGGTGAAGTATCTGTTCATATCCTGTGCCCATTTTTCAATTGGATTATTCTCCTTTATCTTGTTGTGGTGCTCAAGTATTTTATAAATTCTAGATATAAGTCCGTTATCTGACATGTCATTACCAAGTACTTTTTCCCTGTCTGTGGCTTCCCTTTTTACCCTGTTGGAGAAGTTTTTGGATGTGCGCTTGGGGTAAAACTGAGAAAAACTGGATAAATCGTGTATACTGCACTGAAACAAATGAGGGAGTAAATAATTTAAAAGCGATGTATGATAGTGTATTATGGTTATCACAAGAATCCACAATTAAGGTTGCATAGTGGAATGTACTTGGGGCGGCGGGAGGGGTCCCAGGGGTTTGTGGACCAGGGAGGGAGTGTTTCTTTTACTTTTGAAAGAGAGGCGCAAACTGGGGGGGAGGGCTGGGCAGAGAGAGAAGTGCAGCAATGAATGAATGGAAATCCAAAATCTCTGTAAATGCTCATTAAAGTTATTTAAAAAAAAAATAAAGCTTAAAAAAATAAAAAAGACGTGGATGCCACTCCTGCTTCCAAACCTTAATCAATCTGCTTTTGTAAACACTATAGCCCGGGAAACTTTATAGGGTGGGGGCTGTGGGGAACTGAGGGGGTTTTTCAGCTGTCTTTAGAAACTTCTCAACTTTAGGGAGAAAATAGCCACAGACAAGATACATACAAATAAGAATGACTGTTTTCTAATAAAGCTTTAATTACTAAACAAATAAGCAGAGGGCAATATTTGCCCTTAGGACCATGTTTTATAGACTATTTATTTAAATCTCAGCTGTGAAACAGGGCTAAAGAGGATGTTTGAGTACTAAAAAAAGTATTATTAAATTCGAATACCTGCTTAAGGAGATATTAATCATAATTAATGACATAGATGATTTCATGTTTCATTTGAAACCACCAGCTGCAATAATGAAGAAAGATGAAAAAGATCCTTCTATAAAAATTTACAGCCTCAGAAACCTGATATTGGGTCATTATGAGTCAGAATCAAATCAGAGATTGTGAGCTATTAGTTGCTGGAAAGAAGGAGAGGAGGGGAAGGGAGGGCAGGGCAGGGAGGAAGAAAGGAAGGAAAGAAGAAAAGGAGGGAGAGAAAGAGGGGCTGGAGAGAGGGTGGGAAGAAGGGAGAAAAATAGGGAGGGAGGCAGGGATAAAGAGAAGAATATGCCAAAAGTTTCAATCCTAGTTCAGGCCTTAACATATGAATGTGGAATTCATGAGTGTGAAGTTGATAACTAGATATGCAAAAGCTCCTTGCTGAAGGAGAAAGATCAAAAGATAAATACTTTTAAGAAAGACCACAGTGAAGAAAAAAAAAAGACCACAGTGGGGTCATTACTGGGCTCTAAGGTTCTGACATTCTGTTTTGTGCTGTTTTGTGCTGCGGGCACTGGTTTTAGTGGTGTGGACGTTTGCTCTTGGGTGCCTTCAAGTTGGTTCCAGCTCAGTGACTCTATTGGGCAGCAGAACAAAACTCTGCCTGACCCTGTAGGATCCTCACAGTCTCTGTTGTGCTATAGCGCAGTGTTTGAAACACCATGTCAAACCATCTTATGGAGGGTCCTCTCCTTCACTGACTCTCCAGTTTACCAAGCACGGCTAGGGATGGTGTCTTCCTGATAACATGTTTAAAGTAGGTGACATAAAGTTTTATTATCTGTACTTTAAAGGAGCACTCTGGCTGAATTTTCTCAAATGTGTTTCTTCCTTCTTTTGTCAGTCTAGAATAAATAAAATATTTTCCCCAGTAGCACAATTTTAAATCATTCATTCTTCAGTTTTCCTTATTCATTGGTTACCTTTCACATGCTGAAGCAGATGAAAATACTGTGCTTTAGGTCAGATTCACCTTAAACTTTGAAGTGACTTCCTTTGTTTTCAGCATTTTAAAGAAGTTCTAAGCAGCGGCAGAACTTCCTTTGACATCTTCCTTTGACTACTCAATTGCTATTTCCATGAGTGTTGATTATAAATGAAGTTATTATGTGCCATCATAAAATGAAATAATTTGCAACTTCAATCTTTTATCCATTTATCATGATATTCCTTAATAATCCAGTAGCGAAGATTTTTGTGTTCTTTACATTTAGGTGTAATCTCTACTGAAGGTTATAGTCTATGAGCTTCATCAGTTAAGTGGTTCAAGTTTATATATCAATGATTGTATTAAATACAGTGTGAAACAATATACATGAAAGAAACACAATACATATAAATTGTGTGTGCAAACCAATATAAAATAAATTTTTTAAAAAAAATTTAAAAATGTAGTACCCGGATAAACAAAAGAACACACGCAGATTAACAAAAAGGGCAACCTAGGTAGAACTACCAAGTATGGAAACACAAGGGAGGAGGAACACCTGAAAGCAGACCCTAGTGATTGATACATTGAATGTGAGAGCCATGAATGAAGGAAAATTAGAAATTGTTAAGAAAGAAATGGAACGCATAAATATTGACATATTAGGCATTGGAGGGATGAGATGGACTGGCATGGGGCACTTTGAGTCTGATGACCATATGATATATTACTCTGGAGATGAAAAGATAAGGAAAAGTGGGGTTGCCTTTATAGTAAAAAAAGTTATTTCTAGATCCATCTTGAAGTACAACATCGTGAGTGACAGGATCATATCCATACACTTACAAGGAATCCCAGTGAATACCACTATCATTCAGATATATGCACCAACAACCAGAGCCAAAGAAGAAGAAATAGATGATTTCTACCAATTTTTACAGTCTGAGATAGATAGAACATGCAATCAAGATGTATTGATAATAATGGGTGACTGGAATGCAAAAGTTGTGAATAGTGAAGAAGAATCAGTGGTCGGAAAACATGGGCTTGGTGACAGGAATGAGGCTGGAGATAGAATGATTGGATTTTGTAAAATCAGTGACATTCATTGCAAATACATTTTATAAGAGACA
>NW_006399850.1:5691832-5693399 GCF_000299155.1 Elephantulus edwardii | reverse complement strand
AAGGAAGGAAGGAAGGAAGGAAGGAAGGAGAGAAAGGCAGGGAGAGTGTTCAAGCTCTGGTAGTGTAATGGTAAGAAGATGTACTGCAATCTGAAAGGCAAGCAATTCAAATCCTTCAGCTTCTCTGTGGGAGTGGGATGGACAATCTCCTCCCCTGTGATTTACTTCTTCTGAAAACCTGCTGAAGGATCAGCTATGAGTCAGTTCTGACTCAAAGGCACACAGCAACAAAAAAATATATGTCTTAAAAGTTCACTGGCATTTGTTTTATAAGCTTGAAAAATATTACGTTGCACACAGTGTCATCAAAAGCTGAGTCTCCCAATTTTAGAGTCTTCGGATGTTTATTTAAGTGTTTTTATCACTTGTAATTCACTTAAAAATATGCCGAATTCTATCAAATGCAGTAAAATGAAGATCTTGGAGTAATAAATAAAAATTAAATCACTTTGTGAAATCACATTATATGGGTATAATTGGATACACCTAGCTGCTTCATAACTAATACTTAATAAACATTTTTTCATAGTGCAATATAATCATCAGTCCCCACTGAGATATGTATGCAAAATTGATGAAACAGTTGAGCCTTAATGAACAGAGATATTTGCATTTCATTACTAGGTTGTATAATTCTGCTCATAAACCTAACGAAATAATTTTAATGCCCAATTCATTGCTGATGAAAATGAAAAAAAATATTTTAAAAACCTATCCTGGAGTGTTTTATTACCCAAGAATGTCCAATAGCCTGATTTCCCTTCATTTCAATAAAGTGAATTGAACCAGAGTAAGATTAAAAATTTAAAGTTACATGACTTTATCAATTACTCTCTAAGGTACATCAAATGTTTATCAGTCAGCTAGATCAAGGCAGTATTTTAAAACATGTTAATATTTAAGAAACTTCTAAGAATAGTAGACTGTTACTTATTTTTATTAACTTTTATTACAAAGACATATATTATTTGCAACCTCAAGAAGTTCTATAACAGTATTGGTGAATACCAAGAGCTAACAGTGACTATTATTAGGAGAATTTTAACATAAATTGTAGGATTAGATGTCACAGTGTTTAGCTTCACAGGAACCACTAGTTACCTCTGTAGAGTAGTGCACAGACCAGTGATAAACCACTTAGAAGAGTGTTCGCATTTTTGCCCAAAACAAAAATAAATCCCACTGCCACTGAGAAAATTCTGATTTCTAGAGACCCTTAGGACAGAGGAGACTGCAGCACAGGATTTACACAGCTCCACATCTTTACAGAAGCAGATTGCTTTGCACTTCTCTTGTGGAACAGTTCTTGAGTTTGAACCATCAATCTTGATTAGCAGCCAAATCCTTTCATCTACAAAACTTCAAAATTCTAAAAAGCAAAACAAAAATATTTATCCATTACTATTTATTTGGTGAGCACATCCAGGGCAACATCTGTTATCTGAAATACTTCAATTGGTATATCATCAATTCCTGGGGACTTATTTTTTGCTATTTCCTTCAAAGCAGCTTGAACTTCTTCCTTCATCACCATAGGCTCTTGCTCATATGTTATTTCTTTAAATTC
>NW_006399850.1:5656553-5689237 GCF_000299155.1 Elephantulus edwardii | reverse complement strand
TTCTGGGGCTTCGTCTGACATACTTTGGACATGTTGCCAGGAGGGACGGGTCCTTGGAGAGGGACATCATGCTTGGGAGGGTGGAGGGACAGCGGAGGAGGGGAAGACCCTCTATGAGATGGATTGATTTGGTGACTGGGGTAATCGGGATGGGTGAGTCGGAGGCAGTGCGGTTGGTGCAGGATAGAGCAGGGTTTAGGGCTGTTGTGCATAGGGTCGCTATGAGTCGAAAACAACTCGACGGCACATAGCAACATCAACAGCAACGACTATTTATTTGGAGCTCTGGTGGTCTAGTGGCAAGAAACTGCACTGAAATTACAAAGGCTTAGAGTTTGAGTCCGTCAGGTTTTCTGAGGGAGAAGAAGGGGCAGTCTCCTCTTATGCAATTAACTGCCTCTGAAAACCCATCAGAAGGCCAGAAGTTGGAGGGTTCTGGCCTGATGGTACAAAACAACAACAGTTTTTGTTAGGAAGCTCTGGTGGCCTAGTGGCTGTGCTGCAATCCTGAAGGCATGCCATTGGAACCCACCAGCTGTTTCACTGGGACGTGTGGACAATCTCCTATGTCATTAACTGCCTCTGAAAACCTGCTGGAGGGTCAGGCTATGGGTCGGTTACACAACAACAACAACAACAGTATTTATTATAAATCAACCTGTATTCAGAACAGATTATCCGAGAGGCTGGGCTCTATGAGGAGAAGTCTGGCATCAGGATTAGTGAAAGATCTATCAAGAATCTACGTTATGCAGATGATACAACCCTGCTTACTGAACATGAGGAGGACCTGAAGCGCTTGCTGCAGAGGGTCAAGGACTGCAGCCTTCAATATTGATTGAGGCTCAATGTCAAGAAGACAAAGATTCTCATCACTGGACCAACAGGCAGCATCAGGATGGAGGGTGAAGAGATTGAGATTGTTCATAGCTTTAGTTTGCTTGGTTCTACGGTCAACACTCTTGGCACCAGTAGCCAGGAAATTTGTGTTGCAATAGGAAAGTCTGCTGTTAGAGACTCGCCAAAGTACTGAAGAGCAATGGTGTCTCTCTGGAGACTAAGGTGTGTCCGATAAAGGCCATGGTCTTTGCAATCACTTGTTATGCATCAGAGAGTTGGAAAATGACTAGGGAGGATAGAAGGATAATTGATGCCTTTGAGCTGTGTTGCTGGAGAAGATTCTTGAATGTACCACGGACTGCCAAGAAAACAAACAGATTCAACCTGGAGAGGGTTAAACCAGGCTACTCCTTGGAGGCAAGGATTCTGGGGCTTTGTCTAACATACTTGGGACATGTTGTAAGGAGGGACTGGATCTTGGAGAGGGACATCATGCTTGGGAGGGTAGAGGGATAGTGCGGGAGGATTGATTCAGTGACTGGGGTAATAGGGATGAGTGTATCAGAGACAGTGTGATTGTCACAAGACAGAGCAAAGTTTAGGGCTGTTGTACATAGGGTCACTATGAGTCACAAGTGACTCGGTGGCACATAACTAAAACATATCAATTTTAAGTCAATTTGATGATAAGACTTTATTTTTAAAATAGTTATAATTTATAAAAAAATATATAATGCCTAGAATGGTTCCACAAAAGAAAGGAAACCCTTAACACAATGAATTGACATAGTGAGTGTAAAAATGGATTTGCATATATCTGAAATTACAAGGATCTACAGGAAAGGAAGATGTTTAGATTCATTGTTCATAGGGTCACTTTCAACATAATCACATATCCATATACATGCACATGTAAGCATATAATTATACCTAACTAGACCTTTAATGCATATGCTTTTGCTTTTGTTAGATGCTGCTGAGTTGACTATGACTCATAGTGAGCTTAGAGTCCTAAGTTTGTCATATTGTGCATTCTCATCATGAGAGCTACAATATGTGAGCCCATTGTTACAGTCATTGTATCAAAACATTTTGTTGAGGATCTTCATCTCTTTCTCTGACTGTCCACCTTTCCCAGCATGATGTCTTCTTCCAAGGTCTGGCCCCTCCTGAGAAGGTGCCCAAAGTGTGGGAGCAGAAATTTCACCATCCTTGCAGTAGTATCCTGGTTACATTTCCTCCAAAATAGACCTGTTTGTTCTTTTGATAGCCCATGTGATATTCAGAACTATTATAAGTATATAATACACATACTTATCATAAGGTGGCCTTGTGGTAATAAGCTGTGCTGTCATCCTGAAGGTATGTTGCTTGAATCCACCAGCCATTCCTTGGGAGAAAGATGAGCATCTCCTCTCTTATGATTAACTGCTCTGATAACCTACTGGAGAACCAGCTTTGGGTTAGTTCTGACTTGATAGTATACAACAATAACTTATTATAAGTAGACATAATTATACATATACAATTTATGCTTATGTAAATAAATATGCAAAATTACATGTTGATAAATAGCTATCTACAACCACCCGTCAATTTGCTGTACTGAAATTGTGTGTTGCTCTAATACTGAAAACTATGTCATCAATATGGTCAGGTTTCAGCCTTGACAGTTCAGGGACCCCAGACTATGACAAAGAAGGAGGACTCACTATCTACTTCTGAATAACAAGTTCTAAAAACTTCCATCAACAGCATTAGAACATTGTCTGATAGAATGCCAGAAGTAGAGAACTTTAGGCTGTAAGGCATTCAAAATATTGCTAGTGATGAGCTACTACCTTAATGACACAGATATAGTATTCACCCAAAGAAAGTCCTTCAATTGTTGATGTGTAACAACTCAAAGTAAGGAGAAAAATATATATTTAATACTGTAAGCATACATTAAATATTGGAACATTGAATATTGATCAAAGTGTTTCCACAAACAGATGAAGCCCTGGATGTGATCGCTAGACTATGCTAAGAAATTTGGAGGACAACAACCTGGCCAATTGATTGAAAAGAATTAATATGTGTGCTGATTTCAAAGAAAAGATGATCTAAGAGAAGGTAGAAATTTTGAATTATAGCATTGTTATTACACAGAAGTAAAAAGTCTTGCTGAAGATTATTCAAAAATAGCGGTATATCAACAGGGAATTTTCAGAAATTTAAGCTGGATCAGTAAGATGAGATAGAATAAGGAATGTCATTGCTGATCCCAGTGGTTATTACTGAAAGAAATATGCTTATTTGTGTTTAGTTAAATATATGACTGGGCGAGTCATAATAAATTTAAAGAAAACATTAAGAAGAAAAGGAATTCTAGAGCAATTAATTGTGCTCATGTAAAACCTCTACATAGATCAATAAGCAGCCATTGAAACAGAACAATGGGCTATTCCTTGGTTTAAAGTTATGCACCAAGATATCCTTTCAACACACCTCTTCCATTTCTGTGCTGAGCAAATACTATGAAAAGCTAAAGTAGATGAAGAAGAATGTAGTATTGCAATTGGAGGAAGACTCAACAGCCAGATGGCATAACTGTGCTTGCAGAAAGTTAAGATTTTAATTACTTGCTGAAGAATACCAAAACTATATTCAGTGTGAAGAACAATGCATATAAACTTTGTAAGTAAACTAGTATGAAATAAAGACTTTACTAAAAAAAGAGAATATTTGGTCAATTTGAAGAATGTAATCAATATCAAAGTATTATAGATATGTACCAGCTATTGAATTAGTGTATGTTCTATTGTATATATACTCAATAACAACAAAATCAAATTTTTAAAAATAAAAATAAAACTTTGGCATTATAGTATAAAAATAAGAGAATCAGAAGGTTTGAATGCAAAAAAAAAAAAGAGTATAGATTTCATTAGGGGAGCTCATGTGGCCTAGTGGTAAGAAGTTGTAATTCTAACCCAAGGCAGGCAATTCAAATCCACCAGCTGCTACTCCTGTGCAGTTTAAGGCCACTGAAAACCCGCTGGAGAGTCAACTATGAGACTGTTCTAAATTGATCCCCCAAAAACAACAATGCAGCTTTCATTATGGATTGCATCTCAGTATCAAGAAAAATAATTCTCACAAATAAACCAATGTTGTTGTTAGGTGCCTTCCAGTGACAACACCATGTGCAACAGCTTTGAAGTCTGCCGTATCCTGAGCCAGTCTCACTGATTTCAACATATCTACCCCCGTTGTTCCAGTTACTATTTCAATCCATCTCATCCGGAGACTCCCTCTTTTTCACCTTCCCACCACTCTTCCAAGCATTATGACCTTCTCCAAGGACTGGCCCCTCCTGGCTATGTGCTCAAAGTGTGGGAGGCGGAGCTTCAAAATCCTGGCCTTCAAGAGGAAACTTGGTTTCATCCTTTCCAAGACAGACCTATTTGTTTTCTTAGTGGTCAATGTTATGTTCAAGACTCCTCTCCAGCACCACAGCTCAAAGGTATCAATTCTTCTGTGAGTCTTCCTGGTGGCCTAGTGGCAAGAAACTGCACTGCAATCCTGAAGGCACACAGTTTGAGGCCACCATCTTCTCCATGGGAAAAGAATGAGCAATCTCCTCCCATGCAATTACCTGTCTCCTAAAACCCAATGGAGGGTCAGCTATGGGTCGATTCCAGCTCTACGTTACACAGCATAACAGCATCCACGAACAAGGAAATTAACCAATAGGCAACATTATAATACATGGGAAAGTACTGAAGTTGTCAAGGGTTTAATTTTATATGGATCTACAATCAAAACCCATGCAAGCAATACACACAAAATCAAAATATGTAATACATTGAGGAAATCTGATGTCAATGGCCTCTTCAAAGTCCTAAATTACAAATATATCACTTTAAATAGTTATATACAGTCTGTCAATTTGCTGTACTGAGGTTGTGTGTTACACTAATATTGAAGACCATGTCACCAATATTTCAAAAAATAGCAGAGTAAGCCCTGATGGTCAGGTTGCAGCCTTGGTAGTTGAAATGCTCCAGACTTAGAGAACCAAAGTTTGATCTTGAGTTTATCCCCCCTGAATTTAATGATCATCTCAGGAACAGGTTTGAGGCCTTGATCACTAGGTCAACATTATTAACAAGGATCATATGAGCTGCTGTGAGGATGTCAAGAATACGATAGAAGAGACTCTGAATATTGCACTAGAGTGCTGGGGAGCCAGAGCAAAGGGAAATAGTCAGAAAATTAATGAACTGAGCAAAAGATTTCAAAAGGCAGCTCAGGAAGACAAAGCTAAGTATTATAATGGAATGTGTAAAAAACTGGAGTCAGAAAATTCAAAGGTTTGAATTTACTTGGTATTTCTTAAGCTGAAGGAAATAAAGAACAAACTCAAGCCTTGAGTTTCAAAGATGCTCTCGGCAATTTTTACTCACCCATGAAACATCAAAAGAAGATGAAAGGATTGCACAGAGTCACTGCACCAGAAAGAATTTCCTGACAGAGAAGAATTTCATGATACAACATAGGATCAAGAGCCGGTGGTGATGAAGGAGGACGTTCAAGCTGCTCTGAAAGAATTGGCAGAAAACAAGTCTCCAGGAATTGATGGCATACAAATTGACATATCTCAATAAATGGGTGGTGTCCTGGATGTACACGTCAGGTTGAGCCAAGAAATCTGGAGAACAGCTGCCTGCCAACTGACTGTAACAGATCCATATTTATTCCCATTACAAAAAATGTGATACGACAGAGTGTGACGATTATTGAACAAAATCTCTAATATCACACTTAATATCCAGCTGAAGATTATCTAAAAATCATTGGAACAGCACACCAACAGAATTGCCAGATGGGCAAGGTGGATTTTGAAGAGGCCATGGCACAAGGGACATTATAGCCAATGTTAGATGGGTTCAAGCTGAAAGCAGAGAATACCAGAGAAATGTCTACCTGTGTTTCGTTGACTTTGCAAAGGCATTTGACTATGTATATCACAACAAATTGTGGCTAACCCTGAGAGGCGGCTTTGAAACAAGTGTTTCAAGTCCTCCACCTTTTCAGCAAGCAAGGTTGTGTCATCTGCATAATTCAGGTTTTTGATGAGTTTTCCTGATCTTGATACCACATTCCCCTTAATAGAGTCCAGTTTCTTAAATAATTTGCTCATCATACAGAGTGAATAAGTATAGAGAAAGAATACAACTGTGATACACTCCCTTTTAATTTTAAAACATTCAGTGTTCCCCTGCTCTGTTCATACAACAGGTTCCTGGTCCAGGTATAGGTTTCACATAAGCACAATTAATTGCTCTGGGGCTCTCATTCATCTCATTGTCAGCCATAGCTTGTTATGATTCACACAGGCAAATGTCTTTGCCTACTCAATAAAGCACAATAGGCATTCTTCTGATTTTCATTCAGCTGAGATCCATCTAACATCAGGCACTTGTTGTGGAAGATCAAGGAACATAGTCTTCAATATGGATTGCATCTTAATGCCAAAAAAACAAAGATTCTTATCATTGGACTCATAGGCAACATCACGATGGGTGGAGAAGAGATTAAAGCTGTCAGCAACTTCATTTTACTTGGATCCACAATTAACACCTTTGGGACCAGCAATCATGAAATGAGACACATTGCACTGAGAAAGTCTGCAGTTAGGCACCTCTCCAAATTATTGAGGAGTAGTGATGTGTCTGATTCATGCCATGGTCTTTTCAATTACATGCTGTCACAGCATCTGAGAACTGGACAATGAATAAGGATGACAGAAGAATTGATGCCTTTGAGCTGTGGTGTTGGAGAAGAGCACTGAGTATCCTATGAACTGCCAAAAGAACAAACAAATATGTCTCAGAGAGGGAGCAGCCAGAGTGGTTTGGGAGACAAGGATGATGTGGCTTTGCCTCATATACTTTGGCATCTTGCTAGGAGGGCTTATTCCTTGGAGAAGGATAAGATGCTTGGAAAGGTGGAGGGTCAGCAAAGGAGGGGAAGATCCTTGACCAGATGTAGTGACACAGTGACTGCATCAATGGGCTCTAGTGATTCAGGAAGTGTGAAGATGGCACAGGATAGGACAGGGTTGAGACCTGTTGTTCATAGGGTCACTATGAGTCATACTGAGTGACACCTAACAACAACAACAACAAATGAGAAGCATGGGACTCTCAGATCACTAACTATGCTCATGCAGAACCTATACTTGGACCAGGAAGCAGTCTTCAGAACAGAGGAAGGAAATACTACACGGTTCAGAATCAGGAAAGTGTACGCCAGGGATACATTCTATCTCCATACCTTTTTAATCTATGTGCAGAACAGATAATTCTGGAGGCTAGACTTAATGAGGCAGAATGTGACAGCAGGATTGGAGAAGACTCATCAACAACTTTGATTATGCAGATGATAGAAACTTGCTGCTGAACTGAGGAGGACATGAGGCATTTGCTGCAGAAAGTTGAGGACTGCCATCTACAATATGAATTGAAGCTCAATATCAAGAACACAAAGATTCTTACCACTGGGCAAATTGGCAGTATCATGATTCACAGAGAAGAGATTGAGATTGTTAACAGCTTCAGTTTTCTTGGCTCCACAATCAACACTGTTGGTACTAGCAGTCAGTAAATCCAAAGATTAATTGCATTATTCAAATCTGCTGGCAGGGACCTCTCCAGTATTCTTCAAAGTATTGAGGAGCAATAACAACAACAAACAACAATGACACCAGAGATGTTATTACTGATATTAGATGGATCTCGACAGAAAGCAGAGAATACCATAAGAATATCTATTTGTGTTGTATTGATTATGAAAAGGCATTTGACTGTGTGGACTGTTAAAAACTATCTCCAAAGTTGAGAAAAATGGAAATTTCAGAGCACCTAATTATGCTTATACTTAGGTTGTAAAGAGGGGCCGGTCCTCAGAGAGGGACATCATGCTTGGGAGGGTGGAGGTCAGGCGCAGGAGGGGAAGGCCCTCTGGGAGATGGATTGATTCGGTGACTGGGGCAATCGGGATGAGTGTGTCTGAGACAATGATATTGGCACAGAACAGAGCAGAGTTTAGAGCTGTTGTACATAGGGTCACTATGAGTCGCAAGCAAATCGATGGCACATAACAACAACTACAACAGAAAAAGAAGCTGTTGTCTGAACAAAGCAAGGTAATAGATCATGGTTTAAAATTGGAGGGGAAATGTGTGTCAGATCTATTTTCTCTATATACCTATCCACTCTGTGTGCTAAGAAAATCATTCAAGAAGGTGTAATTTATGAAGAAGAGTGTGGCATCAAAATTGGAGGAAGGCTCATCAACAACCTGTGCTATGCAAATGATACAACCTTGCTGGCTGAAAGTGAATAGGACCTGAGGCACATGCTACAAAGGATCAAGGACTTCAGCCTTTAATATGGATTACATTGAAACATGAAGGAAACAAAAATCCTCATCACTGGACCAACTAGGCAATATCATGAAAGACGGAGAAAAAATTGAAATTCTCAATTATTTCATCTTCTTTATATCCATAGTCAACACCTTTGGCACCTACCAGCAGTCAGAACTCAGAGGTTTGAAGACATATAGCATTAGGACAGTCTTGTCAAGGATCGTTCCAAAGTCCTAAAGAGTAATGATGTCAGTTTAAAGACTAAGGTACACCTGATTCAAGCCACAGTCTTTCCAATCACCTGTTATACATCTAGAGCTGAATTATGAATGACAGAGGAAGATTCTATACATTTGAATTGTGTTGGAGAAGAGTACTGAATATCACATGGACTACCAAAAGAACAAACAGATACATTTTGGAGAAAGTACAACTAAAATTTTCCTTGAAGGTGAAGATGGTAAAGTTTCATCTAACATATTTAGGACATTTTGTTAGGAAAGGCTACCATTTTGGAAGGGACAATATGCTTGGAAATATGGATGGTCAATGAAGGAGAGAAAGACTCTCAATGAGATGGATTAATACAATGTTATGGCAATGGGTTCAAATGTGTCAATGATGATAAAGATAGCACAGGATAGGGCAGAGTTCAGACTTACTGTTCATAGACTCACTGTGAATTGTGCTCAACTTGAAGGCACTAAACAATAATAATATAGTTGTAAGAATCAATGCCTTTGAGTTGTGGTGTTGGAGAAGATTACTAAATATCTTACAAGCTGCCAAAAGAAAAAAAAGATGTATCTTGAAGAAAGTACAGCCAGAATGGAGATAAAGATGAGAAAGCCTCATCTCACATACTTTGAGCATGTTGGCAGGAGAGGCTTGTTCCTTGGAGAGGAACATCATGCTTATAAAGGTGGAGAGTCCATAAAAGAGAGGATGACCCTCAATCAGATAGATGGACATAGTGACTGCAGCAATGGACTCAAGTATTTCAGAAAATTATGAGGATGGCACAAGATAGGACAGGGTTCAGATCTGTTGGTTATAGAGTTTCTGTTAGTGATACTCTATGTGATGGTACAAACAACAGTAACAATATATCTATTATAATAAGTATTTATATACATCTATCTATCATCTATCTATCTATCTATCTATCTATCTATCTATCTATCTATCTATCTATCTATCTATCTATCGCCCTGGTGGCACAGTTCATAGGGAATGGCACTGTTCAAAAGAAAAGGGAAAAGCAGTACTTCTTTGGTGCTTCAAATCTACCAGTACGTCCCTGGGAGAAAGATGGACAATATTTCACCATGGTATTGACAGTACTTTCTCATGTGGATTTGGAAATCCAACAAAGGGTTAGTATGAGTTCATTCTGACTTGATGGCATTGAGTTTCTTCTATATGTAATATATGTCATATAGACAGATATGTATGCTGTACATTATGTAAAGTCTGTTATATATACAATATGTAAACATATCTTGTTTGAAAAAAACATCTTCTTTGTGTTTCTTTTTCTACTTGTGGAACTGCTCCACAGATAGATGTTATGGCATGGGTGATGAATATGCATCCAGCATTGGGCATGTTTCCATGGAGCATGCATTGCACTTTCTTTATTTCAGAACCTTGAATCATAAACTGAAAATGTGACACTGATAGAAAGCTTGGTAGGTTTCATCCACACCAGCAAGAATATATTCAGTTGGCAGAGTTTCTATAGAAGGCAAAAGAATTTATGAAGGATTTAAAATTTTTCTGTAGTCAACCACAGAAGCTCTGTAAGCTAAATAAAACATCTGTAACATGGTGGTATGAAAGCTAATCTCAAAATCTTAAACAACTCATTTTCCCTCAATAACTTAGTTGGGGGCTGGAAAGCGAGCTCAAAGAGAGAAATAAAGCGATGTGGTAATAAAAAAGGGTTGTAAAATTTGTTGAAGCCATATTTCTTCCAAATGAAGCATTCTTCCAAATGAAGACTACTTGTGATAAATGAAAAAAAAAAAAAAAAAGAGAAACAATGCATTCAAGTAGCACCAGGTTATTTACTTTTTAGGAAGTCCAGCTAATACTAAGGGTTTATCATAGATTTTAAGGTTTATCAAGGAATGCAGCCTTTAATAGGGATTACATCTCAATGTCAAGAAAAGAAAGATTCTTACCATTGGACCAATAAGCAACAAGATGGTGGATGGAGAAGAGATTGAAACTGTAAACAGCTTCATCTTACTTGGATCCACAATTAACACCCTTGGTACCAGCAATCAGGAAATAAGGAGATGTATTGCATTGGAAAAAACTGTAGTTAGGTACTTCTCCAAATTATTGAGAAGTAATGATGTTAGATTAAGCGTAAAGTGCCTCTGATTCAGTCCATGGCTTTTCTGATCACTCACTATGCATCTGAAAACCAGACAATGCATTGGGATCATAGAAGAATTGATGCCTTTGAGCTGTGATATTGGAGAAGAGCACTGAACATCCCATAGAATACCAAAAGAACAAATAAATATGCCTTGAGAGGGTGAAGCCAGAGTGCTCTTTGGAGGCAAAGATGATGAGATTTCACCTCACATACTTTGGGCATGTTGCTAGGAGGTGCTATTTCTTTAAGAGGAATATTATGCTAGGAAGGATAGAAGGTTGGCAAAGGAGAAGAAGACCCTCAAACAGGTGGTTTGACACAGTGATTGCCACAACAGGCTCTAAAGTATCAGGAAATGTGAAGATGACACAGGATAGGATGGGTTTCAGATCCACTTCTTAGGATCACTATGAGTCATTTTGACTCAGTGGCATCTAACAACAACAAACTGGTAATGTACATGCTTTACACATGGTAAACTAAAGATCTTCCCTAAAAGCTGCAGCCCCTAAATGTTGGTAGAGAGACATGCAGGTCCGGAAACTTTTTGGTAGAGAGACCTTCAGGTCAAGTGTTGCCAAATCTGTTGATTGTTCCAAAGAAGTGGGAAATTAGTCTTTGTTATCCTGTGAAATCAACTGATTTTAATAAGTAGGTAACTATATTTTCTAAAAAATAGAATTTTTGTTAGTATTTGTTGTAATTGAGAATATAAACAACTAAATAAACATTATGAAGAAGATTATGGCATCAAGATTGAAGGAAGACTCCTCAACAATTTGCATCACACAGATGACACATCTTTGTTGAAAGTAAGGAGGATCTAAATTATTCAATGCAGAACATCTTCAATTCACTATGGACGAAAATTATGAATTACATCTCAAGATAAAGGGGGGGGGGAATCTCACTAATGGACCACTAGACAACATCATGGTAGAACTTGTCAATGATTTAATCTTGCTTGGATCCACAATCAATACCCTTTGTATCAGCAGTCAGAAAATCAACACATAGATTGCATTGGGAAAACCTTCTGCCAAAGACCTTGCAAACATGTTAAGGAGAAAAGATTTCATTTTAAAGACTAAGTACACTTGATTCAAGCCATGGTTTTTTCCAATTACTTCCTGTGCAGCTGAAAGTTGGAAAATGGATAAGAATGACAGTATACAAGAAGCAATACTTTGAGTTGTGGTGTTGTAGAAGAGTATTGCATGGAATACCAAAAGAACACATATATATTTCTTTAAGAAAGTACAATTTTGGAGGCAAAGATGGTGAAAGTTCAATTCATGTATTTTGTACATTTTATTAGGAGGGGTTAATTCTTGGGGAAATATATCATGCTTTAAAATGTAGAGGGTCAGCTAAAGAGAAGAAGACCTTCAAAAAGATGGGTCGACACATGACTGTAGCAATAGACGTAAATACATCAGGGATGATGAGGAAGGCACAGGATAGAGAGGTTCAGATCCATTGTTTATAGAGTCACACTGAGTCGTAGTCAATTTGACAGCACCTAACAACAACAAACATATACTCATCCAACAGTTTCATTTGCCCTTACTGATTACAATTTTTTACTTCTGTAGGCATTCTCATCCTAATTTCTGAGTTGTTCCTCTCCCATTAACATGAATTATAAATCCTAAGGTTCCTAACTAGTCTATGAAGTCTATGAATCATTCTTGTCAAACGGTGTGTAAACAGAAGAAACCATGTCTATGGGTAACCTTCATATTCACTCTAAATCGTCATAAGAAATGGCAAACATTTCTACTGTTGTTTGTACTGGTAAGATAAAGCTCACTGGTGGCTTTCTGGTTGAATTTACCAGCTGTTATGTTGCAGAAAGATCTCTATTTCCTCCCATAAAGATTTATAGTCTAAGAAGCCTGATAGAGGATCACCATGAGTCACGGGTGACAAAATGACAGAAGGTTTAGGTCTTAAATGGTGATTTGGTAAGAAAATGTGAAAATATTAATAGTTCCCTTAAAGATACCGAGGTTGACTCAAGAGCTCAATGATGTCTTGTAGAATACAGCCCCTCTCTGATATATGTTGTTAACACTTAGCATTTTATTTTTAAACTTGTACATTAATTTATTAGGTCTTTGTAACAAATTATCAGAATGAACGGCTTAAAATACCAGGAATTAATTTTCTCCTAATCCTAGAAGCTCAAAGTCTGAAATCAAAGTGTTGTTGTTATGTGCCGTCAAGTCACTTGTTACTCATAGCGACCCTATGTACAACAGCCCTAAACCCTGCTCTATCCTGTGCCAATCACACTGCCTCTGACACACCCATCCCGATTACCCCAGTCACTGAATCAATCCACCTCATAGAGGGTCTTCACCTCCTGCCCCGTCCCTCCACTCTCCCAAGCATGATGTCCCTCTCCAAGGACCTCCCCCTCCTTACAACATATCCAAAGTATGTCAGACTAAGCCGCAGAATCCTTGCTTCCAAGGAGCAGCCTGGTTTAACCCTCTCCATGTTGAATCTGTTTTTTTTTCTTGGCAGTCCATGGTACATTCAAGAATCTTCTCCAGCACCACAGCTCAAAGACATCAATTCCCCTTCTATCCTCCCTAGTCATTTTCCAACTCTCTGATGCATAACAAGTGATTGCAAAGACCATAGCCTGTATCAGATGCACCTTAGTCTCTAGAGTGACACCACTGCTCTTCAGCAGACTTTCCCACTGCAATACATTTTTTTTGTTTCCTGGCTACTGGTATCAAGAATGTTGACCATGGAGCCAACCAGACTAAAGTTGTGAACAATCTCAGTCTCTTCACCATCCATCTTGATGCTGCCAATTGGTCCAGTGGTGCGAATCTTTGTCTTCCTGACATTGAGCTTCAATCCATACTGAAGGCTGCAGTCCTTGATTCTCTGCAGCAAACATTTCAGGTCCTCCTCAGTTTCAGGAGACTGGGTTGTGTCATCTGCATAACACAGATTGTTGATAGATCTTCCACCAATCCTGACGCCACACTTCTCCTCATAGAGCCCAGCCTCTCAGATAATCTGTTCTGCATACAGGTTGAAAAGGTATGGAGATAGGACACATCCGGACTCCAATTAGCCTGATTATATCTACAAATACCCCATTTTGAAATAAGGTCGTGTTCACAGGTATCAGGGGTTAGAACTTGAACATATCTTTTCGGAGGACAAAATTCTACCTACAACAGGCTTCTTTCTTCAATCAGGGTTGATGGCACATCCCCTAGCATCTCATCTTCACATATTCACATTAGAACTGGAAGGAAATTCTTTTTTCTTCCACATCTTCCATGTCTTTCTCATTTTTTTCAAAGAGTTATAGAATAGATGAGACTAACTCATCTCACAGATTAGCCCTGGATCAAGTGCCATCCCTACTTGCAAGGGAGAGTGGGTCTTTACACTCTTTAAGTTGAAGGTGGATTAAGGAAAGAAGACTGAAATTAATGCGTAGAAACCAATCAGTTTTGTTGTGTTGTTAGGTACCACTGAGTTGAGTACTATTCACAGCAACCCTGTAAACAAAAGGCCTGAATCCCTCCTATCCTGTGCCATCCTTACTATCTCTGATGCACTTGAGCACATTGCTGCAGTCACTATGTTAATCCATTTCATTGGAGGTTTTCCTCTTTTTCACTGACCCTCCACTCTTTCAAACATGATATCCTTTACCAAGGACTAGCTTCTCCTAGTAACATGTCCAAAGTATGAGAGGTGAAGATTTGTCATCCTTGCCTCCAAAGAGCATCTGGTTTCACCTTTTCCAACATACCTGTTTGTTGTTTTGGCAGTCCGTGGGATATTCAGTACTGGTCTCCAACATCAAAACTCAAATGCATCAATTGTTCTGTCATTTTTGTTCATCATTCAGCTTTCGGATGCATGGCAAGTATCTGAAAAGTCTATGGCCTGAATCAGGCACACCTTAGTCATCAAATCAACATTACTGCTCTTTTTTATTTTATTTTATTTTATATTGCTTTGCTCACAAAGTTTGTATATATTTTGTTTCACAGTATTGTTCATTCATATTGTGTTTTATACAATCATCCCCATGCATTATGTTTTATAGCATCACTAATCTTCAGTATTTTGGAGATAGCACTGACAGCAGTCTTGCCCAAAGCATTGTCTCTTTATCTTCTGCCTGCTGACGCCACAGGTGTTGACTGTAGATCCAAGTAAGATGAAATTATTACGTTTCAATCTTTTCTCTACATATGATGTTACCCATTGTCTTCTTGATGTTACAAAGCAATCCATATTACAGGTTGTAGTCGTTGCTCTTCTGCAAGAACTGCTTCAAGTCCCCCTCACTTTCAGTAAGCAAGGTTGTGTAAGCTGCACAGGGCAGGTTATTGGTGAGCCTTCCTCCAATCCTAATACTCCATTCTTCTTCATAGAGTCCAGCTTCATGAATTACTTGCTTAGTATACATATTGAATAGTTATGGAGAAAGGATATAACCCTTACACAAACCCTTTCCAATTATAAACCATAGTGTTTTCTTGTTCTGTTCAGATAACAGCTTTTCTGATATAGGTATAGGTTTTGCAAGAAATAGGTTTTGTGCAGAACATATTTAAGTGTTCTGGGAATTCCATTCATCACACTATTAGCCATAGAAGGTTGTAATCCACACAGTCAAATGTCTTTGCATAGTCAGTAAAGCACAGATAGATATTCTTCTGATATTCTCTGCTTTCAGCTATGATCTATGATATGCCTAGTGCCGTGACATCTTCGAAATCTGGCTTGAATCTCTGAAGTTCTCTGTCAATGTACTATTCCAATTGTCTTTGGATGATCCTCAGCCATATTTTGCCAGCATGTGATATTAATGATGTTCAATTATTTCTACATTCTGTTAGATCACCTTTCTTGGGAATGGGAACAAGTACGTATCTCTTCATTCATTCAGCTACTCAGCTATCTTCCAAATTTCCTGGCCTAGGCTGATGAGCATCTTTTTGCAAGTTTGCATCTGTTAGTTGAAAAATGCCAATTGGTATTCCCTGTATTCCTGGGGTCTAATTCCCCCCCCGCCCCCGCAGTGTTCAGCATTGCTTGAGCTTCTCCCTTTGTTACCATTGGCTCTTGTTTGTATGGTATTTCCTGAAATTTTTCAGTGTCAACCAATTCCTTTTGGTACAGAGACTCAGTATTCTTTCTATCTTCTTTTAATGCATCCTGTATCATTCAAGATTTTGCCCATGGCAACTTCCAGTGTTGGAACTTGAAGTTTGAATTTGTTTTGTAGTTCTTTCAGCTTGAAAAAAGCAGAATGAGTTCTTCCCTATTTATTTACTGACTCCAGCTATTTGCACATGGCACTATAGTATGTTTGTTTGTCTTTGCTAGCTGCCTTTTGCAATCTTCTTTCAGCTCTTTACATCAACATTTTTTTCTTTGTTTGAATTCTCAGCACTCTAATGCAATTCTCAGAGGGTCTTCTGATATCTATTTTGGCTTTTCCTTTCCCCTCTATCTTTGTAATGACCTTTTGCTTTCTTCATGGATGATATCCTTGATTTTATTTCACAGCTCCTCTGTTCTTTGATTATTGGTGATCTGTGCTTTACATTGGTAAAATGACATACTGTAAACCAGCTAGTAAATGTAAAATTGGGTATTTAAACTGTAAAAAAAAGTTATTTAATTCCAATAGAATAGTCTCAAGGTCATATTTTGCTTTTTTGTGAACCAAGATATCCATGGAGTCAAAGATTTTGAGGCTTCATCTCACATACTTTGGCCACATGGCCAAGAAGGACCAACTCTTGGAAAGGGACATCGTGTTTGGAAGTGTGGAGGGACAGTGCACTTTGACTCCATGGATATCTTTGTTAGAGTCAGCCACAGTTTGTTGTGATCCACATGCTCAAATGCCTTTGCATAGTCAATGAAAGACAGATAGACATTCCTCTGGTACTCTGTGCTTTCAGCTAAGACACAGCTAATATTCGCTATAATATCCCTAGTACCACAGACTCTTCTAAACCCATATTGCATATCTGACAATTCTCTGTTAATGTGCTGTTCCAGCCATTTTTGGATAATTATCAACAGGAGCTTGCTTGCATGTAATAGTAATTATATTGTTCAATGATTTTCACATTCTGTCAAGTCACCTTTCTTTGGAATGGAAAAAAATATGGATCTCTTCCAGAAATGAAATGCATTAAATATTTATATACTAGGTATTGGCAAAATGAGATGCATCAGTATGGGATATTTTTTTTTTTAGCATGGGATATTTTTAATGAATCATATGTTCTACTATGCTGGCGATGAAAAGGTGAGGAAAGATGGTGTTGCTTTCAGAGTTAATTTCTAGATAAATTTTTAAATACAGTAATATGAGTGGCAGGATTAATATCCATATACATACAAGGAAGTTCAGTGGATACCACTATCATTCAAATATATGCATCAACGACTAGAGCCAATAAAGGAGGAAATAGAAGATTTCTACCAACTTTTTCAGTCAGAAAGAAACAGAATTAGTTAATAATAATAATAATAATAATAATAATGCATTAATAATACTAACGGGTGCCTGGCATACAAAAATTGGGAACAGGGAAGAAAGATCAGTAGTTAGAAAACATGGACTTGGTGACAGAGTGAGTCTGGAGATGGAATGATAGAGTTCTGTACAATCAATGATTTATTCATTGAAAATTCTTTTTATAAGAAACATAAGCGTAGACTATACACATGGATTTCACCTGATGGTATGCATAGGAATCAAATCAATTACACCTGGGAAAAATTGCTGGAGAAGCTTCATATTAGCTGTGAAAACTAAGCCAGGTGCTGAGTACAGAATAGACCATCAAAATTTGACTTTGAGTCTATCCCCCCCAAATTTAAAAATCATCTCAGGAACAGGTTTGAGGCCTTGAACACTAAAAAGCAAAGACCAGATGATCTGTGGGAGAATATCAAGAATATTATCCTGCATACCTATGTTTATGGAGGTCTTGTTCACAAAAGCAAAGAGTTGGAAACAAACTAAGTGCCCATCAACAAATAAATGGATAGAGAAGCTGTGGTATATTCACACAATGGAATAGTATATTGCATTGAAAAATAAGGAACTCCTGAAATATTATACAAAATGAGTGACCTTGGAGGAAATTAGGCCGAGTGAAATATCTCCATCATAAAAGGACAAATACTGTATAGTGCCACTGTTGTAAAATGGGGCTGACATCTGGGTTGGAAGAAACTGAGAAAGATGAGATAAATTATGTCTACTGCATTGAAACAGATGAGGGAGAGAACTGTTTAAAAGGGAGATATGATTAGGTATTATCATGAGAGGAGTCCAGAATGAAGGCTGCCTAGTGGAATGGACTTGGGGAGTGAGATTGTATAACCATGAAATAATTTTTCTTTTACTTTTCAAAGAGAAGAATAAACTGGTGGGGAGGGATGGGCAGGGAGAAAAGTGCAACAATGAATGAAAGGAAATCCAAAGTCTCTGTAAACTTAACATTAAAATTAATAATTAAAAAAAGAACACACACGCATACAAAAGAATATTATTCATGAAGAAGGCAAAAGGTAATTACAAAGACATAGAAAGAAGAAAGGACCAATATGGCCAACTGGGTTGGAAGGGATTTCCATGTGTAGTGTTCACAAAAATCTCAGGTCCCGTATGTGTCCCCTATCAAATCAGTGAATAAACATATGGAAAAAAATGAAATTAAAGAACATTTGGAATTTATAACAAACAACAAAACATGAAGAGTACATCTAAGAACTGTCAGCAAATTTTAGAATCTTTTAAAAGCTAAGAGGAGCCTTAGGACACTATACTATATGAGTTTAATGTCTCATCACATACTGGGAGTAAGGCAGAAAAAGGACATTGTGGGAAAGTGGTGAGATCTCAAGGAAAGCATCAAGTTTAGGAAGAGAAGTGTACCACTGTTAGTTTTATTGCCATAGTAATTTGAGATGTCAGAAGAAAAAGAACAAGGGGAATCTCCTGTATTATCTTTGAAATTATTCTGTGAATGTTGAAAAAGAATTTGTTCTCTCTAGCCTCATCTGAATTTTCTAATGTAGTTCAATTGTGTGTGTGTATACATATATTTATATATGTTGTTGTTATGTGCCATCGAGTCACTTGCAACTCATAGCGACCCTATGTACAACAGCCCTAAACTCTGCTCTGTCCTGTGCCAATCTGACTGTCTCCAACACACCTATCCTGATTACCCCAGTCACTGAATCAATCCACCGCCTAGAGGGCCTTCCCTTCCTGTGCTTAAACACAAATATATATTTTACATAAACATAAATTTGACATCAGCTTTGTTCTGGAAACTTGACTGATGAGTTGGTTTTATTTATTGGTAACTAGTATTTTAGGGTAGCATCTTCTATAATCTGCCTAGATTATTTCTTCTGGAGAAGTTTTATTGATATTCCTCTTTCTTACATTCCGCTTTGTCTAGAAGTCCCATAAATTCCCTTAGCTGCTGTGAAACTTTCAAGGCCAAATAACAGATGCTGAATTTTAACTATTTCACCTTATCTTCCTTGGCGGGCCTCAGTCTTTTTCCCTTTGCTGTGCTGAGTTACCTATAACCTTGACTGAATTTAGCAATGGTTCAGAAGCAAACCCTTATCTACAGTCTTTTTAGTTTTGGGCTCTTTGTTGTTTTTGCTTTGTTTCAGGGTTTAAATTTAAACAAAGGGTTTGAATTCCCATCTATGGTTCTTTGCCTGTCTCTAAAGTCTAACAAAACATCAAATCCTGAAATAATTTAGTACATTACACTTGATGAATTTGTAGGGAAAAGTAGAGCTCTAATAAATAAGACAACATTAATATAGGGTATGCTGATATTTCTCAGTAACAAGAGTAGGTTACCACATCAGGAAATGAGGTACTACGGAAAATGAAATCGAGACTCTAGACAGTGATGAAGGACCCACGTTTTAAATAACTATTACTTCTTTGTTAATATTATCTTTTTCTAGGTCTGAGGAGTATTTCATATTTCTATTCTATCTCTTAGTCAGTGAATGCTGCTGAGTTGTGTGATCAGAGAATTCTAACTGTAGTTAAAAGAAATTACTCCTATCAGTTCAAAGGATAGTTTCCCATCTTCTGTAAATGAGAAATATAATAGAGGCAAACTTAAAGAAATATAATAGAGGCAAAGCTTTGGGGATTTTTAAATAACTTTAATCAGATCCCACAAATCATTTTATTTCCTGTTATGTGTAGGGCATGTGTGACAACGGTGAATGTGTGTTCTAAAGATAACTTATTCCAGGCTACGTAATCTGACAAACATTCCTCCTGTGTTGCTGTCCTTTATCTGGATTAATTGGAGCAATTCTACTGCTTTCTGAGAGCCCACACTCTTGCTATTCTTTCCCTTCCTTTCAAACACAGCACCTGCTGAAGTCACAAGAGCCTCTTCAAAGTAAAGCGAGACTCCTCACATGTTTGTGCATGTTGAGAGACAGCTATTTCTTACAATATTGATTCTTTCTTCTCCCCAGCACACTTTGAGTTGTAACTCTTTGAGGATACACAAAAGAAAAGAATTTTCAGCAGAGTAAATATCTTTAAGGAAGTTGTGTGGATGGTCAATGAAATAAAATACTGTAAATCTCCTTGCCATCCTTGGTAAATTTGTCTGGTGGCTTGAGATAGGTCAAAGAGCTTTGTTATATGTTTTAAGAATCAATATATTTCACATTAAGTGTAGACATTGTGGAATTTCTTTTTCTTTCTTCAATTCTGAGAGTCTTTTTTAAATATACAGAATTGTTAGAAATTAGCAGGAAAATTTTATTGTTAGTTTCCATAAAGTCACTTCTGGTAAATTAATTCAAAGCATATATAATGATAGGATCTTTGAAAAAGTTTAGATAGATAGATAGATAGATAGATAGATGGATATACACATGTTTAAAGTTATGAAGAACTAATTATTCTTTCCTAAGTAACTCAGTAATTAGGAATAAATAAGAGGGAAAGAAAACAGGAAGAAAAATAAAGAAACAATGGAAAGGAGAAAGAAAGGAAAAAAAATAAGAGTTTACATAATATGTAGCAATTGCAAAAGTTTCTAAAAGTGTTTTTTTGTAATTGTGAAATATCAACTGACTTTTTCAATTTTAAGGGGATATTTAAAAAATATAGAACAAAATACTAGTCATCAGTATTTTCCAATGAATGTATGCTAGACATCTGTATAAAATGTATGCTAGACATCTGTTTAAAAACATAATCTTAATTTCATAATCTATTCTTTTAAAAAGTAAACTAAATTAGTATATATATATATTTGTTGTGTTGTTATTATGTGGTGTCAAGTTGCAAGTGACTCATAGCAACCCCTATGTACAACAGCTTTGAACCTTGCTCTATTTTGAGTCAATTTCATTGTCTCTGACACACCTACTGTGAAGGACTGTGGTGGCTATGAGTCGCCTAGTACTCATGACACTTAATAACAACAACAACTGACACACCTACTCTACTCCCCTAGTCACTGAGTTAATCTGTCTCATCCAGGACCTTACTCTTTTGCACTGTGCCTCCACCCTTCAAAGCATGATGTCTTTCTCCTTGGACTGGTCCGTCTTGGCTCTTGGTGCCAAGAGTGTTGATTGTGGAGCCAAGCAAACTAAAGCTGTTTACAATCTCAATCTCTTCACCATCCATCCTAATGCTGCCAATTGGCCCAGTGGAGAGAATCTTCGTCTTCTTAATATTGAGCCTCAATCCATATTGAAAGCTGCAGTCCTTGACCCTCTGCAGCAAGCGCATCAGTTCATTTCCCTCTCTTTGCCTCTCCACCATTCTCTATCCCCTGCCCCTAGAAAACTTTGGTTTGATGGCTCAGGCCTTTCACAACATCTGTCCTCCCATTCCTCTCCACTGTCCTGTTATATTGGTGTTCCAGGTGCAGGAGGAGTGTGACAGTGTCCACACAGCTGGCCAGGTGGTCTTCACACAGCTAGGAAGTCTCCACAGTTGGTCTCGTGCTCACAGGAGCTTGGTTCCAGTAAGGAGCTTGAATCTGATGAGGATCTTGGGTTAAGATTAGGTTTAATATCACATGCAACAAAACCTTGCAGAAGGTCATCCAAAAGTGACTAGAAGAGTGCATTGACGGGGAACTGTCAGAAGTTTAAGCTGGTTTTTGAAGAGACAGTGCTACCAAAGAAATCATTGCTGATGACAGATTGATCCTTGAAAAAAGCAGACAATACTATGTAGTGCTTAAGTGTACTATTTTAATAACTTGTAAAAATAGTTCTTATTTGCATGTGATATCATCTATTGCCAGGATGGAGATGTCATTCATGGGCTGCTTACAATAATTTTGTGGCCTTCTGGAGCTTTAAGGTTCTGAGGTTAAGAAACATGAATTTATTTTAGCGCATTGTTTTAGGAATTTATTTTAAGATATGATACTTCAAATAGCTTAATTCATTCATAGTTATTTTACAAATAAATTCATTTTAACACCAAACTTATTCACCTTTCTAAGTAGGAAGAAGCTGTTTCTTTATTGAACTGATAACTGAGTTGTTTCTTCTTATTTACAACTCTTAAGTTTTCAGAATACATTTAAATTTCCTTCCAGTCACAGATTATAAAATCTCAAGAATCTTTCCAATCCCTCCAAGCTCACCACCAAAGCTTCTGTATCAAATACTCCCTAAATTACTAGATTTAAAGTTCCTTGAGGACAAGGACTGTGTTTCAAAATATTCTACATATTTTCTACCCCATATATACTAGGTTATCTCCTAGTCATGAATTCTTAAAAATATTTTTACTCCCATATATTTATTCTTCTGATTAGCTGTTGTGATGGGTATTGTTTTTCTTAGCTCCAGTTCTGTATTGTCTTTGTCACTGTAGATAAATCCGATTGATTTTTGTATGTTGATCTTGTATCCTGCCACTTTGCTGAATTGGTCAACTATGTCCCGTAGTTTCTTGCTTAGTCTTTAGGTTTTCTGAGTATACTGTCCTATCATCTACATATAGAGATAATTTTACCTCCTCTTTGCCAATTTTGATACCTCTTATTTCTTCTTGTGTCTTATTGCTGTTGTGAAGATTCCAATACAATATTGAATAGGAGAAGTGATAGTGAACATCCTTCTCTAGTTCCTGCTCTCAAAGGGAATGCCTTTAATCTCTCTACATTGAGAAAAATGTTGGCTCTTGGGTTTGCATATATACTTTTTGCTATGTTGAGGAAATTCCCTTCTATTCCTATTTTGTTAAATGTTTTATCAGGAAAGAGCATTGGATTTTGTCAAAGACCTTTTCTGCATCAATTGATAGGATCATGTGGTTCTTGTTCTTTGCTTTGTTAATGTGATGAATTACACTGATTGTTTTTCTTATGTTGAATCATCCTTGCATACCTATTATGAATCCCACTTGGTCATGGTGAATTATTTTTTCATTTATTGTTGGATTCTATTAGCCAGGATTTTATTCAGATTTTTTGCATCAATGTTCATGAGATATATTGACCTATAGTTTTCTATTTTGGTGGTGTCTTTACCTGGCTTTGGTATCAAAGATATGCTTGCTTCATAGAATGAATCTCAGAGAATTCCATCCTTTTCTATTTTCTGAAATAGTTTATGTAGAATTGGTAATAATTCTTCTCTGAATGTTTGATAAAATTCACTTGTAAAACATCTGGTCTAGGGCTTTTTTTGATTGGAAGTCGTTTTATTACCTTTTCAATTTCTTCTTTTGTAATGGGTCTGTTTAGGTGTTCAATTTCGGTTTGTGTCAGGTAGGTAGGTTGTGATTTTCTAAGTATTTGTCCATTTCCACTACGTTTTCGTATTTGTTTGAGTATAGTTTTTAATAATATTCCATTGTTAACCTTTTCATTGTACTTAGTCCAGTTGTTATGTTACTGTTTCATCTCTTATTCAGATTATTTGTGTCTTTTTCGTCTTTTCTTTTGTTAGTTTATGAGTAGTTTGTTGATTTTATTGACCTTTTTGAAGAACCAACTCTTGGCTTTGTGGATGGCTTCAATTGCTTTTCTGTTTCTGTTTCTATTTCATTTATTTCTGCCCTAATTTTAATAATTTCAGAGGGGTTTTTGGTGGGTGTAAGGTTTCCTCACTGTTCTTTTTCAATTTGTTGGAGATGTTGGATTAGAGGGCAATGGCCATTTTTTCCTGTTTTTGTTGTGTTTCCTTATTGCTATAAATTGACCTATGACTACCTCTTTGGCTGTTTTCCAGAGGTATAGTAAGTTCTGTTTCCATTGTCATTTATTTCAAGGACCTTTTTAATTTCATTTTTTAATTTCTTCTAGTACCCACTCATGTTCAAGCAATATTAAATACTTAGGAGTAAAACTAACTAGAAACATAAAATATCTATTCAAAGAAAATTACAAAACATTGTTACTAAAAACAAAATGAGACCTGGAGAAATGGAAGAATATACCTTGCTCACGGATAGGAAGACTCAACATTGTGAAAATGATAATGTTACCAAATGGAATTTACACATTCAATGCAATCCCAATACAAATACCAATTCAATTCTTCAATGAAATGGAAAAGGTTATCTCTAATTTTATTTGGAACAGAAAGAGACACTGAATAAGCAAAGCACTCCTTAAAGAGACAAACAAGGTAGGAGACATCTCACTCCCTGATTTTAAATTCTACTACACTGTAGTGATGGTCAAGACAGTGTGGTACTGATACAATGACAGACACATAGATCAATGGAATAGACTTGAGAACCTGGAAATCATCCCATCTATTTATTGTTAACTGATTTTTGACAAGGAGATGAACTCAGTTAAGTGGGGAAATGACGTGTTGGCAAAATTGGCAAACCATCTGCAAAAATCTCAAGCAAGACCCACAACTCACACCTTACACAAAAACCAACTTAAAGTGGATAAAGGACCTAGGACTAAAACCAAGGACTATAAACTTCATTAGAGAAAAGCTTGGAAGAACCCTCGAAGCCCTAATCCACAACATAAACAGTCTTCCAAGCGTTCTGAAATGTTTATAACCAAGAGAGGATAAAATAGATGAATGGGACCTTCCAAGAATCAAATCCCTATGTACAACCAAAAACTTCTCCAACAGGGTAAAAAGGGAAGCCAAAGACTGGGAAAAACATTTGGTACTGATATGTTTGACAAGGGACTTTTATTTAAAATTTATAGAATACTCAAGCACCACAAGCTAAACAACCCAATTGCAAAATGGGCACAGGATATGAACCAATACTTCACCAAAGAAGATATTCAGATAACAAACAAACACATGAAGAAGTGTTCAAAGAGAGATGCAAATCAAAACAACTCTGAGATATTCTCTCAACGCAGCAACAATAGCAAAATTTAACAGAACACAATGCTGGTGAGGTTGTGGAGAAACTGGATCCCTTATTCAATGTTGTTGGGGGTATAAAATGGTGCAACCACTATGGAAGGCTGTTGCAAATAGAAATACCATTTGACCCAGCAATTCCACTACTGGGAATATACTTTAAAGAAACCAGAACTGCCACCCAAGCATATATATGCTCACCTATGTTTATTGCTGCTTTGTTCACAATAGCAAAGAGTTGGAAAGAACCCAAATTCCCATCAGCAAACAAATGGATAGAGAAGCTGTGGTATAGTCACACAATGGAATATTATATAGCATTGAAAAGCAAGGAACTCATGAAATATTATGGAAAGTGGGTAACCCTGGAGGACATTATGCCAAGTGAACTATCTCATTCACAAATACTGTATAATGCCACTGTTCTAAAACAGAACTGATATAGAGGATGGGGGAAACTAATGAAAAAAAGGGGATAAATAATGTACACGGCATTGAAACAGATGAAAGAGAGAACTGTATAAAAGGAATATATGATTAGGTACCATGGGCATGACATAAGTTCAAAATAAGAGCTGCATAGTAATGTGGACTCTGGGGTAGGGGGGAACTGTATAACTATGAAATATTTTTTTCCAAAGAGAAAAGCAAACTGGGGGAGCAGAAAGGAAAATGTGCAACAATGAAGGAATGAAAATCCAAATTCTCCATAAACTTTCATGAAAATATCAATTAAAAATATTTTTAATTTTTTTGAGAGTGACAACTATGGGAAACTTTAGTGATCAATGTAAAACAAGTCTTTAACTCATAATTCAACGCATTATGGTATTAATAGAATCCAAGTGCAATTGCTACTTTAAAATTTGTAGTGCATATATTTATTTGCCATCGGGTGGTAGTACTGCTAACTCAAGAACCACACCTCAAATGGTCTGAATCCAGCATCAGCTTTTCAGAATAAAAGTGGACAATCTCTTCCTGTTCAGTTTACAGCCTTGGAAACCCAGTGGAGGGTCAATTATGAGTCAATGACAATGAGGTAAATTAAAGAGGATTTTAATCTTGGCACCTTAATATGTGTCAAGGAAGAACTGAGTTTTAAACAGCTTATTTTTTCAGAAGTAAATTCAAGATCTTTCTTCTGAGACATGTTTAGGCCGACTAGAGCCTCCAACCTTTCTCTTAGCAACCCAGAGTCTGAACTGCTCATCCAAACAGGGACTCCATGCATTTCTGGCAGGGAACTAATAAATACTAGTTTCAAAATGTCTCCTGTTGATTGAAATACTATTCTATGTTTTTGGCATTAATGAAATGGCTGAGTTAAAATTTTATTCTAAAAGACCCTGTCTCTGTAAGTATTATGTATGATATTTTTAAAAATCTAGGGGAGGAATCTATCAACATTTAATAAAACTAGATGCTGTTATTACTTGGAGAAGGTCCAATGACTGACTTCACAACCATCATTCTAAAATTCACTTTACTTCTTACAGCTTCTAGGCTAAAATGACTCATGTCTGAGACCTAATTTAGTATTCACCCACCAAAAAAAGGAAAGTTTAAGAGTAAAAGAACAAGAGATTCTCCTGTTTGATCATGAAAAATTCAGAAAAAAAAATATACCCCAGCACCATTCTGATTTCCTTTCTTTTAATAGCAGATGCATAATCACATTTAATTAAGAGACTCCCTTTTGTCTCCCTAAAATCCTTTCATCGCCTGCATTGCTATCTCACACTTATTCTGTCATTTTTAATTTTTTTGTTCTTGCCACTAATGTGCAGCTTTCTTATCCACCAATGTCATCTACCCATTTCCTTCAGGAGAGAACAGCCCAATCCAAGTCTCTCACTCATAACACCATTTGAACAACCTATTATGAGATTCTTAATTTGGCAGACAGGCTGAATTATTTATGTGAAGCTGATAAGGTATAAAACACATGGTTGAGTTTCCTGAGGAGTTTCACTGTGTAACACCTCCACAATGCTGTATTTTTAAAAAATACAATTTGTACTGGGCTGGTTGAGGTTGGGGGTCTTTTGGTGATGACAGTAGGGCTACATTTGTGTTTTAGAAAATACACAAATTTCCTGAAAGGAAGCAGAGAATATTGTTTTTAAGCTCTCAAGTATTCGATATATGACATAGGCTTAAATGATGTTATTAGGTGCTTAATGATTGTGTCAAATTCTTGGTACTTTTCTTACTGAAATCTAAGAATTGATATTGCACTCCATGTCATTTGCCCTTCTGACCTAACTAATCCTTATAGAGTATCCAGAGAATTTTTAATGATAAATATCAGAGCATTTCTAATAAATCATGGCTTTAATTTCTACCCCATTTATTTGAAAACAAAGATTTGTTCCAATGATAAACAGACTGCAACTTAATGTTATTCCCAGAATAATGTGTTTCTGCAATATGCAATCCATGATAGTTATTGTCGTACAGTTGATTCTGACACATAGAAACCTTGTAGGACAGAGTGGAACTGCTTCTTATTATTTGCAAGCTATAATCTTCGTGGACGCACATGGACTCATCTTTTCGTACAGTCGTTGGAGGATTCGAAGCCCTCACTTTTCCATTTGTGGGTAGACCATTAACCATTGTGCCTCCACGCTTCCTTCTTTGTTTTTTCAGGGTTTACCAGGTTCTGTGGAATAGTAGCCAATAAAATTTATATTCACTGTCTTCTTTCACTTCTTTATTTTCGGGGAAATGACCTATCTGAATCTCTGGGACATCTTTTCTCATAAAATTGTCTTCACTTTCAGTTTTAAAAACCTCATGTCCACATTTTTTTAGTAAGTGAATTATGGCATTGGTGAAATTACATTTGAGTAGTTAATATAATATGGATATGAGTTTTTAAAAATTTACTTTAAAAATATGGTCATTTTGCTAGCCTATTTTAGTTATTATCATAGTTGATTATAGTATTGGGTGAGCTACAATATCACCAATCTGAATGCATTATATTAATTTATTACTAATTCATTTAAAACTTAGTTGCTTAAGAGAAATTCAATTACTAATTTTTTCTGTATCAAATTTTTGTAGTTATTATGACTTGTTTTTCAGTTTTAGGTTCTTTCTGGTCAAATGATACAGAGGTTTAGAATTTATTTTAAAGTTAATAATTCATGATTCTGGTGTTATCAGTTACTAAGCAGAACCCTAACAATAAAAATTTAAACAAGAGGGAGATATAGAATTCAGTAAGATTTTACTCCTTACATTTTTTTATATGAAATTGAGAATGTTATAGTTTGAGGCAAGGAAATGTGTTTGATATTAATCTTTTCTGGGTAATATGACAATGAAAATTGAGACCCGCAGGTTTTCTCTCACATCCCTGTCTAGAAAGAGAGAAATGAGAAGTAATGTGTACCATGTATTTTTTTATAACCATATATTTGGATGACAAAAAAAAAATCTAGCCTTTGCACTGTGTCTTTGGGGAGAGTACTGAATATCCCAGAGACTGCCAAAAGAACAAGTAAGTCTTTTAGAGGAAGTGCAACCAGTGTACTCCTTAGAGGTAAGAATGGTGAAACTTTGTCTCACATGCTATAGGCATGATGTCCGAAGGGCCCTGCCCTGGGAAACGAAATCATCCTGGGAAAAAATGAAGGAATAGTCAGAGAAAGAGAGCACGACCTTCAACAAGATGGACTGTTATACTGCATCAAAACATCAAGCCTGTGGGAGATCATGAGAATTTGTTGTTCTAGGATTGCTTTTAGGTATAGTCGACTTGATGGCACCTAACAACATTGCTTGAAGCATTTACTGAAGACTTTAGTTACATACCGAAGTCTTCAATATGGATTGCAGCTCAGGGTCAAGAAAACAAATATCCTCATCACCAGACCAATAGGCAACATCATGATAGATGGAGTAAGGATTGAGACTATCAGTAGCTTTATCTTACTTAGATATGCAATAAATATATTTGGTATTAATAGTCAGAAGTATTACACTGGGAAAAATCTGTAGTCATGAACTTCTCCAAATTACTGAGAAGCAATAATGTTAGTTTGAAGACAAAGGTGCACCTGACTTAAGCCACGGTCTTTTCAGTTACTTGCTGTGCATCTGAGAACTGGACAATAATTAAGGATAAGAGAAGAATTGATGCCTTTGAACTGTGTTGTTGGAGATGAGTGCTGAAGATTCTGTGGACTGCCAAAAGAACAAACATACATGTCTTGGAGAAGGTGCAACCAGAGTGTGTCTTGGAGCCAAAGACAATGAAGCTTTGTCTCACATACTTTGGGCATGTTGCTAGGAGAGGTTATTCCTTGGAGATGGATACCATACGTGAGAAGGTAAAGAGCTGGCAAAAGAGGAATATTCTTAAACAGGTGAGTTACCACAGTGACTGTAGCACTGGCTTGAGTGTGTCAGAGATTATGAGGGTGGCACAGGATAGGATGAGATCAGTTGTTCATAGGTTCCCTATGAAGTGACAGATGACACCTAACAAAAACAACACCAACAGTTGGTTAGTATGGTAAAGAGATGGTAGGTTTGCTGTTAGGTGCAATTGAGTTACTTCCAACTTGTAGCAACCCTACATACAACAAGACCAAACCTTGTTTTATCCTGTACCATCCTCAAGTACCTATTGTGCCTAAATCCATTGTTACTGTTACTGCATCAATTTATTTCATTGTCACTTTTCCTTTCTTTAATTGATCCTCCTCTTTTCAAGCACAACGATTTTTTACAAGAACTAGCCTCTTCTAATTACATGTCCAAAGTATGTGAGAAGAAGTTTTACCATTCTTGACGCTAAAAGACTCTTGGGGTGTACTGAGATCATATAGCTTATTCTAGCTCTAGTGACCATATAAAAAGAAGCCACACTACATTCCCAAAGGCACACAGTTCAAATCCACCAGAAGGCAAGCGGTTCAGAATGGGCCATCTCCTCCCATGAAAGTAATTGTCTTTGAAAATTCGCTAGAAGTTTGGCTATGGGTTCATTCCGATTCAATGGTACAACACAACAATTGTTGTTGTAGTTGTTATGTGCCGTCCAGTTGCTTGCGACTCATAGGGACCCTATGTACAACAGCCCTAAACTCAGCTCTGTCCTGTGCTAATCTCACTGTCTCTGATACCCCTACTCTAATTACCCCAGTCACTGACTCAATCCACCTCATAAAGGGTCTTCCCCTCCTGCGCTGTCCCTCTCCAAGTACTGGTCCCTCCTTGCAACAGGTCCAAAGTATGTCAGATGAAGCCTCAGAATCCTTGCCTCCAAGGAGCATTCCGGTTTAACCCTCTCCAGGATGAACCTGTTTGTTTTCTTAGCAGTCCATGGTACATTTAATATTCTTCTCCAGCACCACAGCTGAAAGGCATCAATTCTCCTTCTATTCTCCCTAGTGATTGTTGTCCAACTCTCTGACTCATAACAAGTGATTGCAAAGACCATGGCCTGTATCAGGCACACCTTAGTCTCCAGAGTGACACCATTGCTTTTCAGCACTTTGGAAAGGCCCCTAACAGCAGACTTTGACATTGCAATACGCCTTTTAATCTCCTGGCTGCTGGTGCCAAGAGTGTTGACTGTGCAGCCAAGCAAACTAAAATTGTGAACAATCTCCATCTCTTCACCTTCCATCCTGATGCTGCCAATTGGTCCGGTGGTGAAAATCTTTGTCTTCTTGATATTGAGCCTCAATCCATATTGAAGGCTGCAGTCCTTGACCCTCTGCAGCAAGCACTTCAGGTCCTCCTCAGTTTCAGGAAACTGGGTTGTGTCATCTGCATAAAACAGATTGTCTTCATAGAGCCCAGCCTCTCAGATAATCTGTTCTGCACACAGGTTGAAAAGGTATGGAGACAGGACACATCCCTGGCGTACGCCCTTCCCAATTTTGAACCATGCAGTGTTTCCTTGCTCTGTAATGACGACTGGCTCCTGGTCCAAGTATAGATTTCTCATTAGCACGATCTATATTAACTATTCTCATCCCTAAGGAACACCCTGCTTACACTTCTACCAGGAAATATTTGTTCATTCTTTTAGCAGTCCTTGGGATAATAAATACTGTTGGCCAACACCACAATTCAAAGGCATGGATTCTTCTCTGGCAATCCTTTTTCAATGTCTAATTTTAGATCAACAAAACACAAACAAATCTTTCTAAGAGGAAGTGCAACCAGGATGCTCCTTAGAGACAAAGGTTATAAAAGCTAGTCTCACATGCTTTGGGCATGTTCTCAAGAGGGGCCAGTCTTTGGAAAAAGACATCATGCTGGGAAAAGCAAAAGAGAAGAAAATTCTCATTGAGAAGAATTCACACAGTGATTATACCAACTGGCTCGAGCGTATTAGAGACAGTGATGATGACACAAGTCAGGCAAGATTCAAGTCCGTTCTTCTTGGAGTCACTATAGGTTGTAGTCCACTCGACAGCCCCTAACAACGCTGCTTTAGTCAGATGATCATAGATTGATATTTTTGAGTATTTGGAGGTATTTTAATTTTTTATATGAAATATCTAATTAAATAATAAAAACATGCATAAATGAACACATGTATCTTGTAGATTTAATGAAATTTAATGTTTTGTCAAATTTGCTTCTGGATTATCTCTCAAAACACAGTTTTATAGATGCAACTAAATTCTAATAATTTCAACACTTTTCTTCCATCCTCAAGTTAGATACTTACTCTCCTGGAGGCCCCATATTTGTTTTGATGTTTTCCTCCTCTATTATATCTTTATTCATAAACAACATGATTATTGCTAGATGCTTTTAAATGTATATGGTGTTGTGGCTGGGTGCCATTGAATCAAATCCTGCTCCCTGTAAACCCATTATGAAGTAGGCCATAATATTTATGGGAGACGTTTGCCAGATCTTTATCCTGTAGAACAGCTGGGTGGATTTAAGCAATGGATCTTTTGGTTACACTCAACTGTTTATAATACTAGAGTTTTGTTGTTGTTGTTGTTATGTGCCATCAAGTTGCCTGTGACTCATAGCGACCATATGTACAATAGAGCTGAAACCTGCCCTATCCTGAACTGGTCTCATCATCTCCATCACACCTAATCCCATCTCTCCAGTCACTGAGTCAATCCTTCTCCTTCTGGGTCTTCCTCTCTTGTGCTGTCCTTCCACCCTTCCAAGCACGACGTCCTCCTCCAAGGACTGGTCCCTCCTGATCACGTGCCCAAAATATGTGAGTCAGAGCCTCAAAATCCTTGCCTCCAGAAAGTAGCTTGGTTTCACCCTCTCCAGGACAGAACAATCTGTGTTCAGCCTCCTGAATGATCTGTTCTGCATATAGATTGACAAGGTGTGGAGATAAGATGAATTCTTGATGCACACCTTTCCTGATTCTGAACCATCTAGTAATATTTCTTTCTATGTTGTTGTTGTTATGTGCCATCGAGTCACTCGCAACTCATAGCGACCCTATGCACAACATCCCTAAACTCTGCTCTGTCCTGTGCCAATTGCACCGTCTCCGACACACCCATCCCAATTACTCCAGTCACTGAATCAAGCCACCTCATAGGGGGCCTTCCCCTTCTGTGCTGTCCCTCCACCAAGCATGATGTCCCTCTCCAAGGACCTGTC
>NW_006399850.1:5632263-5656038 GCF_000299155.1 Elephantulus edwardii | reverse complement strand
AGATAGATATATATTTTGGATGCTCTTAAATCAAGTACCACTCATAACATCCCTGTGAACAACATATTTAAACCTTGACTTAAATCATCCTCATCATCTTTGACATACTCAAGCCCATTGTAATAATTACTGTGTCAATCCATCTGATTGAGGGTCTTCCTCTTTAGCTGACCGTCTAACATGCCAAACATAATGTCTTTAACCAAAGAACACCCCCTTCTAACAACATGCCCCAAGTATGTTAGGTGAATCTTTATCATATTTGTCTCCAAGGAGCACTCTGAATGCATTCTTTCCAAGATATATCTCTTTATTCTTTTGACAGTCCATGAAATATTCAATAATCTTCTCCCACACCACAACTCAGAGGCATCAATTCATCTTCTGTCATCCTTATTTATTGTTCAGCTCTCAGATGCATAGCAAGTGATTGAAAAGACCATGATCTGATTCAGAAGCTCCTTAGTCTTCAAACTGATGTTGCTATTGTTCAGTAGTTTGGAGAAGTACCTGACAGCAGACTTTTCCAATGCAATTCATCACCTGATCTCTTGTCTGCTGGTGCTAAGTATGTTGATTATGGATACACAAAAGATTAATTTTTTGACAGTGTCAATCTTATCTCTATCTATCACGATGATGTCTGTTGGTCAAGTGGTGAGGATATTTTTCTTGATGTTGATGTATAATCTATGTTGAAGGCTGTAGTCTTTGATCTTCTGTGACAGGTGCTTCAAGCCCTCCTCACTTTCATATGTCTCCCGTGCTGTTAACTGCCTTTGAAAACCTACTGGAAGGAAAGTGTTGAGTTGGTTCCAACTCGATGGTACATAAGATGACAGCAACAACATATATACAAATAGCAGGGATCTCTAGTGGCCTAGTGAGTAAGGAACTGTGTGGTCAACACAAAGGCACGCAGTTTGAATTCACCAGATGCTTCTTGGGAGAAAGAGGAGCAATTTTCTCCTATGTATGGTAAGTCAGCTATAAGTTGATTTTGACTTACTGCACATAACCATCACCTAACCATAATTACCATATCTTACACAAATAATATGTTTTTTGTTTTTGCATTCTGTACAACCCCATATGATATTTCTTAAGCACACTCTGCCAATATCTTTTACATTTTAATGAGTTAAATTTCCATTTTCCTCCTGCCCTACAGAATTTATTTTTCAGTCTTTGTGCTGGTACATAACAGCAGCCTTTGACTCCCAGAAGCACTCTTACCAGCCTGTCCTTGAGTTTCTAACATTGGATTTCTCCAGCCTTCTTTGCCTACTCTGCAAGTTCATTCTTGCAGGAAGGAAGCACTATTTCTACCCACCTAACCACAGCTTTCATAGGGCACCTGTCCCTAGCCCAGGGAGTGTGTGGTTTGTACAGCCTGTGCTGTGGAGGCCATTCAGACAGGTGAGGTTGGTGCACTGCAGCCATGTGCATTCAACCCCACTGTTTGGTCACTGCTCCAAAGCAGGTTGAATTTCCCACCCTCACAGATCCAGTCATGAGTGCAGATGGGTCATTGACTCTTTGCTTAGCTATACATCCAATTGGTTCATAGGCCCTATGGGGCCAGGGCAGTAAATTGCTTCACAGCCATGTAGCTTTAAATGGGGTCAACAGTTTTGGAACTGGGAATGCACAGGCAGTAATCTCTACCTGCTGCCAGACCAGCCTGGGCTTCACTCTCTGAAAGAGATTGACTTCAGGACATTCTACCTCTCCTGGGTCTAGCTGCACAGGACTTTAGAGCAAATGCACACTTCCAATTGTTTATTTTCAAATGGTTCATATACTATCAAACATAGTTCATGGCTTCACAACTTATGGAATGTGGTTTATACCTGTATTATATAAATATACTCAAAATTAACATTTTTAAGTTATTGAACAAAGGTAAATGATGTTGATGTCCACTTCTGGAGATATCAAGAGATCTGTGAGGTGTATGCATGGGTGTGCCATGTCAGAATGTTTTCTGTAACATAATTTTACTATTTCTGCCTATGACATATGTACACATTTAATTTGTCTAGTGCAGCACTTGTAAAAAATACAATATTCTATAAGTATACCTTTTGTATTTTCTAGGCTTAGGTAAACATAAGTATCCATTCTTTTGCAGATGGTTTATTTCCTTTTGTACTGCAGTGAATAGCTTTTTTTCAGGTCTGAATTAGAGGCATTCACAGATCAGGGTTGGAGAATTTGACTAAAAAAGACTGCCTTCTACAAAGTATGATGCTGTGCACACCTGTTTCTACATGAATCTCTAATTTTTGTTTCATGCTATGAGTGAATTGGTTAGTTATGTGCGTATCAAACTTGTCTGTATCTGTCTGTTAAAGATGAGGACCTTATGCTTTTCAATCTAGGGCTATATTGTTAGTCTAAGCACTTAGAATAATAACCATGAAAAGTGACTTTTCTCAAAGTTCATGCTTTACTAAGGCTCTTCTTTGTGATTTTCATTGTGCTTTTCTAATATGTTTGGAAGGAGAAATAGTATCCATTTCCTTCACGAATTTGCGTGTCATCCTTGCGCAGGGGCCATGCTAATCTTCTCTGTATCGTTCCAATTTTAGTATATGTGCTGCCGAAGCGAGCACAGTATCCATTTCCTAAACAACATGTCTCCAAAAACTTTATGAACTTTAATAAATGTCAACAATTATTGAGGGGCTTCAGGCCTTTTGTTTATAGGGTTGCCATGAGTCGTGCTTTACTTGAAGACAATCAACACACACACATACAATATGTTGTTTAGCACATTTTTATCCATTTCTTAAAATCCGTGACATAGCAAAAACTTACCTATTTTACTAGGGAGAGAAAATTGTTTGCTAATGAAGGATATAGAAAAAGAAATGAGCTTGAGGCAATTGTATACAATTTTATTATGATTGATATTACTAAACGGAACTAAATTAACAACCAAGCAATTTCTCACTGAATAATGTTAAACACATCCTTAATATAATGCATTCATTTCCTCTGACAGGGGGACACTGGCTGGCTGGAGTCAGTGAGAGGAGCGATTGGAAACCTCAGCAGAGTGGAAATCACCTGCCCCATGTACTCAGAGAAAGCAACTCAGTTCTGTTATCTGATGCTCAGAAGAACAATGTTCTGGGCTCGAAGCACATTGTTACTGTTTTACTGTTAGCTTTTTAATAGCCATTGTGAAAGCTCTCAATGTAATGAAGCTGCCTGCAGTCTGAGTAATCTTTAGATGAGTATTTTATCCATAAATCTGAGTAGAAGATATTTTTGTTATGTGCTGTCAGGTTAGAACCAATTCATAGCTGACCTTCCAGAGGTTTTTCAGAGGATGTAAATGGCATAAGAGGAGATTGCCCATCTTTTGTCCTGTGGAGCAACTGGTGAATTTGAATAGCATGTTTTTGGGTTAGTAGCCCATTTACTTACTCACTAAGCCACCAAAATTATGAGTGGAAGATGTTGGTGGTTGTTGTGGAACCAACTCATAGCTTGATGGTGCAGCAGATTTTCAGACACAGTAAATCACATGGATGAGATTTCCCATCCTTTCCCTCTCTTCCTCCCCACCCCACTACCTGTAGCTGGTGGGTTTAAACCTTGTGCTTTTGGGATAGCAGTATAGTTTCTTACCACTAGCACTAGAGGGAAATATTTTGAAGAAAATGCTGTATTTTTTTTCCTTATAACATGCTTATATAAATAAAATGTACATACATATAATACTCATAGTGCATAGAGGTAATTAGGGCAATTTCCAAAATCATAGAACACATTGTTTCAATTGAAACACAGCATTTCATTTGGAGGTAATTCTGACTACTTTTCATTATCCTGTGGATCTTCTTATCAACCTCTATTTTTTTCCTGTACAGTTCAGGATGAATTACCTTTTTTTTTTTAAGAAAGGAACAACACAACAACGGAGAACTGCCAGATTTTCAGGCTGGATTTAGAAGAGAATCCATGGTACTAAGGATATTATAGACAATGTTATGGGATCTTAGCTGGAAGCAGAGATATTAGAAGAATGTCTGTGTTTCATTGACCATGAAAAGGCATTTGACTGTGTAGATCACAACAAACTGTGGCTAACTCTGAGAATGGGAATTTGAGAACACTTGATAGTGCTTATGTGAAAACTATACTTCGACCAGAAGGAAGTTGTCAGAACAGAACAAGGAAATACTACATGGTTCAAAATCAGGAAATATGTATATCAGGGATGCATCCTATCTCCATATCTTTTAATCTATATGCAGAACAGATCATCTGGGAGGCTGGGCTCAATTAGGAGAAATGTGGCATCTGGATTGTAGGAAGACTCAGTAATAACCTACATTATGCAGATGATACAACCTTGCTTGCTGAAACTGAGGAGGACCTGAGGCATTTGGTGCAGAAGGTCAAGGTCTGCAGCCTTCAATATGGATTGAAGCTCAACATCAAGAAAACAGAAATTCTCACCATGGGGCCAATTGGCAGCATCATGATAAATGGAGAAAAGATTGAGATTGTTAACAGCCTCAGTTTGCTTGGCTCCATGATCAACACTCATGGTCCTAGCAGCCAGGAAATCAAAAGATAATTTGCATTGGGGAAAATCTGTTGTCAGGGACATCTCTAGAGTACTGAAGAGCAATGATGTCAGCCTAAAGACTAAGGTGTGCCTGATCCAGGCTATGCATCATATTACTGGACAATAATTGAGGTTAGTTGTGGTGCTGAGAAAGAGTATTGAACATACCATGGACTTCTAAGAGAACACCAGGCTGCTCCTTGAATGCAAGGATTTTGAAGCTCCACCTGCCATAGTTTGGGTATATTGCCAGGAAGGACCAGTACTTGAAGAAGGACATACTTAGAAGGGTTGAAGAACAGTATAAGAGAAGACGACCTTGAATGAGATGAATGGACTTAGTGACTAGGATAATGGAGGCAGGTGTGCCAGAAACAGTCAAATTGGCTCAAGATATAGCAGTGTTCAGAGCTGTCGTACATAGGGTCACTATGAGTTGGAGTCGACTCGAAGACATATAACAACAATAGCAGCATGTTCTTTTGTTATGTAAACAGGGAAAAAGCTATTTATGACCTGAATCCAATATGGTAGGATAATTTTTAAGAAAAACTTCTAATTAAATGTAATCACTTTTGCCATATGAGAAGATATTTCTAAACTGTCTTCTATGCAACTCATTTGGGATTGCACACTCCTTTAGCTTTAAAAAAATCCTGTTAGATCCTGTGAGTAGAGAGGGGATGACTTTGCAAACTCACAGTCCTCCTGATACTGAGGCATCAAAATGCAAATTTCCCCTATCCTTGCATAATTGTAATAACTGAACTATGATTTTCAGATTTTAAGAAAGAAGACTCTCTTGGTAACAATATTTTTGGTTTCCTAGAATATCCTCGGAAGCTCTGGTCGCCTAGTGGCAAGAAGCTGTGTATGCTATAGGGTATAATGTATACTTGAGCTTCAAATATATGCAAGAATATAATCAACATCCACCTCCCCAAAGGAAACCAGTTACAGATCTGTTGATTTACTAGAATTCTACGGTAACAAAGGAATTTAATTTTTTTTATTGTAATGCTCACTGTATCCATGCGACGAACACTTCAGTAGGGTGAAGGTAATGGCTACATTCACAAACAATTGACCATGAACAGAGAGCTTATTTATAGTGTATTTTAGATGTGGTTCCTAAGACATTCTATTTGAAATAAAACATAGATACACTAGTTACTGAAATGCCAAGTTTCAATTTCCTATTCATGGGTCATGTTGTATAATATCCCTTTTTATCAGAGAAATGTTATGGCCTTTGGAGTAAAAACCAACCTTCCAAAGAGACAGGAGTCACTTGCCAGCTTCAAAATATTTTAATTATTCAGCCTTATAAGGCTGCCCATGTCTTAAGTGTGGATATGCTCTGATCTCCTCCACTTGACAGATAAGCTTAGTTTCCAATTTTTTTCTTTATTTCTAATTATCACAGCAGGAAACCATGACTATGAAAACTCCAATTAGTTGGTAGTATCAAGAACTCACCTTGATGCTGCCAGGTAGAATTAACCCTACCGCTGTTTAAAATAATAAATGCATGTCAAATACTTAACAATTGTGCCGGGCACTAAATATATGTTAGAATTATTTACCAATCTGACTGATTTCCTAAACAGCAAGTCAAATCATTGAAGTACATTTTGAAAAGGAACATAGTGAAAATGTTCCACACACCAACCGTGGTACCTAAGAAGGGTTAGGATAACTTCACCATTCTGGACAACCAATGACTTGGAAATGTCCTTTCTCCTAGAGCTTTAAACGGTTGTTTGAACAGTTCTAAAAATCAAAGAAAAACAAACGTATTTGTTCATCCTCACAATGGCTGGAAATCTGCAAGTAGCTAGTGCAGATTTATTTTTAGTTTTAGAAGTTGTATGATAATGGAATTTCTAGCCCAACAGTTTTATTTCAGAAAGCCAGTAGGATTTACACATGTGAAAATAATCCTTCTTCTATTGAATCCCAGAGGAGCTTGATTTCAATAGTACCAGCAGCTCTGTAGAAGTGCACAGAGGAGAGATTGTTCTACGAAATGAGCTCTCTGAAAATGTCACAGCATTCTACCACAGCACGGTCATTTGTTGACTCTTTCATGTTGTAGCTAGCCTTCTTAATACCATGCCTCTTGTTAAAATGCCAAAGACACCCTTCCAAAAATACTCATGAATCAGTTATTTGCATTTTCTTATAAAACTCTTCTGCCTTTTCAAAGAGCACTGGGTTGGAGACAAGGGTGCTTTTCTCTCTTTTCACTGAAGTCACTCACTCAGAACACAGTATCATTTCCCTCATTTATTGATGTGAGTGTATCATGGGGCACTGTTCCCTCCAGACTTTACAAGATGGAAAAATCTCTTAAGCATTTAAATATGAGCCACTCTGCTCCTTGATATTTTATAGACTATCTGAAAGAATATTGCAATTATCCACTTATAAATTCTTAGGCTCACCTGTATCCAATATTAAATGTATGCCCATTTTTTTCCCTCCTTAACTGATCACTGCATTTCCATCTTTCTATTGCTAGTTTTATTGGAGGATTTGTTTTTCCATCTCTATTTTAATCACTCACGATTTTACTGCTTCTTGTATCACTTGCCCAGGGAGTTCAGGTAGTAGAGTCCCTAGAGAAATGTGTTAACACAAAGGTGTCACTTTATCTGCCTGTTCAAATCCACCAGTGGCTCCCTGAGGGAAAAATTGGCAATCACTAACTGTGCAATTTACAGCCTCAAAAAAATCCACTGGAGAGCTAGATATGAGTCAGTTCAGACTTGAAGGCAATAAGTTTGAGTTTGTTTTTTGTAAATTTGATATCACTTGCCTGGCTCTCGAAATTTTAGTTTTTGTTTCTCTTCCTTTTCTAATTGATTTTACTTTTGATTATTTTCTTGTTCTTGTCTTTTATTCCAAGATTCTCTGCTTTTCCATTGTCAAGGTTACCATTTTGTGGACAGAGAAAAAGGAGCTTATGTTCTACTTGTAGAATGTGACTGCAGTGGACTGCATGAGGTGCACATTCACATAGCTGTGTTCTTTCTTCCTGAACATTCAAAACCTTTGGGAGGAATTGCTTTGGGAATGGAGCAGTACTGAAAGCTTGTGCAAGCTTGTGTGTTGCCAAGAATTACCATCTATATCTCTGCTACTGAAAACAAAGGTGGCTCTGAGATTGGGACTTAAGTAACCAAAATTGATGAACTAATACTGAGCCAAATCACTGGGGTTCCTATGGCTCTGACAATCTCAGAGGCTGAAATCAAGATTGAGATGAGAAGAGAATGTAGCTAGAATAGGGTCAGGAGAACAATAGGATTTCTATGACTCCTAGTACACAGTAGAATAGAGGCCAAGTAGGTATACCCCAACTTAAGCACCCCTTGTGAGCACCATCAGAGAATTATACTGGCTTAGCTATCATAAAAGGCCTGAAATAAATCTGGCTTCAGAATGAACAGAACACAAAATTAGTTTATGTAAAATATGAAAACTGTCATGCAGGCATCGTGTGAGATTAACACTCCTTGCTATGGCATCTTCTGAAATACAAGATCCTGGACCAGGTTTCATCCATTAGTATTTTTCACTACCAGCTAGATTAAGTTCATCATATGCCTGGGGTCTGGCCTTGAAAGGTGATCACAACCCCCTGAAGAGATTTGGAAGGGACTGACACATTTTCACTTTTATTTGGGGTCCATTTTATCTCACATACGTTAGCTATTAAAAACATATTGTGCCGATTGAATTAAAGAGTGATAAAGACAGAACTTCTACAACTGACTCTAGAACAGAAAAAGATTCTTTTTCTTCAGTCTATTTGCACAAGCAAATGCTAATTGATACATTTTTCAAAATTAAGCAGCCACTTTATTTCTTAGATACATGGGATGGACAAAAAAGTCTGTATAGTTATAAATTGTGGAGCTTTGTGTAATTAATTAGTTACTAAGCAGATACCAAGTTTTACAGACTTTGATATCTATACTAAGAAGAGAGAAATTGAAACCATTTAATTTTTTTTAAATTTCTTTGTTCATTCTTTATCATTTCCTCAAGGATATTTTTATTTCAGATGGCTCATTCATTCAGTCCCATAAGTCTCCTTAGAAGAAATGTTCACATTGGGGAGGTAGAGTCTCCATACTGAATCTTTTGAGACCTTTCCCCAGGCTGTGCACTATTTGAAATGAGTCTAGAGGATAGATTAATATTTTGCATTTTACTTCCTTTATGTCCTACATTTCAAGGAAAGCCCAAATACTTAGTGTTTGCAGTAAAGCATCCCTCTTTATGTCCAGTGTCCTTGGATAATACTGAATGTGTCATCAGTTTTCCAAAACCTGTGGCTGAGAATAAATCCAACAACTGTGAGGCTGTAAAACATAAGTGCTCCCTATAGTAACACGAGGATAAATGCAGAATCGTATTAGTAATACTGCCCTGAGGTGTAACTCACTGCTGGAGCTTATCATGCACTTAATGAAAGATACAATCACACAAATTAAATCCTGAATATATTATCCATATTCATGCAGTTCTTCTTTTAGTCATACTCTTCTATGAGAACCTGAGTTGCACCATTGCTGACCCTAGCCCACTGCTCCTATCCTTGTTTTCATGAACAAAAGCACTGGCAACCCACTCACTCAAACCCCAAATGTAGCTCTGTTGTGCTCTGGAGAAGGGGAGATTGCTTGCTCTCATATCTGATCACTCTTATATTATATTTGGGGACAACTTAGAAAAATAATACTATCTCAATTTAACAAAGGCAATTCAGAGTCCTAGTTAGTGAGAAAGCATGATCAGACAGGGTCAGCACTCTGACAAGGTTTCATTGCTGGTCTTCGTGTTGCGCTTTATTTTTGCTAAACCATTGAAAATACGAGAAAGAAATAAAAGACCAAAATGAAATCAGCAAAGACTCTCGGATTTGTTCTTCAGGATAGGGTTGTTATTTTTATGTACCATCAAGTTGGAATAGGTTGACAGCTGGCCCTCCAGAGGGTTTTGAGAGGCACTAAATTCCACAGTAGATGTCCTTCTTCCTCACATGGAGCCACTGGTGGACCCAAACCATATGTCTTGGGTTGGAAGTCCATAGCTCTAAGCCTCCACAGCTCTTTGTTGTGTGAGATCAAGCCACCTGTGACTCATAGTGTCCCTGTGTACAAAGGTAGGTAAGAAGCCTGCCTACCGTCTCCTGAGTCAATCTCACTTACTCTGACACGCCTACCCTTATTGTCTCAGTTACTGTATCAATTCATCTTATCTGGGGTCTTCCTCTCTTGCGCTGTCCCTCCACCCTTCCAAGCATGGTATCCTTCTCTTAGGACCAGTCCCTCCTGGCCACATGCACAAGTGTATGAGATGGAGCTTCAAAATCCTAGCCTTCAAGGAGAAACTTAGTTTCACGCTCTCCAAGACAGACTTAATTGGTTTTTTTCTTTCTTTTTTTTCTTGGTGGTCCATGGTATGTTCAAGACTCTTCTCCAGCACCACAACTTAAGGGCATCAATTCTTCTGTCATCTTTAGTCATTGTCCAGTTCTATGATGCATAGCAAGTTAATTGTGGAGACCATTACCTGGATCAGGTACACCTTGGTCTCTAGTCTAGCATCATTGCTTCTCAGTACTCTGGAGAGGTCCCTGACAGCAGATATACCTAACATAACTTGTCTTTTGATTTCCTGACTGCTGGTGCCAATAGTGTTGATTGTGGAACTGAGCAAGTTGTAATCATTAATCACCTCAATCTCTTCTCCATCCATCATGTGCTGTTAATTGGCCCAGTGGCAAGAATCTTTCTTTTTGGTGTTGAGCATTAACCCATATTGAAAACTAGAGTCTTTGACCTTCTGCAGCAAGTGCTTAAGGTCCTTTGCAGTTTCAGCAAGTAAGGTTATGTTATCTGCATAATGTAGATTGTTGATGAGTCTTGCTCCAATCCTGATGCCACATTCCCCCTCATAAAGCCCAGCTTCCCAAATGATCTGTTCTGCATATAGATTAAAAAGGTGTGGAGACAGGACACATCCCTGGCACACTCCCTTCCTGATTTTGAACCTTTTGGTTAGCAGCCTGATAAGCACTGCTCAACTAGATCTCCTTGTTAGCCAAATTAAACCTCAACAGACTTTCTTTTCCCTCTGAGTAAATATAAAAAAGAAAATCTTAAAAAAATATTATAAACCTCACTGATCTGGAGATGATATGATTCCAATTCAAAGTGACTCTCTTTAAGGGAGGAAACTGTCCATCTTTCTCCCAAGGGGCAGCTGGTAAATTCTAACGGCTAACCTTATGGTTAGAGCAATTCTTAGTGCACTAGCATTCCTTTGTGTTGAATTAAGATATTTACATTTTAGTCTGTCACCAAAAAGTTTCCTTTACAAAAAAAAATTCTGCAATTAATTTAGTGATCACAGTCATATGACTTGCACCACACTTAGTGGAAACTTGTCCTTTTGCCTATTTTTCAGTAAGTATTCACTGGTTTGTTAAAACCAGCTTAAATGGTTTAAAAAGTTTGTCTTCTGCCTTTATACCTGATATATATTTTGATTGGATTTGGTGTCATTTTTATAAAGGCATCTGGCCACCAGTCTAGGAAGATGAACAATGCAGCAGGATTCTGCAAAGGTGTGTTTTCTGGTTTTGGGTTGAGAGTTGGGTGTGGCTGGCAACTGGGTGTGAGCTGAGTGGATTTGGCCTCCTATTTATAAAGGCATTTGGTCCTTAGGGCTTGGTTTTTAATTGTTTCCAGTCCAACATTCTTCTAAGTAGTGTAGCACTGGTTTGTCAATTTGCTGTACAAAGGTTGTTGTGAGCAGTAAACATTGTGACACTGATGTGTCAAATGTGATAATGGTTACCCATTGTTGACAATGTTTGCAGTGGAGCTCCTGAATTAAAACAAGCTTGGAAGCAGGACTAGCATACACTTCCAAAACAGCTTGCCTCCAGAATCTCTATGATGAAAGTTTTTCTTGTTCAGGACTTTCATTCATGGGTTGCTATGAGTTATCTATGACTGACAGCATTTAACAACAACATGTAAACTTTGATTTCATCTCTCTCCTTGAGGACTTTATAGGTTTCATATAGTCTGCTTCTTTGAGGAAATTGTTGGCACATTCTTATGTTTCAGCATATGCTTACTCAATATTGACCTAGAAAATTAATTTCTAGACATTTGCCCCAAAGAAAGGATATCCTATGTCCATAAAGTGACTTACATATGAGTGCCCCAGAAGTGGCATATACACAAAATGTTGTGCTGTTTTCTCCAAGGTTGGCTGTTCAAATTCTCCAGCAGCAGGTAGGTCTGTGTAAGAAATAGAAGAAGTCTCCTCTTGTGAAATTTACAGTGTTGGAGGACTGCTGAGGGACAGCTGTGAGTTCCTTTCTATTCAATGGCCATGAGTTTTGAGGGTTTTTTTTATATTTACAGTAGACAAAGAGTTGTGATAATACAAATGTGTACTAGCAAGAAACTGCATGAATAAGTAATGGTTTATTTGTACAGTGGAATGTTACTCAGCAATTAAGGGGAATAAACCACAGATGCATCACCATGAATGAAATACAGAAGTATTTCATGGAAAGAAAAGAAAGCATTTAAGTGGCCAAACATAAGATTGCTATGTTCCTACAGGTAATATTTCTTTTGTTTTACCCTAGGAATTCTGAAATCTTAATGTGCAACCAACTAGAAGTACACTTGTGAAACTCAAAACTTTTTAGCTTTTCTCTCATTTTTTTTATAGAATAAGAGGATTAGATGAAATAATCTTCTGTTGGTTTTTTTTTTAAGTTCTAAGATCCAGAGATTCCAGTCATTTGTAGCCTTCACTAACACAGCTAAAAATCTTGAAATTCATAGGAAGTAATATTAATCAAAATTTCCATCCCTTACAATGTATGAATTATAATCTTTAATGACCTTCTGAGTTTGACACATGGTTTCTAAATCATTGTGTGAAATAGCTCCAGACCCCCAAAATGAATGGCATAGGGCTATTAGTTTTAAAAAAAATATCAAATTGCACCAGATTCATCAATCTAGATCATTATTCATTTCTTATTACTCATTTTCTCTTCTAGTAATGACTAAACTTTTCTAATATTTAGCTGTTCATTTAACAAGCGGTTATTGAACATATGTGTTGGCACTGTACACCTGTTGCTGTTGAGTCAGTCCTCACCCTCGTGAGCACAATACGTTAAAATATAGAACAGAGCTCCACAGGGTCTTCCTGACTTTACGGAAACAGATCACTGCACCTTTCTTCTGCTGAAACTACTATTTGGATCCATAAATTTGCTTTATTATTAGTGAGGAAAGTAGCCTAATTGTATTTTTCTTCTTAATGGGATAAAACAAATGTGAAAACAATGAAAGAAGTAAAAAAGAATGATAGCATGAGGCTGAGTTACAGAGAGAGCGCACACATACACACACAGTAAAAATGTATCCCTTCTATTAACTTACAGTACTCCTCAGTTATTATATTTTCTATACATGCCGCATTTTTTCTTCCTGTATTGCAGTCTTTGCCCATAACAGTGCCACAATTCATGAAGGATTAGGAAAGAAAAAGAAAAGAACATAATCGCAATTATCTGTAAGGCTCTTATTGACTTAAAAAGTGTTCGTTAAATATACTACTCAAGGCTATAATTTAGAGATAGGTTACAGTTACTTAGAAGAATTCAATTTATTTTCTAAAGGAAATGTGATAGATCCCTATCACATTTAGTTATGGCCCAATGGGTCTGAAATATTCTGCATTTTAAAGCTGCTGCTAGTTTGCTCTACAAACCTTAGAGACACAGTGACACTTTGGTTGCCTGTCTGCGGTCAGACTAGAAAATATCAATCCCAGTGCTTTATGTTTGTCACAGTCTAGAGGCTAAACCTCACACGAAGTGACAAATAGAAATTGCTACCCTAAAGCTCGGGCTAAAGTTTCTCTCCAACGCAGAAGAGGGTCTCCCCCGAACCCTCCCACTCCGCCACTTCAGAATGTTTTATTCTAATCATTAGGGCCTCATTTATAACTGTCTGAGATTTATGGGTAGCCCCTATATCCCAGTGAAAGCAATTATGAGATAAAATGAGGAGACGAAAACCTTATATTCTTGGAGAGAACTAACTTCCCCGGGCTGAGCACTGAATCCTTTACAAAATACTTAAGGGGGGCAAAAAAAAAATGCTGAGAAGTACCTTTGTCTGAAGGAAGCACATTCTATGGCATTCAGGTCTCTGCTCTGAAGCTTTGACCGACATAACAAAGGTTCGTTTGCCCTTAGCAGGTACAAACAGTTAAGTGCTTAACTGCTACTCTAAATGTAGGCAGTTCAAATCCACTCACAGGTGTTTGGAAGACAAACCTGACAAATTATTTCCAAAAGGTCACTACCTTGAAAACTCTATGGAAAAGCTCTGCTCTGTGGCCAACAACAAAGATCACATGTTCTATTCATGTATCTTGAGAAACCTGGGCAATAAGATCTGAATGTGTGTGACAGTGGAGCCAATTCTCTGTCTTAAGAGGCGCTTTGTATTTCCTTTGCATCTCTGGTGCTCCTGTCATTACCATATAAAAATCATGAGACAGTCAGTCCATTGTTCCGGAGCCATGAAAGGTAATGGAGCAGACCTACCCCTGATAGTCCATTATTGTTATGTGCCTTTGAAATTAACTCAGGACTGAAACCTCTAGGTGTCTTTACAGGATGTATATCGCATGAGAGATTGCTTAGTTTATCCCAAGGTGAAGCTGGTATATTTGAACCACCTACCTTTGGGTTGACAGTACAACTCTTTACTACTCAGGAGTAAGAGCTCCCTATCCACAGGCCAGTTATTTAAAAGAGTAATCCCTGTCATCTGTTAAACCAGTAAGTGTGATTATATTTGCTTATTGTTGTCTGCCAATGCATTTTAAAAATGGTTTAGAACAGTGTTCTTGTAACATTGACTGATTCTAGTAGGAAGCATGGGAGACCAGATTTCCCAAGGTTCATTTTAAATTTTTATATTTGTTTTTAGATATGGCACACAGCTCATGCCAGAGACATTAAGTATTAATTTTTTAGTTAAGAGCAAGTGATTTAATGATGTGTTCCAAAATCTAATTAAGTAGTTAACCAAACCTGTTGTCATAAGTTAATTCTGACTCATTGTAACCCTATAGGACAAAGTAGAACAGCCTCATAGTTTCCAAGGCTCTAAATCTATATGGAAGCCAGCTACCACATCTGTCTCCCACAGAGTAACTAGTCGATTCCATCTGCCAAACTTTCAGTTACCAGCTGAGCACTTAACTTCTGTGCCACTAAGGTTCCTATAATTAAGTCACTTGTTTACTGAAAAGCAGGAGGCAAAGGTTATTTTTGTTTTACACTGTGGTTTATCGTGTTTATAACATACACATTGTTATCTTTTCCTGTGAAAATGCAAAGAATTACACTTTTTTTCCTGCCTCTGAAACCCTGCTGGTGTGTCTGAGATGAGTCATTTCCTACTAGCTGGCACACACCACCACCACCACCACCACACTGTGAAATCATATCCCAGGCTAAGAGAAATTTCCATGATGAGCTAACTATTCAAACTGCAGGGCAGATGCAATCTACAAAGAAGATGCATGCAAGTGTAATGAATAAAAACTAAAAGGACTTCTCTGTGTATTTAGAAGTGTAGGGGGGAAATATGCATCTGAAAGAGAGGTGACAGACTTATTTTTAATAGAAATGAGCACAATTTAAGAAATAGTCCTGGAGGTACACTGGCTGCAGGAAATGTTAATACTGGGGGAAGGGGGAAGAATGTACAACAGATTGAAAGAAAACATTGATATCAGTAATATATAAACACAAACGAATGAAAAAAATCATGGAAGTTGAATGTAGAGACAGAGACAACCTACAAATATTTTTTTTGTGTGCTGTAGGTAAATATAAAAGCAATTTCTCTGCATATAAGAAAACCTTAAAGAGGTCAACCTGTACCTTCATAGCCATTTAAAATATCATGTGAAATGTGATGGAAGCAGAGACTACAGGACAAGAACACTAACGGAGTTGGAAGGGTGGAGGAAAAGATACAGAATGTCAAGATAATCTCTCATTTTAACCACATGTGTTGGTGTTTAGAAGGGGAAGTCAGACAAAGTCCCAAAAAAACCCAAATATGTAAAATTATAGGAAGTTTGATCTTAATTTTCCCCAGAAGAAAATAAAATTTTTCAGTATTTATGAAACAAGTGTGATACTCTTTCAGACTAATAATTGCATTTGTGTTTTTCTGTCATTTTCCACATAATTGTCCTTTAAATGTAATTTAAAAGATTGTTAAAGTAAAAATATTTGTGTATTTACACATACATGTTACTGTTACATGCCGTCAGTTGCCTATGACTCATAGTGACCCTATGTACAACAGCCCTAAACCCTGTTCTGTCCTGTGCCAGTCTCACTGTCTCTGACACAACCTCGCCCACTGATCTAGTCACTGAATCAATTCACCTCATAAAGAGTCTTTCTCTACTGTCCTGTCCCTCCACCCTCCCAAGCATGACATACCTCTCCAAGGACTGGTCCCTCCTTGTAACATGTCCAAAGTATGTCAGAATCCTTGCCTCCATGGCGCAGCCCAGTTTAACCCTCTCCAGGAGGAACCTGTTCATTTTCTTAGCAGTCCATTGTATCTTCGATACTCTTCTCCACATATATACATACAAATTGTAAGTACATAATAAAACAGATACCCGTAAACATTTCATGAACCATTTTATATCTATTACTGCACTTCTCTCTGATACCTTCTGCCTGGCTGCTTCTTACAAGTAACATTTATTTTGGGTGTCTTCATTGTACACAGTATTCTCAATGGACTTTTGCAGAATTCTAGAAATTCTTTACCAGGTTCAGTTGGGCAAATTCCAAGACTTTTTTGTGTTGCTTTATCCTGAGGAAAGAATATAGTTCAAGAATGAGCCCATTCAATACATTCACATTTCTTAACCAGCTGCTCTGGGATAATCTATTTGTATATTCTACTCCCCCATCATCCTATGTTCTTGAATTATGGTTGATTGCCTTCAAATCAAGTACGACTCATAGCAACCCTATGAACAAAAGGCCTGAAGCCCCTCTACAACTATCGACATTAATCAAAGTTTATAAAGTTTCTGGAGGCGTGTTATTTAGGAAGTGGATGCAATTCCTGCTTCCAAACCTGTCATGATATATGCGTTTAAATATCAAACATAAATATTTCACTTACCTTTACACAAAAGAAGTCCTTGCTCCAAGGTGATCTAATTGAAAATGATGGACAATGACAGGGAAAGTGACTTTGGGAAACTAGATTATTTCACAACCAAATCAAAATAAATAAGAACTGTTTGCTTTGTAGGGTATTAACTGAGGGGGATTCTTCTTCTTGACACATTCTGGCAATTATGTGTTTAACTCAACACTCTACCATGTTGAAACTGACTCATAATTCCCCCAGCCAGTGGGTTTGTCGGAAGGTAAGCAACCACTTCCTAAACACCATGCCACTGGAAACTTTATGAACTTGGAGAAACGACGATAGTTGTAGAAAGGCTTCAGGTCTTTTGTTCATAGGGTCGTTATGAGTCATGCTTGACTCCACGGCAATCAACAACATAAATTGCACCAGAGGAGATTGCCCATCTCTCTCTGAAGGAGCTATTGGAGAATTAGACCACCAGAGAGAAACCTCTTTTGACTTAACAGCACAACTCCCTAGAGAATACACCAGAGCGCTCTAGCAATTCTGTTTAAATACATGCAAATTCACAGCTGCTTTGTGCAGGATGCATCCACATTTACTTTTTAAGATTTACAGATATTTGCATTTAAACTCACTATTATCTCCACCATCTAAAATTTAAGTTCCTTTAAAATATTAAATGGCAAAAAAAAATAATCATTTAACACTTACAAAGTAGAGCTGAGGATAAACTTATTTAACAATTATGAGGAGGGATGGAGAGAAGGAAAAGACAAGAGGTGGGAAGAAGAGAGAAAGGGGAAAAAACCCTCATGTTAAGTTTCATGGTAAATCCTGCCTTTTAATTAAGTTGTTTCATGCAATGCTGCCTACTTTGTATAACAGGAATAATTTTAACTTGTTTGACTCTTTCTTGAGCAAAATTAATTAGTTCTTTGTTATCTTCACTTAGAGTAAACCCAAGTATTATTGTGTGGATTTTTTTCAGAATTTCGCATTTGAAGAAATCATCATATTTGCTGTATTTAAAGCAGAAGTAAAACTGTATATATTACAGTTAATCTGTAAGTATTTATTAGGCACTGTCAGGTTGACTTAGACTCACAGAGACTTGATGAAAACCTTGCCCCATCCTGCTGCATTTCATGATTATCTCCATCATGCCCATTGTTGCAGTCACTGTGTCAATTCATCCTATCAAGGACCTTCCTCTCATTTGCTGACCCTCAACTTTCCTGGTATAATGTCTTTATGCAAGAACTAGCATCTCCTGACAACATGCCCACAGTATTTGAAAGAAAAATTTACCATCCTTACATTTAAGGAATACCTTGGTTGCAATTCTTCAAAGACAGATTTGGTTTTTTGGCAGCCCATGGGAGTCAATATTATTTGACATCATGATTAAAGTAATCATTTCTTCTTCAGTCATCCTTCTTCATTGTCCAACTTTCAGATGCTTAGGAAGCAACTGAAAATATCATGTCTTGAATCAGGCACACCTTAGTCTTAAAACTGATGTCCTTACTCTTTACCACTTTTAAGAGGTGCTTAACAGAAAATTTGCCCAATGTAGTACATCTTTTGATTTCCTGACTGCTGTTACAATTAGTGTTGATCATGAATCCAAATAAAATTAAGTTCTTGACAACTTCAATCTTTTCTAAAAAAGAGTGATTAAATAGTCATCAGATCTCAAAAAGACATGTATATTTCCTATACTTTCTAGATAACCTTTGCCTATAGGACAAAGAAAACCTATCTTCATCAGAGAATGTAAATAGCCAGCAACAATACAAATTATTGTTTCCCTTGGGTGATCAAATTATATAATGAAAGTGCTTTGGAAATTGCAGTATTTAATAAAGTTTTTATATTCTTATCTCTATTAAAGGAATACAACTAAGCTATCTAATTAAATAATCATTTGGATATAGAATGTCAGAAATGGATATTCTAGCAATGTTAGTCTCACATAATAGGCATGTTGCTAGGAAAGACTATTACTTGAAGAACGACATCACACTTGGAAAGGTGGAGGAGGGAAGATGAAGGAGCGGAAGGACCCTCAACGAGGTGGATTAATATAGTGAGTGAAGTAATAGGCTTGAGTGTATCAGAAATTCTATGGTTGACACAGGTTAGGACAGATTTCAGAACTGTTGTTCATAATGTTGCTTTGAATCATACTCAACTCAGTGGCACCTAACAACAACAAAGATCTCTTAAACGTTCACTGATTTTAATACTGTATTATTAGAAACAACTTTTTTGAAAAGAAGATTCTCTCAGTGATAGGTTTGGAAGCAGGAGTGTCATCCACTTCCTAAACCACGTGCCTATGGAAACTCTCTGAACTTGTTAAAACAGCGATAGTTATTGAAAGACATCAGGCCTTTTGTTCGTAGAGTTGCTCTGAGTTGTAATTGACTAGAAGACAATCAACAACAACAACAACTCAATGATAAGAACTTCAGAACTTTCCTATACATGTAGACTCTATGAAAGCAGAGCAACTAAAGCTTCACATGAATTAGCTAGGTAGTAAAGATGAGCTATGTAGTGAAATGTGGAATAGAGTTAGATCGCCCACAACTGTGCACAAACTGGAAAATTGTTTTTAACCAACTGCAAGAACCTAGAGAGAATCACTCACTATTCTGATTGAAGGCTGCACAGATTCTGATTGCACAGTTATGTTTCAGTTGATTTGAAAAATTAGGAACTATTTCCCCAAATATTTCCTTTTCTACCTACTGTCAGGGTAGTGATTGTTTTTCTTTTTTACCTCTGTGATGCTCTTGACAGTTAAGTATGTTCTCTCCCCTCGAATTTTTCTGCTATAAATCCCGTCTCTCATTGAAATCTAGAGTTTTTTAGTCATCATTACTCTTTAAATGTATTAAACAACTTGCTTTCTAAATTCTGCTTCAGATCACTCAACAGCAAGCTGAAACATCTCCAACTTTACAAAAGGCAATTACAGAATACATTAACTTGCATGATCAATAAAATACCAGAAAAATCAGCCTGATCTTACACTGGAGCAAATGTAATTCAGGAGAAAGGTCTTTATTATTTGCTTTTGTGCTTTCAAAGCATTATGGAAATCTATAAGTACAATAATTTCTTTTTAAATAGCTGTTTTATCTTGAGGAGTCCTGGTGGTACAGTGTTCAGCTGTTAACTAGAAAGATCTACAGTGTCAATCCACCAACTACTTCAAAAGAGGAAAAAAATGTGGCATTCTGCCCCTATAAAGGCTTAAAGCTTTGGAAATTCTATGGGATTCTTATACTCTGTCCTATAGGGTTACTTTGAGTCAGAAGTGACACAGTGGCAGAGTAAGTGGTTTGGTTCTATCTTAAAAGCAGAAGATCTGTGATTATGTTTTGCCAAATCATCACTGATTTCGGATACCAAATTCTGCTGCCTTTTTTATGTTGTTTTATTTGTCAGAATGTTTTATCACTTTAGGGTTTTTTTTTCATTTTAATGAAAGTTTAAAGAGACTTTGGATTTCATTCATATATTGTTGTACACTTTCCTCCATACCCCCTCCTCCCCTCAGTTTGCTTTTCTCTTTGAAGAAAAAAAAATTCTTTCATTGTTATGAAATCCTTCCATTCTCCCCCAAGTCCACTTTACTATGCAGCTCTAATTCTGGACTCTTTTCATGAAAATAATACCTAATCATATATTCCTTTTAAACAGATCTCTCCCTAATCTGTTTCAATGGGTACACATTATTTATCTCCTCTTAAGTTCCTCCCACCCTGATGTCAGTCCCATTTTACAACAGTGGCACTATGCAGTATTTGTCCTTTTATGAATTAGTTATCTCACTCAGCATAATGTCCTTCAGAGTCACCCATTTTGAATAATATTGCATGAGTTCCTTGTTTTTCAGTGTAGCATAGTATTCCATTGTGTGAACATACCACAGTTTCCCTATCCATTTGTTTGTCAATGGGCACTTGGGTTATTTCCAGCTCCTTGCTATTGTGAGCAAAGCTGTAATAAACATGGGTGTGCATATCTGCTTGAGTGGCAGTTATGGTTTCTTTAGGGTATATTCTCAATAGTGGAATTGCTGGATCAAATTGTATTTCTACTGGCAAATTTTTGAGAAAGCACCATGCTGCCTTCCCTAGTGGTTGCACAATTTTTTACTCCCACTAACAGTGAATAAAAGTTCCAGTTTCTCCACAACCTCACCAGCATTTGTTGTTTGCTGCTCTGTTGAATTTTGCTACTGTTACAAGGGGTGAGATGATACCTCATTGATTTGCACCTCTCTTAGTGTTAAGGATTTTGAGCACTTCTTCATGTGTTTGTTCACCGTCAAAATGTCTTTTTTGGTAAAGTGTCTGTTCATAGCCTGTGCCCATTTTTCAATTGGGTTGTTTACCTTTATCTTGTTGTGTTACTCAAGTATTCTATAAATTCTAGATATAAGTCCTTTATCAGACATGTCATTATCAAGTATTTTTTCCCTACTCTGTCGCTTTTCTTTTTAATTTGTTGGAGAGGATTTTGGTTGTTCATAGGAATTTGATTCTTAGAAGTTCCCATTCATCTATTTTATCCTCTCCTGGTTGTAAGTTTTTCAGAATGTTTGGAAGACTATTCGTGTTGTGGATTGGGGCTTCTAGAGTTCTTCCAAACGTTTCTTTAATGACATTTATAGTCCTTGGTTTTAGTCGTAGATCCTTGTTCCACTTTGAGTTGGTTTTTGTGTATGGTGTGAAATGTGGATTTTGCTTGAGTTTTTTGTAGAAAGTTTTCCAATTTTGCCACTACCATTTGTTAAAAATGCTGTCCTTTCCTCACTTTACTGCTTTCATCTCCTAGTCAAAAAATCTGTTGGCCTTAGGTAGATGGGCTGATTTCCTGGGTCTCAATTCTATTCCCTTCATCTATGTGTCTGTCATTGTACCAGTACCATGTTGTCTTAACCACCACGGCAATATAGTAGGATTTGAAATCAGGGAGTGAGATGCCTCCTACCTTGTTTCTCTTTTTAAGGAGTGCTTTGCTTATTCGGGGCCTATTTCCATTCTAAATGAAGTTAGAGATTGCCTTTTCCATCTCAATGAAGAATGGAATTGGCATTTGTATTGGGGTTTCATTGAACATATAAATTGCTTTTGGTAGATTTGTCATTTTCACAATTTGGAGTCTTCCTATCTAAGAGCAAGGTTTATCTTTCCATTTCTCCAGGTTTCTTTTAATTTCTTGTAGTAATGTTTTGTAATTTTCTTTGATAGATCCTTTGTGCTTCTGGTTAGATTTACTCCCAAGTATTTAATCTTGTGGTTAGCTATTGTAATGAATATTGTTTTTCTTAGCACCAGTTCTGTATTCTGTCACTGCAGAAAAGTCCAGTTGATTTTTATATGTTGATCTTGTATCCTGCCACTTTGCTAAATTGGTCAACTATGTCCAGTAGTTTTCTTGCTAAGTCTTTAGGGTTTTCTATATATACTCTCATATCATCTGCATATAGAGATTTAGGGTTTTCTAAGTATACTATCATATCATCTGCATATAGAGATAATTTCACCTCTTCTTTGCTAATTTGGATACGTCATATTTCCTTCACTTGCCTTACTGCTATCACTAAGACTTCCAATACACTATTGAATAGGAGAGGTGATAGTGGGCATCCTTGCCTGGTTTCTGTTCTCATAGGGAATGCCTTTAATCTCTCTTCTTTGAGAACAATGTTGGCTCTCAGGTTTGTATATATATTTTTTACTATGTTGAGGAAGTTCCTCTCTAATCCTCTTTTGTTGAGTGTTTTAATTAGGAAAGGGTGTTCAATTTTAATTCTACATTCTGTGCAAAATTGTATGAAGTATAGTTCTAAGTGAATCTGTCTCGAACATTCACCTACTAAAGGTTAAATAAAGTTGAAGAGCATTTTAATTTATTGGGAACACAAAGTAAAGATTCATTGTCATGTAGTAGCATTGATTATTTGTTGTTTTTGTTATGTGTCATCGAGTGGCCTGAGACTCAAAGTGACCCTATATGCAATGGCCCTAAACCTTGCTGTCTTCTTTACCAATCTTATTGCCTTTGAAACACCTACCCCTAATACCTCAGTTACTGAATCAATCCATCTTATCGAAGGTCTTTCTCTCTAGTGTTGTGCCTCTACCCTCCAAGCAGACAACCCTCTCCAAATTTTTGTCCCTCCTTGCAACATATCCAAAGTAAGTCAGAAAAAGCTTCAGAATCCTTGCCTCCAAGGAGCAGAGTAATTTCACCCTCTCTAAGACAAACCTGTTTGTTATCTTAGCAGTCCATGGTATACTCAACACTCTTCTTCTGCCAAATTGACTATTTAGACATTTAAATATTTAATGATCAAAACTTCTATTGACCAAGTGTTCTGTATTTCTTAATGCATATGTACATGTTTGAGTTTAAAACTTTTTAAATTATGTGACATCTAAATTATTTTTATTTAGAATAATTTTAGATCAATTTTAAGATGTAATTTAAGCAATTGTTGTTGTTGTTGTCATGTGCCATTGAGTTGCTTGTGACTCATAGCTAACCTATGTACAAGAACTCTAAAGGCCGTCCTATCTTGTGCCAACTTAGCCATCCCAAACGCACTTATTCCCACCACTCCAGTCACAGAATCGATCCATCTCATCAAAGGTCTTCCTCGCCTTCACCGCCCCTCCACTCTGCCAAACATGATGTCCCTCTCCAAGGACCAGTCCCTCCTTGCAAGAAGCCCAAAATATGTCAGATGAAGCTTCAGAATCCTTGACTCCAAGGAGCATTCCAGCTTCACCTTCTCCAGGACAAACCTATTTGTTCTCCTAGCAGACCATGGTATATTCAATACTCTTCTCCAGCACCACAGCTCAAAGGCATCAATTCTTTCTATCATCC
>NW_006399850.1:5596978-5630733 GCF_000299155.1 Elephantulus edwardii | reverse complement strand
TTTTTTTTTTATATCCTCCCAGAGCTCATTTGATCTACACTCATTGGTGGTCAAGGCCTCAAACCTGTTCCTGAGATGGTTTTGAAATTCGAGTGGGATAGACTTAAGATCAAATTTTGGTTCCCGTGGACTTGATTTAATTTTCCGTAACTTCAGCTTGAACTTGCATATGAGTAGTTGGTGGTCTGTCCCACAATCAACACCCGGCCTGGTTTTCACTGCTGATATTGAGCTTCTCCACTGAGTATTTCCACAAATGTAATCTATTTGATTCCTATGCATGCCATCAGGTGAGATTCATGTGTATAGCCTGTGTTCATGTTTCTTATGAAAGGTATTTGCAATGAATAAATCATTGAATGTACAGAACTCTATCTTTCTATCTCCAGCCTCATTTCTCTCACCAAACCCGTATTTTCCAGCTACTGCTCTTTCTTCCCTGTTCCCAACTTTTGCGTTCCAGTCCCCCATTATTTATTACCAATGCATCTTGATTGCATGTTTGATCAACTTCTGACTGGAAGAGTTGGTAGAAATCTTCTATTTCCTCCTCTTTGGTTCTAGTTGATGGTGCATATATTTGAATTATAGTGGTATTCACTGGACTTCCTTGTATGCGTATAAAATGTTAGAAGATATTTTATATCTATTAAATGGTTTTAATAATAGAATACTTTTATTTTTAAAGTATACTATATTCTTATTTATCAGCATATTGCTTGTTGTTTAAGACATTGAGGGGAGATTAAAGAATAATTTAATGCATTTCTTTGACAGAAATAATAATAGATTTCTTTCATCTGGAGTTTGTTAACATTTAACCAAGAATCTCAATGTGTTTATTTAACTATTTCATAAAATCTTCTTCTCATACCTTTGCATGAGATGGATTTTAGAAAAACATAATTACATTTAAAATGATTAAAAAAATAAAAATGACATTCACATAGTTGAGTAATGACACAAATTACAATTGCATAGTTTGTTTTATAACTGTGCATCTCTTGGAATATAAATAAATTTCACATTTAGTCATACTACTGCTTGAAAGATCAGTAATTAAAGGAAGTGAATTCATAATTTTTAATTATGTCTAATTTGTGTATTGCCTATAAACTGTTGAGTTGATCTAGATTAGGATAGAGTAACATATTTAAAGAAATATCATTTCAAATTTTAGGCTATAATAATTATTGTTAAACAAACTATGTATAATAACTAGCCTTTTTTAAAGAGTAAATATGTCTGTATATGAACAAAGACATTTTCTGGCATCTTTATTAAAGAATTACCTCTTAGATATGTTGATGTTTGTATATATATTTTTTTAATGGAAATACAAAATTGTATTGAATTAATATGATTTTTTTCAAAATCTAAAAAGACTTGCAGTTAATGTGTCATTCATTTACTTGTGAGAAGTAGATAAGGAAATGTTAAAAGTATAGAAGACAATATTTCTTGGACAAGTTACTTAGAGCAAGAGCTAGTATCAAAAAAAAGTTCAGATATTGTCATGCCCAATTCCCTAAATAACATAAGATTCTTCCTTCACCTATCCTATGGGTAGGCATTCATTCTCTGCTAAGTTTGAAGATGAGAAGGAATATATATTTGTATAAAAGTTATTATTCAGTTCTGGAGTTATTATAAATTATATAGACACCTTATAATTATATAAACACTTTATATAAACATTTAAAATATTGAGATACTGTCTACTTCTTTAAGATTTTCACTCATTAACATTGGCTTCTCCATTCGTATTAGTAAGCTTACCAGACTCCACACTCCTGTAAGGAAGTGATGTCTTTCAGTGGGGTCACAGATCACATGCTAGCATGCCTTGGGATCCACCCCAGTTCTTTCACGTTAGCTGCGGGACTTTAGAAAAGTGGCGCTTCTGTGCCTTAGTTTCTTTTTCAATAGGCTAAGAGAAATGAGTCATGCCTATTTTTCCTGCCTATGCTGTATAACCCTCTATGAGATGGACTGATTCAGTGACTGGGGTAATCGGGATGGGCGTGTCAGGGGCAATGAGATTGGCACAGGATAGAACAGGGTTTAGGGCTGTTGTACATAGGGTCGCTATGAGTCGCAAATGACTTGACGGCATATAACAACAACAACAACAAGCTGTATAACTATTGTGAACAAATAAAATATAAAAGTTCTTTCTGAAATACAAAATGTCAAGTAAATAGGTTATTATTGTTCACATTAATATTCTTTCAGCTATCAGCTATCATGTTTCTATTTAAATCTATAGGGCCAACCTTAAGAGTACTCATAAATATTCACTGTCTGATATGGATTTCTGTTTCTTTCAATTCTATACTGATTTTGGCTTGGCAGATTTTCTTTTAATGTCATTTGCAGAAGAACAAGAGTATCAAGTGACTTTATTAATTTTCTCATTTAATCTTGAAAATCAAGAAAACAAAAATTCTCACAACTGGGTAGATTGGCAGCATCATGATATTAACAGCTTTCATTGGCTTGGGTCCACTATTAACACTCTTGGCACCAGCAGCCAGGAAATTCAAAGACATATTGCAATGGAAAAGTCTGCTCTTAGAGACATCTCCAAAGTACTGAAGAGCAACAATGTTTGTCTGGAGACTAAGGTGTGCCTGATACAGGCCATGGTATTTATAACCACTTGCTATGTGTTAGAGAACTGGACAATGACTAAGGATGATAGAGAATTGATGCCTCTGAGCTGTGGTGTTGGAGAAGAGTATTGAATATACCATGGACTGCTGAGAGAACAAACAAGTTCATCCTAGAGAGGGTGAAACTAGGCTATTCCTTGGAGGCAAGGATTCTGAAGCTCCATCTGACATACTTTGGACATGTAGCAAGGAGAGACTAGTCCTTGGAGAAGGATGTCATGCTTGGAAGGATGGAGGGACAGCGTAGGAGAGAGAGACCCTTGATGAGATGGATTGATTCAGCGATTGAGGTAATTGTGGTAGGTGTGTCAGAGACAGTGAGATTGGCACAGGATAGAGTGGGGTTAAGGGCTCTTATACATAGGGTCTCTATGAGTCTCAGGTGATTCGATGGCACATAACAACAACAACAATCCTGAAAATATTTATTATTATCTCAGAAAAGGAAATAGATTAGAGGACATGTCAAAGGAAAAACAACTAGCAAATGCTGATGTTAGGATTCTCCTTAAACCCCGACTTCCAGCCTTTGCCCTCAAAGGGATGGGTTGCAATAAGGATGCCAGCAGTGTTATCATTTATTATTTTGTCAGTATTTGTTTACTGAAGACATTTTCTTAGACTTTGGAGACATAAAGGGGTAGAGGACAGAGATCCTATCCTCAAAGAGCTTGAGGTATAAATAACAAAGCAGTTAGACAAGGAAACAAATGATTGTAGCAAATTCAGTGTGATAAATGTCATAATATAAATGGGAACTACTACACTATTATGTGAATATTCTGGATGCTCTGTTTACACGGATGTATATTGTTTTCTATTACTTTTCAGAAGTACTTTTCTATTACAACTCAGAACCTGTCTGATAATGTCCTGGAAAGTACTCTCACAGAGGACAGAAATGCTGAGGGACGTGAGGATTATGGAGAGCTTTAAACAAGGTGAGGTGTAAGGTACTTTCAAACTTTTAGATTCTATGAACTTGAGCTAAAGTCAAACAAACCTTGAAGTCATATTTACCTAAACTAATATTCCACAACCCCACACATCTGCAATTGATTGTTTAGAAGCTAAGAGCAAAACCTGACATTTTTCCTTTATGGAATTTTTCCTGTCAGATGTGACTCACTGTTCTTTCAGAACCTGCTTTTGTCATCCAACCTCACTGCTCTTAAATCAAAACTGGCCTTTCCTGTGAATGGCATTTCTTTCCTCATTCAAACAACAAATTGATTATGCCTTTGCTTTGGGCCAGGTGCTATGCTTATAGAAACAGAGAAGGGATTTTCAGACCAGGTAGCTAAAAAGCATAGAGCATCATGTTCAATAGCACGGTTGAAAGGAATCTGGGGAAGCACAGAGATGCTGGTACCTAACCAAACCTGTGGACTAGAGGAAGAAAGGATGAGACAAGAAGGCTTAACTTGATATTACGTGTAGATGTCGGGAAATAGATGCTGCATGCAGAATAACAGACTATACAAAGTGAGAAGTATAGGGGGAAAGGTGACATTTAGAAAATTGTGATTTGTTGGCTCAGTAAGGCTATCATATGAGGTGTAAGGAAGAGATAGCGATAATAATGCTGAATGGATGTTTTAAGAGTCATTGAATGGATCAACCTTACAAGATCAATAGGGTAGCATTTGCCCAAGGATAAAGCTCAGAAAACAGAAAGGGATAGGACAGGGGGATGAATACAAATGAGAATCACAGTGAGGAAGAGTTTTGTTACAATATAAGAAATGCAATTAGTGTCATAAAACAAAGTACATATGGGTGGTAAAATATGCTCTGCAACTTTCATTCAAGTAACTATACCAAGTTAAAAGGAAAAATGTCACTAAATGAAGAGCACTCAAAAAAAACTATCATTGAGAACTCAATCCAGATTCACATCAATCTGGAGTTAGAGTAAGTCTGGCCTTTAGCCAATGAAATATACTATTTCCTTACCTCAGTAATAATATGTAGACAAATAACAAAGAAATGATAAAGAGGAATTAAGGAAGAATTAAGAAAAATTAAGTTGACTTCTGACTGTAAAATCTAAAAATACAAAAATGCAGGGAAAGCATTTCAGATGAGAGAGAAAAAATTGCAAATGTCAAAAAGTGAGAGAATTAATCTGAAAGGACGCAAACCCTCAATCTTGAAGCAGTAGCTAAATTTTCCTTTAAAAAATCTTATAGGTTTAAAATATCATGCTTGATAAAGTAAGAACAGTACCTCAACAGAAAACTTCTGGAATTCATGCTGGATTTAGAAAAGGCCAGAGAATGAGGCATGTTGTTGTTGAAGTCAGATGTATTTTGGCTGAAAGCAGAAAATACTAGAGATATGTTACCGACTATGCAAAGATACTTGAATCCGGGTTGTAACAAATTCTGGGTAACACTGAGAATGAGAATTCTGGAACACTTGATTATGCACATGAGACCAAGAAATAGTTATCCAAACAGCAAGGGGTATATGACATGGTTTAAAATCAGGAGAGATGTTTATTAAGATGGCATGGTTTAAAATCAGGAGAGGTGTGTATTAATATTGTATCCTTTCATAATACCTATTTAATCTGTACTAAACAAATAATTTCAGAAGCCACACTATATGAAAAATGATGTGGAATCAGGATTGGAGGAAGACTCACCAACAACTTGCATTATGCAGATGGCATAATCTTAATTATTGAAAGTAAAGAAGACGTAAAACATTTACTGAAGATCAAAGCCTATAGCTTTCAATATGAGCTAGACCTTGCATTCATAATTCATCTTTCCAAGATTAGTAACAGACTAGTTACCAAAAGGGGAAGTGAACAATGTCCCAAATATTTGATCTGCTGTACCAGCCCATGCTTTACAACATCAACTATTCCCCGTTAATTCAGTTCCTTCACTACTCTTTGTCCCTTGGGTCCACAGAGATTCAGACTCACCAGGGAAATAACTCAAAGGTGATGGTGGATGATACAGGCTACTGTTGCAATTACTCATCAATGGGCAAGGGGCTGGGTGCTATATCCTAGGAAAGTGAGTGTCCCATGAGGAGATAGAACTGGCACTGAGTTCCCATGAGCTTATATAGGACTGTAGCAGGGTAAGGCTTATATCTAACCTAATTCTATCACCTTAATACAATAAATACTTCATCACAAAACAAATAATTTAGTGGCAAGGAAATACATTTTTAACAATAAACCTTTGACACAACACACATTTCAACGACAAGAAAACAAAAATCCTCATCATTGGACTAAGAAGCAACATCATAATAGTTGAAGAAAGGAATGAAGTTGTCAATTATTTTCTTTTCCACAGTCAACTCCCATGGGAGCAGCAGTCAAAAAATCAAAAGACATGTTCCATTTGGAAAATCTATTGTCAAGGACTTCTCCAAAGTACTAAATAGTAGCAAATTCCGTTTATAGATTAATCCAAACAATGATATTTTCAATTGCTTTTTATTTTTCATCTGAAAACTGTACAACAAATAAGGAAGAATAAAGAAGAATTGATTCCTTTGAATGGTGGTATTGGAGAAGAGCACTGAATATACCAGGGACTGTCAAAGTACAAGCAATTGTTAGAGGAAGTGCTACCAGGATGGCTGTTAAAAGCAAAGATGGTGAAGCTATATCTCACAGGCTCTGGATGGTTTCTCAGGAAAAGTAGGTCCTTGCAAAAGAACATTGTGCTGGGAAAGGTAGAGGATCAGTGAAAAAGAGAAAACCCTTAAATGAGTTGGATTGACATAGTGACTACAACAATGGACTCAAGCGTGGCAGAGATCTTAAAGATGGCACAGGATAGGGCAAGGTTCAGATATGTTACTCATTGCTGAGGGTTATTGTCATCTCACAGGCATAACAACAACAACAACACAATATGGCACCTGATCCATCCTAAATTAAAAAACAAATTGAAGATAGCCATTTCTCATAGTTAATTTGGCTCAATTTACAACTTGTAGACTAGGCAGGCCTCTATGCAACCCAGTTAATTTTCAGTTGAGAAGTTGTAGGGATATATTTAAAAATCAAGAGGACAAATACATGAGCAATTTTACCACTTACTAGTTAGCCTACAGACATTAAAGCAGGGTCTCTTTCGAGAAATTATTACTAAGGCATCTTAATTTATTCAAGTTTTCCAGATACGGTGACAATTAGGTAGAACTATGATTAATTGGATAATAGTTTAAATATGTCACTGCACTCAAAATGAACCCAGCGTCTACTTCTCCACAACCATATGGGAACTCTCCAAAGTGTTATTCAATTGAAATGTGACAATTCAAGGAATGTTTCAGGATTGTCCTTACTCTCTTTGCATATTTGAGTCTTTCTGAAGATGCTTACTTCCTTCAGGAATCCCCAGCAATTTCATCCTCTTTTTAATCACTGTCGTTTTCACTTGGCACTTGTTTGGTCTGCAGTTATTTGCACATGCTCTCTCTTTCTAGCTAGCTATCTAGCTACTTCTATATAGGTGAGAAGACTTGGTAGCACTAGGCTACTAACCAAGATATATATGAAGAAAGATGATCAGTCTCCTTCCTCCTTAGCAGATAATATGAACAATGTGTGTGTGTGTTTATGTGTGTGTGTGTGTGTGTGTGTGTGTGTGTGTGTGTGTGTGTGAGTGATTATCTCAGGACACAGATTTTGAATCTTGGGTAAATTGAAAAAAATCCTGGCTGTTTTCCCCCCTGAATGCACACCTGCCCCCCTCAAAAATATACTATTTAAGCACTGAAATGATAATTCTTTATCTGTAATCACCACATAGAGGATATAGGACTAGATGTAAACAGCCATGTCTTTTTTTCATAATACCTTTCCCTGAAACAACAAAGCATATTTTGTGTCTTTAGCTTCTGAATAAAGAGCTCTATTGGCTTATTGGAAGAACTGCATTTCTAACCCAAAGTGGTGAATCTCTGACAATTGGAATCTATTAGTTGTTCCACAAGAGAAAAATGACCAGTCTCTTCCCTGTTCCACGGGAGAAAGATGAACAATCTCTTCCAGTGCTACTTAAAGCCTCTGTAAACTTGCTAGGGGGTCATTTATAAGTCACTTCCAACTCAATGGTAATGAGGAGAGTAGTTTTAATTAGCTGTTCATAGGTCCAATGTCACTCTGCCCTCTCTCCTATTTTCTGGTGCTGGTATCATCATGCTTGAACCAAAAATTTTTATTCATTTTAACTACGCTTTTCTTACGAAAAACATATATGTTGTTTGTTGTTGTTATGTGCTTTCTAGTTACTTGCAACTCATAGCAACCCTGTGTACAGCAGTTCAGAATCCTGTCTTATCCTGACTCAATCTCACTGTCTTCAACACATCGCCGCCTGTTACCCTAGTCACTGTGTCAACCCATCTCATCCAGGGCTTTTCTCTCCTACATTGTCCCTCCACCCTTCCAATGATAATACCCTTCTCCAAGGGCTTGGTCCTCCTGGCAATATGCTTAAAGTATGTGAGACAGAGCTTTAAAATCCTTGCTTCCAAAGAGCAACTTAGTTTCACCCTCTCCAGAACATACCTGTTTGTTCTCTTGGCAGTCCATGGTGTATGTGTTCAATACTCTTCTCCAGCACCACAACTCAGTGGCATAAATTCTTCTATTGTCATTCTTATTCCTTGCCCAGCTTTCTCATGCATAGCAAGTAATTTTGAAGACCATAGATCTAGTACACCTTAATCTCTAAACTGACATCTTTGGACTTCAGCAATCTGGAGAAGTACCTAAGAGCAGACTTCTCTAATCCAGTTCATCTTTTGATTTCTTGGTTGCTGGTCCCAAGAGTGTTCACTGTGGACCCAAGTTATTTGAAATTATTAACAATCTTCCTCTCTTCTCCATCTATCATGATGCTACCAATTAGCTCAGTGGTGAGAATCTTTGCTTTCTTGATATTGAACTTGAATTCACACTAAAGACTGTCGTTCTTGACTATCTGCATCAAATGCTTCCAGGTTCTTCTCAGTTTTTTTTTCCAACTGGGTGAAAAGAAAGCCTACAAACTGGGAACAAACATTTGACAATACTATTTCAGACAAGGGTCTCATAACAAAAGTTGACCAACTATTCCTCCAATTCTGATGCCACAATCTTCCTTATAAAGACCAGCCTCCTGAATGATTTGTTCCACATAAAGATTGAAAATGCATGGAGACAAGACACATCCCTGGCATACGCCTTTACTGATTTTGAACCATGCAGTGTTTCCATGCAGTTCTGACAACTGTCTCCTGATCCAAGTATAGGTTTATATGAGCACAATCAGATGTTCAGGGATGCCCATTCTTTTAAAAGTTAACTACAATTGGTTGTGATTCACACAGTCAAATTGCTTTCTATTGTCAAGAAACACAGGCACTTTTCTGGTATTCTCTGCTTTTGGCCAAGATTCATTCAACATTGGCAATGATGCCCTTAGTGCCACAGCCTCTTCTAAACCCAGCCTGTACTTCTGGTATTTCTCAGCTGATGTACTACTGTTCCAGCTGTTCATGGAAAATCTTCAGCAAGATTTAGCTTGCATGTGATATTAGTCATATAATTCTATAATGTATATTAGTCATATAATTCTGTAATGTTCACACTGTTGAATCATCTTTTTTTTTTAAATGGAAAGTAATATTAAACTCTTACAGTAAAGTGGTCAGGTATGTGTCCTCCAGATTTTTTAAAACAATTTGTTGACCACGTCCAGGGAACCCTCTGTTTGCTGAAATATGTCAACTAGTATTCAACCAATTCCTGAGGTCTTGTTTCTTTTGCTAATTACTTAAGAGCAGCTTGAAGTTCCTCCTTTATAACCATTGCCTCCTGGTCATATCTTGTTTCATGAAATTATTCTCTGTCAGCCAATTATTTTTGGTGTAATGACTGTATACTCCTTCCATCTTCTTTTTATGAACCCTGTATTATTCAATATTCTGCCCATAGCACTTGTAAGTATGGCAAGTTGTGGCTTGAATTTATCCTTCAGTTTCTTCAGCTTAAGAAATGGTGAGCAGGTTCATTCCTTTTGATTCTCTGACTCTAGCTCTTTCACATTTTGTTATAATACGTTTCTTTGTCTTGCTGAGCACACCTTTGAAATCTTCTGTTCAGCTCCATAACTTCCTGATGTCTTCCCTTTGCTTTGGCTTCTCGGCACTCTAGTGCAAAATTCAGTCTCTTCTGACATACATCTCAGTCTTTCCTTCTTCTTCTGTCATTGTAATGACCTTTTGTATTCATCACGAGTGGAGTTATGGTTTTGATGGTGGATGATATTCCCTCCACAGCTTATCTAGTCTTCATTCATTAGTGTCCAAGGCCTTAAACCAGTTCTGAAATGGTTTGTTCTTAAATCCATTTAGAAGAATTAAGTTCAAATTTTGGTTTTTGTGGTTTTGATTTAATTTTCATTCGCTTCAGTTTGAATTTGCATATGAGTAGTTGATGGTCTGTTTCACAATCAGCACCTGGTTTAGTTTTCACAGCTGGTATTGATGTTTTCCAACAATTTTTTTCCACAGATGTAATCAATCCGATTTCTGTGTAGATCGTCAGGTGAGTATATAGCCATTCGTGTTTCTTATAAAAGGTATTTGCAATGAATAAATCATTCATGGTACAAAATTCAATAATTCTATCTCCAACCTCATTTCTGTCACCAAGACCATGTTTTCCAACAGTTAATCCTTAGTCCTTGTTTCCAATTTTTGCATTCCAGTCACATATTACTATTAGTGCATCTTGATCGCATGCTTGATCAATTTCTGACTGCAAAAGTTGGTATAAATTTTCTATTTTCTCCTCTTCAATTCTGGTTGTTGTTGGATATATTTGAATGATAGTGGTATTAACAGGTCTTCCTTATATGCATATGGATATTTTCCTGTCACTCACAATGTTATATTTCAGGATGGGTCTAGAAATGATTTTTTTTTTACTATGAAAGCAACTCCAATTTTCTTCATCTTTTCATTTCATTCTGTCATAGTAAACCATATGATTATCTGATTCAAAATTTCTGAAACTAACCCATCTCATTTTGCCAATACCTAGTATGTTAATATTTATGTGCTTCATTTCTTCCTTAACAATGTCCAATTTTCCTTCCATTTATGTTTCTCACATTCCATATTCCATATTCCAATTGCTAGCACCTGCTTGCAACTGTCCCTTCTCCTTTTTGTTTCCCACACCAGGCCTTGGACTCTAGTGCATTGTATACTAGTCTAAGCAAAGTGCACTGTACATATTGTTGTTGTTATGTGCCGTCGAGTCACCTGCGACTCATAGCAACCCATGTACCAAAGCCCTAAACCCTGCTGTATCCTGTACCAATCTTATTGTGTCTGACACACCTACCCCTCATTGCCCCGATTATTGAATCAATCCATCTCATCGAGGGTCTTCCTTTCTTGTGCTGTCTGTCCACATCCTAAGCATGATGTCCCTCTCCAAGGACTGGTCCCTCCCTCCAACATTTCCAAAGTATGGCAGACGAAGCTTTAGAATCCTTGCCTCTGAAGAGCAGCCTGGTCTCACCCTCTGTAGGAAAAACCTATTTGTTCTCCTAGAAGTCCATGATGTATATTCAATACTTTTTTCTAGCACCACAGCTCAAAGACATCAACTCTCCTTCTATCACCCCTAGTCATTATCCAGCTCTCTGAGGCATAGCAAGTGATTGCAAAGACCATGGCCTGTATCAGGCCCACCTCAGTCTCCAGACTGACATCATTGTTCTTCAGTACTTTGGAGAGGTGTCTGACAACAAACTTTCCCAATGCAAAACCTTTTTTAATTTCCTGGCTGTTAGTACCAAGAGTGTTGATTGTGGAGCCAAGCAAACTAAAGCTGTTAACAATTTCAATCTCTCCACTATCGATCATGATGCTGTCAATCAGTCCAGTGATGAGAATTTTTGTTTTCTTGATGTTGAGTTTCAATCCATATTGAAGGCTTCAATCCTTGACTTTCTGCAGCAAATACTTCAGGTCCTTCTCAGTTTTAGCAAACAGGGTTGTGTCATCTGCATAATACTAATTGTTCATGAGTCTTCCTCCAATTCTGATGCCACATTTCTCCTCATAGAGCCCAGTCTCCTGGATAATCTGTTCTGCATATAGATTGAAAAGGTATGGAGACAGGACACTTCCTTGGCATTCACCCTTACCGATTTTGAACCATGCAGTATTGGTCCAAGTATAGGTTTCACACAAGCACAATCAAGTGTTCTGTGTTTCCCATCCTGCCCTACATGTAATAACTTACATTCTTCACTTGGTCTCTTAAAAACTTTAAAAAAATATCTTCTCTTCATATACACTCTATTTTTTTCCCAATGTCTTTTCTTTAAAAATATATATTGCTTTTAATGCAAAATTAATATACATTGTGTTTCACTTATGGTTTCGTTCGTTCATTCATTGAGTTTTCAGCACAACTCTTCATGAATAAGATAGATATATAGAAGGATAGGTGGATAAAGATGATAGATAGATAGATAGATAGATAGATAGATAGATAGATAGATAGACAGACAGAAGCCATGGTGTTTCACACATTCTTTAATTCACTTTGTGTTTCATACAATTATTTCCATGTGCTATTCTCAACTATTTCTATAATTGGCTGTCCCACTGCGTTCTAGAAAATTAATCACCATGATCTATGTCTACTATCACCCTGTCTTTTCAGGTTCCCACTAGATCTATCTTAATTCTTTCACCTCTTCACTTAGCTCAGCAAATTCTGTGATCTCATGATTTACTCTCCCCCCCATCCTAGCTCTCATGTCCACCCCCACCCCCACCTTCTCTTGCTTCTTTGCACTTTATTCATATTTTGTAAGTTTTCCTTCTATTTCTAAAATAATGCTCTTATGTAATATTTTTCCATATGAGACTGTCCACTCAGCATGACGCTTTCTAGCCTCTCCCATGTCATGCAGTATTTTATTAAATCATCACTCCATTGTGTGAATGAACAGCTATTCAAATGTTTCTTGAATCAATGACCTGCCCATTATCATCTCCTAAAAGTAATCTACTGATAAGTTTGCCTTCACTGTTCTTCCCCTGCAATTGTTACAAAGTTCTCAGTGCTGCCATTACTGCCATTATTGGCTTCCCATCACCCCCAACCCCCAAAGTCCCATTTCACATCAATTCTCCAGTTCAACCATTCCTGCTGCTGACATCCCAAAGCATGTCCTACATTTCATCAGGTTGGGGGAAGTCTCTCTTCTCTGGCTACGTAAAGAATCCCATCTCTTCTGGTAGGGGAAGAATTATTGTTTCTGCAGCTAGAGCTCTTCAATTTATTGGTGATAATAATCAATCCCTTTGTACATTACTGTGACTTTCCAAGCGCCTTACTTAATGGTACATATCCAATCCCCTTGTGCGTAGGCCAACAGGCCCTATTTGCATAGCCCTGCCCATCTGCATAGCAGTATCAAATAAGGGCCAGAGAAATTATATTGAAAGATGAACTCCATACAAAGGATACCAAAGAAACATCAGTATGATTGAATTTCTGTTGGTTTTGTACAATCATCTGTTGTTTCCTCATTCATTCTTCTTGGTTTACATTATTTTTGTCTAAATTGTCTTTGAGTAGCTGTATCTGGATTGCTGAACCTTCTTTTGTGTCCTCATTGCATTCTATCCTAACAACTAGCACTTCTCAAGCTTTCCTACACAAAGAATAAAAGTAGATGTTATTTATTCTTCCTTTCTAAAGACCTACCTAATGACACAGCAGCTGGCATGTAACAGGAGTATGATGCAGATTTGCTAAATGGATAGATAAATGCTTCTCAAGTGGGCTTAACTTCATATAGATGGAAATTTAGCTTAGGGCAATTCAGCCACACACTTAATAATTTCCCATCACACCCAGCATGTGTGAAACCTCAGTGAGTGCCATCTGGCCTTACATTACCATGCAGAGGGCTCCATTATACAATGATATAATCTTGTTATCCTTCAATCACACAAGTTTAACTTCCGTAAACTATAGATACTAATTTTCACATATATTCATCTTAAATGAGACTCAAATTTTGGATATCTTCAATATGTATTAAAAGAGATGATCTGGTATTTTACTTAGAATTAGTAAAAACAATTATATATGAGGTGTGTACTTTTAAGTTTGTACAGCATCTGGAGATAAGAGTGTAAAGGGAAAGCGTTTAGAATTAAATTGCTCTTGTTATGTACCACCAAGTCAGAACCAATTCACAGCTGACCTTTTAAAGGGTTTTTATTGGCTGTAAATTGGGCAGGAGGAGATTGACCATTTTTCTTTTGTGGAGGAACTGAAGGATTAGAACCTTTGGGTTGGGAGCTCCGATTTTTACCACTAAAACACCTGAACTCCCTGAGAATGATTACTAGATCCAAATTCTAGTTAATTCCTCTATCAGCTGGATCACCTTTATCAGATTATCTACCTTCTCTGAACTGTAGCTTTTGGTTTTTTTCATGGTAATACTGTTGGTTGTGGTAACATTATCTACATCAGAGACTTACAGTGAAGAAAGAAAATATGATGATGTATTTGGTATTTAATAGAATGTCTAACACACAGTGAGTACTCGAAAAATTAACCATTTTGTTAATTTGCTGCAACACAATTCACTTTGGCCTGTAGCTTGTGATTGTGACTAAGTGAAGGTCATGATTGAATTACATTTGGGACAGTTACCTAAGAGGAAAAATTGGAACAATAAGTACTCTGCAAATTCCTATTTGTTGTATCACATTCACACGGCTAGACTGTCCTTGTTAACTAAGAAACTAGAAATACACTGTGTTGGAGAAAGTACAACCAGAATATTGCTTGGAGGCAAAGTTAATGAAGCTTTGCCTCACATATTTTGGGCATCTTGCTAAGAAAGCCTATTTCTTGGAAAACGATGTCATTATTTGAAAAATGGAGGTCAGTGAAGTAGAGGAAAATCCTCAATGAGAAGGACTAATTCAGTGTCTGTGGCAATGGACTCAAAGTGTTGGGGAGGTGAGGTTGGTGCAGAATAGGACAGAGTTAAGGTCTATTCATGGAGTTGTTATGAGTCATACTTCACCCCATGACACTTAACAAAAACAACCACAAGAAAGTGTGAGGAAGCACTTTCTAGCACATTGGACAATTAAAAAGACCTACGACCAAGCCTAATTTTTTTAAATTAATAATAAGTTAATAAGAATGCAAAAAAGACCAGGAAAAAAGATTAAAAGGATAGAAAATGAGAAGCAGGTTTGCAAAATGACTGAAAATAAATAATGTCTGAAGAATACACCTTGTCTCATGCTTGATTTTTAGTAACTCTTTTGAGTTACTCTGCTTCCATATGCCTATTCCTGCTTTAACCTCTATCCTATTCTCATTAAACTGGAGATGGACTTTCTCTGATGTATAGATCTTCAAGTCACTCTCATGGAATAGCCCTATCCACTTTAATTTCTTCCCATCTCCCAGTGCTGGTAACCTTGGTATCAAAGCTCATCTGGAATATCTTTGTGTATTTTTTTTCAGGGCAGCAAAAAAATCCTTGCCCAGAAAGAAGCTTGTTTTGTTTTCTTTGATCTAATGATAGAACAGAGTCTACCTCCTCCACGCCTCAGCTAATCCTCCTTCTTTGTGATTCACTACAAAGCCTCCTATGCAGCCCTCATTATACACCTTGAGCGGGAGAATTTCTACAATTTTGTTTAGTATTGGCCTTGGCAGCACCCTCTGCTTTCTATGACCTAGCCTTCTTTTTTCCCCAGCGTGTCATAGCTAACAAATACTGCACCACCTGGATCATGTCTACCTTTCTTCCAAGGTTATCACAGATCCCCAAGTACTTGCTCACACTGTGCTCATAAGTTTTGCTTATGTCAATTCTAAAGCCATTCAACCTGCTCATACAATTAATTCTTCAAGTTATAACATTAATTATGTTCACTATGTGGTCTGTGATGTCTCTGTTAAATATCACATTATGTTAACTTTTCAGATTTATATTGGTAACACTCCTCTCTAAGGTTTTCTTTGTCTCTTTTTAAAAAAAAATACACATATTTTATTTAAATAAGTCCTCCAGTAGGAAGTGGAGAATTCATTGTCTTTTCTTGGAAGAAGGCTGTGTAAATAGGTGCCAAATATTATCTGTACAACTCACTAACATTGCCCTTATTGGAAATATCAATATTTCCACATCACAGTGGCCAAAGGACCTTTAAAAGTTTCAAAACCCTGTATCTCCTTTGGCTTGCTTTGCTCTTGATTCTACCCAGGCTTTATTAATTGTTCGATTCATAGCATCATCTCCATCTTCATAAATTTTCTTTAGAACATTCATCAGTTCCTCACTGGGATCTGTTTCAGTGTCATAGAAGGGCCTTTCTTTCTTTTTGCATTCTGTCTCAACCTGAGTCAGTTTCACCGTGTGTTTTCAGCTTTCTTTCTGTACAAGTTAAGAACTGTGTCAGTTTTGACTTTTTTTGAATGGCCTTCAACAGAGTTGGGTTTCAAAAGGTCGTTCACGATCATTGAGTTTAGATTCTTCACCAGAGGATCAAATGACCTCTCTGTGAAATGCACCTGCACATTCTCAGCCAGGACCTGACGGACTCCAGTTAAAGTGAGGTAGATTTTCACAAACCTATCTCACTGACCCCATCCATAATTGCTGATTTTCACTGGACACTCAACTATAATGGGAGTTATCACAGCTGCGGGCTTTTCGCTGTCATGAGGGTCTGCGTTCCCTTCTGTTTTCTGCTGCATCTTGTTCTTGATTTTGGTCTCAATCTTGGATTTTTCGGCTGTAAGGGCATCATAGTTTCTTTCTCTACTGATCTTTTCCAGCAACATCTTTATCTCTTCTAGATCTTTCTGGAGCTCTTCCAAAGCAGAAGCCACGGTAAGTCTAGGTCAGACCGAAGGCCTGCAGCTGCACAGGGCACCCAGAAGGAAACGTCCCACTGAGCGTGTGTCCTCTGGAGTGCACGCAGCTCAGGCCCGCACGCAGTGCCTGCTGTCAGTGCGCAAACCCTGACCCTGTGTGCATTCGCTTTTCTTTGTCTTAAAATAGTTCTGTAAAAGACACACTTACTCTCCCATAATTGCCTATTAGGGCCAGTTTTGCTGCCATGCTGACATCCACCTTCATTCCTATCCTTAGATGAGACTATGACACATCTGTCCCTTTGACTTTTTGTATTTTTATGATTCTGATCATGTCTGTACTGGTGCCACCCACTTGCTGAGTCATCTTTATTTTTTTTTCAACTTTCACTTCTTAGGTTTTTTCTCCTAAATGCTCCTTCCCCTTTAATTACGTCTGCAGTTGTGGATATCTGTTTTGCACTTTATAATTGATGGCATTATCCTTCATATGATTTTTTGAAAATGCACCACAGATATCTTAAAAGTAGAGTAAGATTCAATTATACTTGATTATCTTTAATATTAAAAGAATTTCTCATTTCTAACTGATTTTCTATCCTTTTAGAGTTTGGGTGCAATATTATGTCATTATATATACATTTTACATACTTTAACATTTTGGGTCAATATTTTACTGCTTGCTGACCTATTCTATTACTACAATTCTGTAAATTCTCTGCTTAATTTCTTTGTCATAAATTCTGTCTTATTAAATGTAGTGATATTGCCATTTTCTTAAACAAGGTTCTCTATATTTTGGGAAGCTTACTCCTCCAGAAAGTTGATCTTCCCCAACTTACTTTGTATCCATAACCTTACATCTCCCATTGTGCTGCCAGCCCAAGGGCATAAGGTTTGAATCCACCAGTTGCTCTGTAGGAGAAAGATGGGTAAACGTCTCCCTTTCTATTTACTTCCTTTGCAAAACTATTAGTCACAGGTTCCAATATGAGAGTGCACAACAACAATAACCACAGATTTTAACTATACTCATTATAAAGTATAAGAGATCGGTAAATAGAAAAAACTGAACTTTTTCACAGTTCATCATCTCTCCCACTTTGATCTTGTTTACCTAGTAGCATGGTCCTTAGGGAATTATGCTGCTAACACAAAGGCAGTGCTTATCTGGCATTTTCTTATCTACTAGAGACTCCTGGAGAGAAAGATGGGTAATTTTCTCTCTGGTTGTTGTACAGTCTCTGAAAACCTGCTGGAGGGTCTGTTATAAGTCAGTTCTGACATGATGGCATTGAGTTTGAGTGTTGAATTTTTTTCTTCTTCTTTACCTTTCTCTTCATGGTGAACAAAAAAGGATAGATTTCTACTCTCCCCCCTGCATGATGGAGACCTTGTAATTTCATAATTTGGGATTAAGTGTGTCCCACACAGTGAGAGGCAGGTCCTAGGCCTAGGTTCAGTGAGGGCTTTGGGAACCCTTCACTCACTGCTCTCTTCTGTCTGTCACACTAATAATGTTTCCCAAGATAAAGTGTATATATCTTGCTTTCATCACAGCTATTTGTAAGCATTACTGTTAATCCAAATTCAAAAGTGAAACTATTGTAACCTAGAATTTGCATCAGTATTCCACTCAAGAACTTCACATGGTGGTATTCAGCATTAAGAACCTTTTTTAAGAGAACCTTTTTTCAAATGTGGGTCACTTGCATACTATAAAATATTTTTATCTTAAAAATTTCTATGTAATCTTAGACTTGTAAAACAATTACAAATATAGTATAGGAAGTTCTCAAAATATCTTTCAACTAGCTTTCCCTTATGTTAACATCTTGCAGTAACTGTCACCAATTTATTAAAATTAAGAAACTAACAATGATATATTAACTAAACTACATATTTTATTTAGATTGTTATGATTGTTCCAGGATCTGATTCAGGATTTACCCATTGTAATTTAGTCATGTCTCCTTAGTCATTGATCTGTGACAGTTTGTCTGTCTTTTCTTATTTTACATGACCTTAATACTTTGGGACAGTCCTTGTTGTGTAGTGTTGGGTTGGAACCAACCCATAGCTAACCCTCCAGCAGGTTTTCAGAGACACTTAGTCACCTGGCAGGAGATTGCTCATCCTTCTCCCGCAGAGCAGCTGGTGGATTCAAAACACATGCCTTTGTGATTGCAGCACAGCTTCTCACCACTAGGCCACCATATGAGTCAAATAGTTTATAGAATGTCTCCACTATGGGTTTATCTAATATACTTATAAACTAGAAAACCAAATTCATTGATCTGAAGTTGATTCAAGCTCATAGTGACATTAAAGAAAACTGTTGAACTATCCCAAGTTTCCAAGGCTATAATCTTTACCAATGCAGACGGCTGTATCTTTTTCCACTAAAGCAGCTGATGGACTTGAACTTCCAACCTTTTGGTTAGTGGCTAAGCTCTAAACCATTGTGTCGTATGGGTTTCTTATTTTTCTTATAGTTGGATTAATTTAACCATCAACAAAATTAGAAATTACACATTATTTTCTTATTACTTTTCTCTTCTAGTATTCTTCATTTGTGTTATAAATATACAACAAAGTTTTCTTCTCTAAGAGTCCTTTTGGCCTTTTTGTGTTCTTAATTGTGCTCTTTTCTTCCTGTTAATTGTCCTTATTCCAAGTGCTTCCTGGTTTCACAGGCACTCCATTTCCTTTCCTTTTAGTAATTTTTTCCCACAGTCTCAGACCACAGTTAAATATTTTTTCTATGTTTAATAATTTAAGACATGATCTCCATGGCTGCTAGTTGTTTTTGCCATTGTAAGACTCTTGCCGACTTTGTTACCAACCTGAAAACAGTGGTCCCTGATAGGATAGTGTCTCCTGGCCAAGCTTCTCTAACATCTTCATCTCCATGCCTTTTCTGCCTTGTTTTGTTTTGTTACATCTGTTGTTTATTTCAAACTACTTTGTTTCCCTTTCCTTTCCACCTCCTTTATCATCTGGAGATCAACATACCTTTTCTCCCTCCTCCTCTTTTATTCTTGGTGCCCCTAGGGGTCTCCTCAAATTCATTTGGGCAGATGTTACCTGCTCAATTATTTGATTTCTCCTTTTTATCATGAAAACCTGCCTGGTCCTTGCACATTTCTGTTTTTTTTCTTGAATTTACTCTTTTCAGACACAGTTCTGTTTTGCATACACAGTTTTTACACAATTTAATTTGTGTGACAGTTATGTTCTTATTCTCTACAATGCACACAAACACATAATAATATAATAGCTTTTCTAAATGTTACTATCATTTATTGGGCATCTAGATATTGCCAAGAGCTGTGCAATCAACTTTATTTTTATGCTGTTGTTAACTGCTATTGAGTTGATCCCTGACTCATTGATGCAGGTAGAACAAAAATGGCCTGATCTAGTGCCATTCCTGCTAGGAACCTTAGTGGCACAATGGCTACGTTCTCATTTACTAACTTAAAGATCAGCAGTTTTAACCCATCAGTTACTTTGCGTAAGAAAGATCCTTTGGTCAACTTCTGTAAGGATTACAATGGCCTTGGAAACCCATTAGGGAAGTTTTACTCTGGTATTTGTATTATTATTACCAGCAACTTGAGTTTGGTATCATCCTCACAGTTGATTGAAGATTGTACCACTGGGTTTTCATTGATTGATTTTTGTTAGTTCCGGACAGGGGGGCTAAGGGAAAGAATGAAGAATTCAAAGAATACCACACATCAACAAGAAGAGTGAACGGCCTTGACCTGAACTAATGGATGAACCGTAAATAACAATGGAATGTCCCCCCTTCGCTCCCTAAAGACCCTGTTATAAAAGCATTCCCCAATATGTTCAAAGGGTGACTTCCTCATTCTGCATATTCAGAATGAGGAACCTCACCTGGGAGCTTCCCCAACCCCCACCCCACAAAGCTGCTTTTAAGCCTTATCTCTTGTTTTCTGACTTCTTTCTGTGTTCTGTAGCCTAACATTTGGTGCAGGAAACCCAGGAGACAAGTTAGGGTGGGCTACGTCCCCACCTTCGGGTTGAGTGCAGCATGCTACCTTACTCTGTCCCTCAAACCAGCCTCTAATGGTAACTGCTCTCCTTCTCTCCTGCTCTGTGTGTGGCAGCTGACTGGATAATCTCTGTCTCTTTTGTTATTCTGATATCTGCATTCTCCTTCTTGCCTCCTTTTCCCCCTGGAGGCTCCTAAAACCAGACCAAATTGTTTTTACAAAATTTTCAGGCATTCTAGCCTCCATTCCAGGTGTTCTAGCCTTCTAGTCCAGGCATTTTGGACTCCCTTGGGATTCAGGTTTATCTACACTGGAATCCTGTCTGTGCATACCTAAAAACTGCAGGCCTTCATTAGGAGCCTATCCAAGAAGTGCCAGGCATTTCTTTCAGGCTATGATTGCAGTAGGGGATGCCTATGCTATCTATAGCCTTTCTGTATCTGAGACTCCTGGTTTTCAGGGGATGCACTGAAATCTCAGTTGTGTCAGCCATAGGCCTGAACACCATGGGTAGCCAAATGGCTAGGTCCCCAAGGGACAGTCTCTTGGGCTGCCTTTTCTTGAATCTTTCAAACTTGGGTCTTGCTGAGGACCTCTGCCCCCAAAGACTTATCTTTTACCATAACAGTTCATGGCCACAATACTAGCTCGATAATGACTCTTAATAGTCTGAGAACAGAACTTTTGATTTCAATATGCTTCGAGGTCTTGACAATTTCTGCAAGTAAACTCAGCAATGGTCGGAGATCCCATATATCCAAACTTTCTTTTGCTTACGTTCTTGTTCTTCTCTCTGCAAGGCCTACCAGCCTGTGCAGGTCCTTTTAGCCCAAACCCCTTCATCAGTTAAGCCTTCCTATACCAAATCATCTCCTTTCGTTGCTCATTGCAACGATTCAGTCTTGCTCGTTGCAGGATTCATTTCCCTCTTCTCTGGGAGACTCTGACTTTACAGATCCCATGGACTTCCTGTCTCAGTCTTCTGCTCCCTCCTACCAGCGTCCCCTCTGAAATGCACCACTGATTCCCACCAAGCTGAATCTCTTTGTCCTCCATTTACTCCACCTCCTTATACTTTGACCAATCCAGGCTTGGCTACTGTCACTCCTATCCTTACCTCTCCTGTTGTTAGCCACATGCATCCCTCTCAGACCAAGTCCTTCCTCTGTCCTCTTTGGGAAGTTGTAGGCACGGTGTGCCCCATTCTCTTCCATGTGCCTTTCTTTCTAACCGACCTTTCCCAAATGAAAAAATGCTTAGGCTCATTTTATAAAGACCCCACAACATATATCAAAGAGCTTAGGTACCTGACTCAGATGTATGTTCACACTTGGTATGACTTTTTTTGTACTGTCTTCTACTCACTCTGACACCAGATGGAAAGGAGTGTGTTCTCACCACCACTCAGCAGTATGCAGACGAAGTGCATTTAACAGCTAGCACAACGCCAGTTGGCCCCCAAGCTGTCCCCCCCAGCAAGAGCCAAACTGGAGATACCAAATTAGGAAGGGTTGGTACAACCAGTTGTGACCATACAATTCAGTGCCTACTGACCGGCCTACATGCCATCTCCCATAAGGCAGTCAATTTTTACAAACTCAGGGAAATGAACCAAGCTAGAGATGAGAACCCAGCCACTTTCCTTAACTGTCTCACCAAAGCCCTGACTCAATATACTCACTTAGATCCTACCTCCCCAGCAGGGACCACTGTCCAAGCCACTCATTTTATCACACCATCAGCCTCTGACATAAAAAAGAAACCCAGAAAGACTAAGGACGGCCCCCAAAGACCCATTCAAGACCTGTTAAACGTGGCCTTTAAGGTTTTCAATGCTCAAGAGGAATAGGCAGAAGCCGATAGAGAGACTCATGCCTGACAGAAAGCAAATCTGCAAGCTCAAGCACTGATATCTGCCTTGCAGCCAGCAGCAGCAAAGGGTCAGAAAACACCTGCTCATAAAACAGCCAGTTACCTCCTGGTGCATGCTTCAAGTGTGGCAAAGAGGACCACTGGGTTAACCACTACCCTAACTCTGGCCCTTCAACATAACCTTGTCCTATCTGTGGGACACTGGGCCATTGGAATGTCAACTGCCCTTTGGGGCTTAGTCATTGTAGGGTAGCCCCTCCACTGGACCCAGTTCCTATCCCAGATGACCTTCCGGACCTGGCCACTGAAGACTGAAGATGCCTAGGTTCAATGACACCTATCACCCTTGCTGAGCCCAGGGTAACCCTCCAGGTTAGCAGGTAACCCAGTTTCCTTTCTAGTTGACATGTGGGCTACCTTTTCAGTACTCCCTTCCTTCTTGGGTCCTGTTTTCCTTTCCTAGGTTAATAGGGATTGATTACCTCCCTCCAAGCCTCTTACCATTCAACCTATTCTCATTACCCTCAACAAATGAGTCCTCAATCATTCTTTTCTAATTATCCATGTATGTCCAACTCCATTGCTAGATAGGGACCTGTCTAAACTTGTGGCTGTGTTTCACTGGGAATCAAGAGAACCTAGTTCACCTGACCAGGCTTTAGTTCTATCCCTCTTAGCATTCCTTCCCTCCAAGCCCCCTCCTGCATTACCCCTACTACCAGATGATGTCAACCCTGTTGTATGGGATATTTCCACCCCATCTGTAGCCTTTTACCACCAACCTGTTCTCATCCCTCTGAAGGACACCTCTTTTCACATTAAACCCTAATTCCCTATTCCAGCACAACCCCTTGGAGTCTTGAAGCCTACCTGTTTGCTCTCCAATAAGCCCCTTGTTCCCACAAATGCTCCCAGATCCTGCCAGTTTAAAAAACTGATGTATCCTACAGTCTAGTCCATGATTTATAGCTAGTTCATGCAGCAGTTGTCCCTATCCACACAGTTGTTCCAAATCCCTATACTTTATTATCAAATATCCCCTCATCCACTACTCATTTCTCTGTTCTGGACCTTAAAGATGCCTTCTTCACTATTCTGTTAGACCCCAGCTGCTATCTATAATCTTTTTGCATTTACTTGGGAAGACCCCAACATGAATACTGCTTCCCAGCTCGCTTGGACTGTGCTCCCTCAGAGGTTTTGCTATTTACCCTATTTCTTTGGACAGGCACTGGCTGGAGACATCCTAGACTGCCCCTTATTCTCTAGTGTTCTCCTGCAATATGCCAATGACTTCTTATTGTGATGACCTCTTATTGTGTATGTCCCTCATACCAACTTTCACAAACTCATATTGATCAACTTCTCAATTTCTTGGCCTCCAAGGGATACAGGGTATCCCCCTCAAAGACTCAAATGTCTCTTCCCACAGTCACATATCTTGTTCTCCAGTTAACTCCCACCACTAGAAGTCTGACAGTCAATCGGCACAGAGCCATTAAAAGCCTCAGGCCACCTCAAACCACTGATAAAATGGCTGAGATGTTAGGTGGACATGGGGAGCCAAAGGAAAGAGTGAGGAATTCAAAGAATAGACACGTCGACAAGAAGAATGAATGTCTTTGCCCACCTAGCCGAACTAATCGATGAACCATACATCACAATGTAATGTTCCTCTGCTTCCCTCCCTAAAAATCCTACTATAAAAATCCTCCCTAATATGTTCAAAGAGTGACTTCTTCATTCTGCATCTTCAGAACAAGGAACCTCGATTGGGAGCCCCCTAATAAAGCTGCTTTTAAGCTTTATCTCTTGTTCTCTGATTTCTTTCTGAGCTCCGTAGCCTAATAGTTTTCAGAAGATGATCATGGCTTTCTTTCTACTTCATCTTAGTGATTTGTTGAAACTCATTTAACATCATAGCCCAAACATAAGCCCCCACTGAAAAACTGGTAGTATATATAAAGTGCATTGACAAGGAATGTTACAACAAAATATCATTATTCTACATATTTGAATATGGGAATTCAAGGCTCAGAAGTCCAAATAACCAATTCAAGTTACTTTTAAAATTCCAAAGCTATTTTCCCCTTATATAATACTGAACCCTTTAGATTACTACATAGAGTAATCTCAAGCCACCTTTCTGGCACATTCTTGGCTCTCTGAACAGTATTTAAAATCTTAATCAACTTTAAATGGAAAGTACTCATTTTATAGATAAATCTAGTCTTTTAAAAAGTACAAAAGAGCATATGTGCCATTTTAATATTTTTAATTACTTTCTATGCATGTGAAAGAGGGACATTGAGTAAGGAAGACAGAAAAAATTGATAGCTTTGAGTTGTGGTATGGTAAAGTATTGAATATAGCATGAAGGGCCAAAAGAGCAAACAAATATGTCTTAGAAGAAGTGTAACCAGAGTGGTGCCCCTTAGAATCAGGGGTAGTGAAACTTGGGCATGTTATTGGGAGGTGCCAGTCCTTATAAAAAGACATCCAGCTTGAACAAGTAGAATTACCGGAGGAAGTTCTTCAATGAGACAGATGAATTGACACAATTACTCCAACAATGGGTCTTTAGGATGGTGGAGATTATGAGAATTGTGTCGCATGAGGCAAGATTCTGATCTGATTTTCATAGTGTTACTGTACATCTGAGTCAACTTGATAGCACCTAACACAATTATCCTTTTGTTATTTATTTTCATGCTTCTGTCAAAATCAAGACCCTAAAAAATAATGAATGACTAAGGGATTTACTATATACTTTGTTTAAGATTATGCATAAAAACAATAAGGGTTTTTTATGCTATCCTCCTCAAAATGTTATACATTATACTTTGTAATTATTCTCATTGTGCAAAGATATTTAAGTTTTAAAAAATCAGTAACACTAGAGGCAAAGAATACAAAAAGTGGCTAGATAATGAACATTGCGCTGGAATAGATAAAGGAAAGGACTTGGAAAGTAATGTATGATTAGGCATTATATGTATGACAATCTGAACAAGAAAGTTAATAGGTGGAGTGAGGGAGGAAGGAGGAGGAAAATGTGCATCAATGAATGAACGAAAGCCCAATCTTTCTGTAAATTTTTATTAAAATTGCAATAAAAATATTTCCCTATATTGGATTAAACTGAGAATAGAAACAAAAAATTACACATGAAAATTAAGGTGCAGTGAATTTATATTAAATAGAACAATCTATAAAAGGAAGGTGAGACTGTTTCTATAACATGAAGAATACAATCATTATCACTGAAATGTGTATGTAGAAACTGGATTAATTTATATTCTGTGAATATTCTCAACAATAAAAATATAAAAATAAAATTAAACCAGGTTATTGTTGTTGTTGTTGTTATGTGCTGTCAAGTCGCTTGCGACTCATAGTAACCCTATGTACAACAGCCCTAAACTCTGTTCTGTTCTGTGTCAATCGCACTGTCTCTGACACTCCCATCCCGATTAACCCAGTCACTGAATCAGTCCACCTCATAGGGGATTTCCCCTCCTGCGCGGTCCCTTCACCCTCCCAAGCATGATGTCCTTCTCCAAGGACTGGTCTCTCCTTATAACATGTCCAAAGTATGTTAGACGGAGCCTCAGAATCCTTGCCTCCAAGGAGCCACCCAGTTTAACCCTTTCCAGGTTGAATCTGTTTGTTTTCTTAGCAGTCCATGGTATTCTCAATACTCTTCTCCAGCACCACAGCTCAAAGGCATCAATTCTCCTTCTATCCTCTTTGGTCATTGTCAAACTCTCTGATGCATAATAAGTGATTGCAAAGACCATGGCCTGTATCAGACGCACCTTAGTCTCCAGAGAGACACCATTGCTATTAGAAAAGATAAATATTAGTAACATTCAATCTTCTTATAATACATCAATTAGTAATTGGTCATATTTGTACTCACATTGTCTACCTTGAACTAGTATCCTTAACCAACTTACTTTACATTATACTGTTTTTAGTGTACAGCTCCTCTAAATATGCTCCTATTTCCTCTCAGTTACCTGTGAATACATTACCTGTCTCCTTTACTTTTCCTTTTTAATTGTAATTAAAAGTTAACATATGAGAAATAAAATTTTTTGTGTGGTTTTTTAATGAAGCATTTCACTTAAAAACATTGACTTATTCTTCTCCTATAAATTATATCACACTCAACTCTAGGACATTGAGGAGCCTTAGTCAAAATATAACATTAAGACTTCACAGGTATTAGTCACAAACAAAGAAGAAATTAGCTTCCTGTTTTGATTTGTGTATTCTGAGTAATATTAAGAAAATGTTCTTATTAAGCACTACAAATTCATTTGTAAGTGCTATATGTTCACGAATTTCCAAGTACTAGTAATTTAGAGGATATTCTCTATTACACATTTAAAACTTCATCACAAATTTTAAAGGATTTATCGATTACTTTTATTTGCTTTCTGTATCACTTCATTCCCCATTAGGGATAATAAGTCATAGATTAGGGTGTGAAACTCTTTAAGATTACAGAGATAGTCATTATTAGGCAATTGCTTTCTATGAGATTTAACCTGTTACAAATAATTAGTTCGAGTTTTCTAAGTGGAACAGATGCTTGGCAACTGTTTGAGAATTTCAGTCTAGTGGAAAGCTATCTCACATAAAAAATGAAACAACTTAGGTTTTAAAACAGCACAGGGAACTGGAGCGGGGGTGGGTAGCTGTAGGGGGTTCATGTTCTGTTTTCCAAAAATTTGTTCATATGTAGCTCATGGTATCTACTAGAAGAAAGGATGGAGGAAAAATGACTGCAATATAAAGTGTGCATAGTGTAGTACTTGCTGAAAACCTTCCAGCTGACCACTTCTGACAGAAAAGCAAAGCCTCAGATTATCTATTCTCATATCTTCCACTACAATGAAATCAGTAGATTTCTATACCTCAGGATTTGCTTACTCCAAGTCCCTTGATTCTAGAATATTGCCACTCAAATACTGTGTCTTGAAACGAAAGCAATCATTTCTAAAGGTAAATAATGCCACCTTTCTTTCTAAGGTTGTCCATGGCCCCATTGTCATTAGTAACCTTCTTATGAGCAACAACAGCCAAAGACTTTCTATTTCAGGTTATTATTTTTGAATAGGGGTTATATACACATGCGACAAAAATTCAGGGAAGACATTATATAAAGTTGCAGACTTCTTCACTCCTATGTCCATTGTGTTCCCATTTTTCTCCACAAAGGCTACCATTGTTGTCAGTTTTGTGTGCTTCCAGAAGCAGCTTGCTCCTTTCCACAAATGGCAGGGTTCTAAATGCACAGCTGCAGGCCTTTCTAGAGGTTAACAAATTTAACGAGGCATCATTCTTTCCATATCATACAATTCTCCATTTGTAAATGTACTTTCAGTAATTGTTAGTAGATTTAAAGGGTCATGTGACCAAAATCTAAGTTTAAGACATGTATGATACCTCAAATAAGATCCCCTCTACTCCTTTGCAATCCTCAATTCCCACACCAGCTACAGAAAACCACTTACATACTTTCTATCACTAATGATTTGCCTTTTCTGGATATTTCATGTAAATGGAATCACACAGTATGTAATTGGTTTTGCCTGTGTTCTTTTACTTAGCATACTGTTTTTGGATCCCCTATGCTGTTTTGAGATTTATCATAGTACTTAAATTCTTTTCCTGATTTAAGTTTATTGTATGGATATATTGTATGGTGTCTTTTGATTTATTCATGCATATTTGAGTTGTTTTCATGATTTTCCTGTTATGAATAATGTTGCAGTGAATGTTTACATACAAATCTTTGAATGGACATGTTTTTATTTTTGTTGGATAGACACCTAAGAGTAGACAGAGCCTCGCTACTAACTGAAAGGCCACCTCTCATCTCTCTGGAGTTTCAAAGTCACTGCATCTCTGTTGCGTAAACATCGAAAATCTCCCATGTGATTTACAGCTTCTGAAATGCAGTGGAAGGACAATGAGTTTGAGGATTTGTTTCTCTTTTGAGTTTGTAGAAAATTTATGGTTGTTTTTGCAAGTCATCTCCTGTGATACACCATAAAGATATTTGATTTGCAAATTTGTTTCTCACTTTATAGTTTGTCTTTCCATTTCCTTAGTATTGTCTTTTGGAAACCAAAAGTTTCTAATTATGATAAAACCCATGTAATCATTCTTTTCTTGTATGTATTAAGCTTTTGGCATCATATATAAGAAATTTTTACCTGACTGAAAATCATAAAGATTTTCTCTGTATTCTCAAATATAGATTTTGCTCCTACATTTCATTATATGATCCATTCTGAATTCATTTTTTGTGTATAGAATAAGGAGTTCATTTATATTTAATAATAATCTTTACCTTAACAATGATATTTTATTTAATACTGAGCTTAAAAAGAATCTTGGAGAGTATTCTATATTAGTGACAAGAGAGAGGCCTCATTTTTTTAATGACTATATAGTATTCCTAAGTGTTATATTGTTTATTGTGCTGTAATGTGCCACTGAATTGCCTGAGACATATCAATCCTATGTATAATATGAAGCCTGCCCTGTTGGGAGCCGATCTCACTTATTCTGACACACCTACCCCCATTGCCCTAGTCACTGTATCAATCTATCTCATCCGGGGTCTTCCTCTCCTCTGCTGTCCTTCCACTCTTCAGAGTGTGATGGCCCTCTCCAAGGATGGGTCCCTCCTGGCCACATGGCCAAAGTGTGTAAGACAGAGCCTCGAAATTCTAGCCTCCAAGAAAAGATGGCCTCACTTTCTCCAAGACTGATCTGTTTGTTTTCTTGCCAGTCCATGGTTTGTTCAAGACTCCTCTCCAGCACCACAACTCAATGGCATCAATACTTTTTCTATTATCCATAGTTATTACGCTCTCTGGTGAGTAACAGGTAATTGTGAAGACCATGGCCTGGATCCACTGCACCTTAGTCTCTAGAGTGACATTGTTTCTTCTCAGCACTCTGGAAAGATTCCTGACAGCTTATTTTCCCAATGCAATTAATCTTTTGATTTCCTGACTTCTGCTGCCATGTGTGTTAATTGTGGAGCTGAGTAAGCTGTAACTGTTAACAACCACCATCTCTTCTCCACCCATCATGGTGCTTCCAATTGTCCCATTGGTAAGAATCTTTGTATTCTTGATGTTGAGCGTCAATCCATATTGAAGATGACATTCCTTGACCTTCTATATTTATGTCAATAATATATATTTAGTTTGTTTTTTCTCCTTAACTTTTACAATCAATACTGAAATGGATGTATTGGTATGTGTAGTTTATATTTCACACATAGGTGAGAATGTGTCACATATATGGAAGAATCTTGATTAGCAAAAGCCTTTAGAACTGAGAAAATATGGGGATAGATCCCATCTCCACTATTTCTTAAGAGAATAAATCTCTGGTCAGCGTCTGATGTTCTCTTTACTTGGCAAGAGAAAAAAAATTTATATATATATACTTATTTACACATGCCTTTGGTTTGCAGCACAGCAGCACAACTCCCAACACTGGAACACCAGAGCCTCCAGTCAAGACTTAGACTAGACTCAGCCTTCAAGACTCTTTCTGTATGCCTTGGATTTGGAGATTATTCAAGAATAAATCACTAAAACCAGTTAGTCCAAAACTTTAAAACTGTAAGAGATATGCAACCCATTACACTTTTTGTTTCAAAACACACATCTGTAGCTATACCCTTGACACTTGCAAGCCAGAAAATTAAGACATATTGCATTGGAAAAGTATGCCATCAGGAACCTCTCAAAAATGCTGATAAACAATGTCAGTTTGAAGACTATGGTGCAGCTTATCCAAACGATGATCTTTTCAATTATTTGGTATGCAGCTGAAAGTTGGACCGTGTGTAAGGATAACAGAAGAAACAATGCCTTTGAGCTGTGAGGTTGGATAAGAGTGCTGAATATCTCATGGACTGTCAAAAGGACAAACAAATATGTCTTGAAAAAAGTTCAAGTAGGGGGCCCTTTGGAGGCTAATGGTAGTGAAATGTCATCTCACATATTTGGGCATTTTGTTGGTTGGGGCCAGCCCTTGAAAAAGAACATCATGCTTGGAAAAGTGGAGAGTCAGTGAAGGAGGGTAAGCCTCTCAGTGAGATTGATTGACATAGTTACTGTAATGGCAGGCTTGACTATGCTAGAGATGATCAGGGTAGGGCAGGGCTTAGAGCCATTGTTTATAGGGTCACTATGAGTTGTAATCCACTGAATGCACTTAACAACAGTTGCAGCTTATAGAATACCCTGTTTATATAGAGGTCTTGACTCTCGAAATCTCTTCATGCTACTAACTCCGATCATACTGGAATTTAAGGGCATGAGAATATTACAATGCTTTGGCCCTGCTATGCTCCTCCTGCAGTGTGTTAGCTGCTGCTCCTTAAATACTCATATTCTTCCTCTAGTCAGGTTGTCCAGATAGCTCCTTCTTCAGAGCCATCTATTCAACACTAAAGTGGTTCTGAAAGCAGCTTCTTCCAAGATTATTTTATTGTTTTTTTGATGCCTGTGAACTTTCTGACTTGACTTCTTTCTACTTCCTGAAAACAAAACAATACCTATTCTCCCTTTAGCTAAAAGTGAATTCATTTCATTGTGAAAAGATTCTCAGTTATTTCTCAGAAAGCTTAATCTGCTTTGTTTTTCAAATGATGAAATATTTTATAATCTTGGAGGGATAAATTTACATTTATATTTTTAATAAAAATCTCCACTAGATATCCTGAATAATTCTCAATATCTTTCCTATAGACAGAATTGAAGTACCCAATTCAACTTTTAAAAAGTTATGAAATAAACTTAAAGATGTAAAAGATCAGCATTGATCAATTTCTGCCCACATAAGTTAGCCTTAGCTTTCATTCAAGAGGAGCTACTTCTATTATTTCAAAAGCTTTTTCTTTTTTTTTTTTTTCTCTTCTCTCATGTAGCAGAGGGTGGATGGTGGAAGTTTTCCAGGATTTTGACACCCCTAACTAATTATTTTCAGGCTGAACTTTCCTCACACTGCACTCAGTTGCAATTCTTAGAATTGAACGGGTGTTATTGCTACCTTCTTTCTTCCCACATCTCAGACACAGAATACAGATGGAACAGAAATGTCTTCTGAGTAAAGGTAAGCCAGGTACCATCACACAAATGCCACTAGACATCCTTCAGTTGATGTGAGCTTAGGATCTATCTTTAGGGTTCAGTAGGAAGTTTTGTTAGTTTCTACATTTGTTTGTTGTTGTTGTTGTTATGTGCTGTTGAGTAGTTTGCGACTCATAGCGACCCTATGTACAACAGCCCTAAACCCTGCTCTATCCTGTGCCAATCTCACTGCCTCTGACACACCCATCCCGATTACCCCAGTCACTGAGTCAATCCAGCTCATAGAGGGTCTTCCCCTCCTGCGCTGTCCCTCCACTCTGCCCAGTATGATGTCCCTCTCCAAAGACCTGTCTCTCCTTACAACATGTCCAAAGTATGTTAGGCGAAGCCCCAGAATCCTTGCCTCCAAGGAGCAGCCTGGTTTAACCCTCTCCAGGATGAATCTATTTGTTTTCTTGGCAGACCATGGTACATTCTGTACTCTTCTCCAGCACCACAGCTCAAAGGCATCAATTCTCCTTCTATCCTCCCTAGTCATTGTCCAACTCTCTGATGCATAATAAGTGATTGCAAAAACCATGGCCTGTGTCAGGAGCACCTTAGTTTCCAGAGAGACACCGTTGCTCTTGAGTCCTTTAGAGAGGTCCCTAACCGCAGACTTTCCCATCGCAATACGTTTTTTTATTTCCTGCCTAGAGAAATTAATAATGCTGGTAATCCATCACACACACACACTCACACACACACACACACACACACGAACATGTCCCTCAAAAACAAGCAGAACATATTGCTTTACATAAACAAAGTTCCTAGGAGTAGCAGAGCTCTGGCATTGGTTCCATTATTATCCCTGATCTATCTCTCATCAGAAGTTGAAAGATGCTATATTCTATAAAGTGATGGTCAGATGAGTTGGTGAAAGATAGGCAGACCTTCAGCCAAATGGACCGACATGGTGACTACAGCAATGGGCTTGAGTTTGTCAGAGATTTTGAAGATGATGGAGACTAGGGCAGGGTTCAGATCTATTGTTCTAGGGTCGCTATTGATGGTATTTGACTCAACAACACCTGAAGACAATAGTCAAAAGGCTGAAAAAAGATCAGAGGTGTCACACCCAGCAGGTAAAAGACCATCTGATTGTTAGTCACTTTCCCTTCCAAAGTGAGATGCCAGCACAGACAGTAAACTCAGAAGTTAGTTTGTCTGGATTCAGATCTGAATTGTGCTGTTTACTAACCGTGGGCAAGTGTCAGAACCTCCTTTGGGCAAACATTGAAATGTGAGTAATGATTATACTTTTGCACACAATTGCTATGAGGATTATCTGAGCCTGTGCTCATATAGAATAATACAGGACACTTAGTAAGATTTATGCAAATGGCTTCTTTATTTTCAATTCCATAATCATTAACTTTGTGAAAGAATTCAACAAGGTAAAGAATGTAAATGATAGTCATTGAAACATTACAGCTGGCCAATAATGAAAACATGAAGAACTGACTTGTTGTTAAAGATTTTTATTAAGCTTTGGGATCCCACAAATCTCGATTATAAATCTTGGTCAACTCTTTGCCGTATTTCTCTCCCATTCTTCATTCTTTCACTCTGTTTCCGTCCATAAAAAGTCAGCTTTCCTCTTAGTTCATGTGATGCCATGCTTCTTGTTTTTTAGGATGAAAACTTTTGTTTCATGTTTGATTATTATTTTCCTTACAAGCTTCCCTGTCAATCTGTTATCAAATCTTGTTGGTCAATATCTTCAAGACAAATCTAGAAACAGATCACTTTTCATTCTTTTAATTGTTACAGTTTGGACCAAATAACTCTCATTGTGAGAGAAATCACATTGCTTAATTCAGTGATCTCTGAACCAATCTTGTTAACTTCTTCCTGTTTCTCACTTCAGATTACCTTAAAGAGGAAAGTCACAATTCTATTACAGTGTTATCACTATTCTTCTCAAAACTTTCTAATCACGTCCCAAAGTGGATATTTACAAGAGCAGATTATCCGAGAGGCTGGGCTCTATAAGGAGAAGCATGGCGTTAGGATTGGTGGACGATCTATCAACAATCTGCTTTATGCAGATGACACAACCCTGCTCGCTGAAACTGAGGAGGACCTC
>NW_006399850.1:5593856-5596253 GCF_000299155.1 Elephantulus edwardii | reverse complement strand
GGCAGTGAGATTGGCACAGGATAGAGCAGGGTTTAGGGCTGTTGTACATAGGGTCGCTATGAGTCGCAAATGACTCGACAGCACATAACAACAAAAACAACAACAACAACGTGTTAGACAAGTTTCAGAGATGCTTCCAGACTAAGACAAATTAACAAACAGGACTGGTTATTAATTTCTGAAATAATAGGCCCTTGAAATGCCATAAGTAGCAGTGGAGCATTGCCTGACACAGTGCCAGAATCTGAATCCTACTGGTAGATGGGCACTGAAAATGCAACTAGGAAAGTGCTGCCTCCCAAAAGTACAATCTACTTTAGTGGTGAAGTTGGAACAAAACTTTCACCCAATGACGATCCTTTAGTTGCTGATGAGACATCAACACGAAACTGACAGACATTCAAGCTGGATATAGTAGAGGCCATGAAACAAGGGATGTCATCGATGATGTCAGATGGATAAAGGCTGAAAGCACAGGATACCAGAAACAAAAAGCAAATTTGTGTTTGATTGACTATGCAAAGGTATTAAACCATGTGGATCACAGTACATTATAGTTAATATTGATAAGAATGGGAATTCCAGACCACTGAATTGTACTTATAAAAAGCCCGTACATAGAACAAGAAGCAGTCATAAAGCAGAATAAAGGAATATTGCATTGTTAAAAATCAGGAACAATATGATTCACAGTTGTATCTATCTTTTCATCATTTCTATTCAAAGTATACACTGAACAAATAATCTTAAAAGCAGCTAGTTTATTTAAAATAGATTGTGGCATCAGTATTAGAAGATTCATTAGCAACCTGTATTACGCAGAGCAAACAGTGTTGCTTGCTGAAAGTAAAGAATGGGAATCCCAGAACACTTACGAGGAGGACTGGAAACACTTGCTGCAGAAGGTCAAGGACTGCACTCTTCAATATAGATTGCATCTCAACATGAAGAAAACAAAGTTTTTCACCATGGAGCCAATTGACTTTTCAAGTCCTCCTCAATTTCAGCAAGCAAGGTTGTGTCATCTGCATAATGCAGGTTGTTGATGAATCTTCCTCCAGTCCTGATGCCATAAAGTCTTCATAAGTCTAGCCTCCTGAATGTTCTATTCTGTGTATAGATTGAAAAGAAATCAAGAAAAATGCATAAACCTGATGCACTCCTTTCTTTATTTTGAATCATGCAGTGTTTTTTTTTTTTTGTTCTAATAGCTGCTCTTGACTTAAGTATAGGTTTTGCATGAGCACAATCAAGTGTTCTGGAATTCCTATTCTTCTCAATGTTAGCCATAATTTGCTGTGATCTCTACAGTCAAATGCCTTTGATAGTCAATAAAACACAAATAAACATTCTTCTGATTTGTTGTTGTTGTTGTTGTTATGTGCCATCGAGTCGTTTGTGGCTCATAGCAACCCTATATACAAGAGCTCTAAATACTGTTCTATCCTGTGCCAACCTAGCCATCTCAAATGCACTTATTCCCACCTCTCCAGTCTCAGAATCAATCCATCTCATCGAATGTCTTCCTCTCCTTCACCGCCCTTCGACTCTGCCAAACATGATGTCCCTCTCCAAGGACCAGTCCCTCCTTGCAACATGCCCAAAATATGTCAGTATCCTTGACTCCAAGGAGCATTCCGGCTTCACCTTCTCTAGGACAAACCTGTTTGTTCTCCTAGCAGTTCATGGTATATTCAATACTCTTCTCCAGCACCACAGCTCAAAGGCATCAATTCTCTTTCTATCATCCCTATTCACTGTCCAACTCTCTGATGCATAGCACGTAATTGCAAAGACTATAGCCCAGATCAGGTGCATCTTAGTCTCCAGTCTGATGTCATTGCTCTTCAGTACTCTTGAGAGGTCCCTCACAGCCAACTTTCCCAGTGCAATTCGTCTCTTGATTTCCTGGCTGCTGTTACCAAGAGTATTGATTGTGGAGCCATGCAAACAAAAACTGTTAACTATCTCAATCTCTTCACCATCCATACTGATGCTGCCAATTGACCCAGTGGTGAGAATCTTTGTTTCCTTGATATTGAGTTCAATCCATATTGAAGATTGCAGTCCTTGACCTTCTGCAGCAAGCACTTCAGGTCCTCCTCAGTTTCAGCAAGCAGGGTTGTGTCATCTGAATAACGCAGGTTGTTGATGATTCTTCCACCAATCCTGATGCTACATTCCTCCTCATACAGCCCGGCATCTAGATGATCTGTTCTGCATACAGATTGAAAATGTATGGAGACAAAATATATCCCTGATGGACCCCTTTCTTGATTTTGAACCACCCAGTGTCTCCCTTCTCTGTTCTGACTACTGCCTCTTGGTCCAAGTATAGGTTTCGCATTAGCACAATCAGATGTTCTGGGATTCCCATTCTTCTCAGAGTCAGCCACA